>NW_028187088.1:3028777-3421448 GCF_003343005.1 Rhea americana
GCTCGGGGAGGGGAGCGGGAGGGCCGCGCCGGGCAGCATCCCTCCACCACCCGGGCCCTCGCGGGGGAAGCCGAGTCCGTCGGCGACCGGCCGGACCGTCCCGCGCGGCGGAGGCAGCCGCAAGGGAGGCGCTGGCTGCTTGCGGGGCCCGAGCGGCAACCGTCGTGCCTGGGGTCTCGCCTGAGCGAGCGGGCGCGCTCGGTAACGGTCGCGCAGGGTAACGGTCGCGGCCCGCAGGCAGGAGGAGGTGGGGAGGGGTCGCTGCTTGCTCGTAGGGGAAGCTCGGGTGGTTCCCGCCCCCCGAGATGTTGCAGCGGGGACTGACACAATCGTGTCTGTTTAGCAGATCCAGCGCTGAGCCCCCCCCCCCAAAAAAAAAATAAAAATAAAATAAAAGAAAAATAACCGCCACCACTTCATCTCGCCAGGAAATGAGTCCCGCACTTCATGAATCTGGGATCAGTTTCTTGACCAGCGGCGGATCCTGCCCCCACTCCCTCTCCCACCCTCCCCCGCGGAAGTGCTTACATGCATCGCAAGTCTCAGCATTTTAAAGTACAAATGTGAGATACCGTAGGTGTTAATCTCCCATTGGGTCTTTAAGGACATACATTCCTACAGGAAATTAAAACTTTTGTCGAATTTCCTCCAGGGGCGTATACACTCTTCTTGTACTCTGAGCTTCAGGATTTTTTTATTTCTCATATGAACACGTAGTCTTCAGAAGCAAGAGTAAAGAGATGCCGTGTTTTTTCTTGATATAAACAACATCATTTCTTGAGCTGAGTGCCTCTCCTCTAAAAGATGTCAAGGTATTACTTGTCAAGCTTGTCAAGCTTTTACTTTTATTCACATGAATAATCTGATTGTATGTGCGTTTATACATAGCTATGCACACCTTTGATTGAAGTTACAAATGAAAAATGTAAATTACTAAAACTACTGTGGCCATCACCTTTCTAAGGGAATCTTGAATCTTCCCTTACGAAAGCACATTCTAAATGAAGGGTAAAACTGCAAAGTCTGTTAGCAGTCTTATCTGCACACAAAAATTTGAAATTCACAGCTGACAGTATGCACAGCAACTGGCCTCTTCTTGCTCCCCATTATACCCATCTTATGCACATATGAAAAATAAAGTACAACAAAATAAGTTGCTATCTAACTTGGTYCTCACCATGTCTTGTGGGAAAGCCTGAGAACACAGTTGTCCTACACAAGGTACTTCAGATGTGGAAAGCAGTGAACATGTGAGCAAATCTTAATTATCTTTTTGTAATTGGAGGTAAGTTAGAGAGCTCACCCCTGTCCAACAGTACTTTTCATTTTCACCTACCACTGACAGCGTCTGAGATTTATAGACTACCGGAAAAAGAGACACTGGAGAAAGTACAAGTTATTCTATAAACAGCTCCTTTCCTCCTAAGAGCAAGAGCCTTTAGACGATGAGTAAAAGTGAATAATGACTTCCACTGAAGGGCTGTGGAAAGCTGCCTGGCAACTGCATGGGGGAAACCACATGTCTTTTGGGCTGCTGAGGTAGTTACACCCTGCTCATTTCTTCCTCATGCGACACAGCCAGAACAAATGCTTGTGATCTTGAGAACAGTGCATGCCTTCCATCATGTGGAGTCAGTTTTCTTCTTTAGAAGAGGACATACATCACAGCTAGACCTTTATTGGCTCAGATCCATAAAATCAGTTAGGCATTTGAAGTTGGATTTGGGCGTATAAATCCTACCTAAGCCCAGCACGTGCTTTGCCAAACTCCTTCCTTAGGCAACTGAATTTTGCCAGTGCATTTCCTTGCAGCCTCATTTCTGTTCTGCATACATTTAGAGTTGTTGTCATCTCAGTAAAACCAAGAGCACAGTACCGAAAATGCGTCAAAGCCTAGCTGAATTCTCAGCAAGATGTTCCCCTGCAGAGATCTCCCACAGAGGCCTGATAAATCAGGTGTATTCAGGCCACGCCTAAAAAGGCATCACAAGGAATTAGTTTCTGTCATCACCAAGAACCAAGCAAACCTCTTCAGCCTGAAGGAAGAAGGACTTTTAAATCCATGCCACTCTTCCTAGGAAAATGCGTTACCTCCTAGCTATAAGCTCTTCTAAAGCTGAGACTGTTCTACAGCACTGAAGGTGTGCCTCCTCTCCCCACTGAAGTCATACTTTGCAAATATAATTAATGGGCTATATGGAGGTAACATGACTCGCTGCTCTCATGAATAGGAAGCTCATCCAGGGAGTGATGGAAAATCTTGATTCTGCTCCGTGGTTCAAAGACTCTTCTATATCTTATGTTAAACAGTCATTGAATAAAATTTGATACTAGTAGTTTTGGAACATATGGAGAACATATTACAAATGTGTTTGCCAGAATTATTCCTGCAAGATGCCATGCACCGTGAACTCACACTGACTTCTAGGAGCCCTGAGTTTTATCATTTTGTGGAATGGAGTTCATGAATTGCAAATAGTATGAGTGAAAACATATTTGCATCATTTGAACAGGCTGGTGCTACTGGGGTTAACAGTTTTTCTTTCTGAAGACTGCTGCTGGCTCCATAGTTAAAACTTCAAACTTAGTGTAAAAGCTTGATAAAAACAAATCACATACCAGTTTTTACTAAAGTTCACTAAGCTCAATTTTTCTACGGTCAGATAAATACTTGAGTGCTTTTTAAAGAGAGGGTTAAAGAAAATTAATTTTAAAAGATTTATTATTTCTAAGAGGAATGAAACTCTCTCTTAAAAGCACCCATAGCAACTCCTTATATTATTTAAAATATAACATATTTTACTTTTGACATCGTTCCTTTTATTATAAAAATGAACCAATGAGTACAAATTTGAAACTGGTCGATCTGATCAGTGAAATCCATTCGGATGCTGCCATCTGACCAACACTTCCTTTCTCCAGAAGAGATGAGGACTAGGGCATTCAAGCAGTAAATATCACTGAACCAACTGCACTCTGCTTTCTGCATATATGGAAGACGCACCTGCTCATATATCCATTGCTGCTGTTGTCACTGATGGGAAGTGGATGCAGCATTTGAAGCAAGCTGTTGCTTTGTGTGTGTGGCAGGGATAAAAGGAGAGCTTTCTCACCAGTATCTCTGTCAGCCATCCCTGAGAGCCTGGGGTAAAGTTAAAACTCACTTTCTCTGGGCTCTTTCCCAAGGTTCTCCATTCCCACCTACCTTTTTTGCTTCCCTTTTCACCTCTCCAGGACAGTAGATTTCCTAGCAACTCCCTTGGGATCAGGGAAGACATAAAAGCACAAAGTTATTGATGTTAACTTGAAAAAAAATCATGCCAGCTGGATAATGTATACAGAATCAAAATATTAAAAATTCCAGAAGCAAATGAACCCTGCCACAAAATAATAAATCCCTTTAACTGGGATTAATTAAAAGCCACCTTTGGGAGAGCATTCATTGAACAGACGCAAAGAAAACCACCCACACTTCTCCCAACAGGTATGAGGTGACAATTAACATATGATGAGACAAACATAAAAAAGGCTAAGCATAACATTTGACAAAGCCAGTAGCATCTGAACCTGAGAGTGGACTGCAGTCCTAACACTCTACCTGAAGCCTGTACACAGCTTTGTGTTTGCCAGGGTGGATTCTGTCTTCTGCCAGTACGAGTCAAATTGGAGGAGGTAATTTCATGGAGCCTGTGACTTTAAGATTTTATGCTATTTAATGAGCAAGACAATATAGAGTTTAACACTGCAAGAAAAAACTATCACTAAGCGTGTAGCTTTATGTTGCATATTCTAGTGAGGCAGTTGCTTTTGAAGAGTGGGTTCCTTTTTGCCCAATCCCTAAAGGCGAGCTTCTTTCACCACCCTGGTGATATTAAAGCCCAGGGTGAATTGGATCAGCTTGCTAATCTGATAGAAAATAAATCACAAAACCTCTCAACTCCTTTCCATCAGATCGGTAAGCTGATCCAACTCATCCTGAGGTCACCTGATAACTAGATCCAGTACATGGAGGGGGGGAAGAGCAGAACCACTCCTTTTGGCCTACATTCTTCAATGATGGGGAAAACACCAAGCATGTTGGTTGACCTTTTCTGGAGCCAGGGTATCTTTGTATAGATGCAAGAATCAATTAACCTAGGTAAGAGGAAATAAGAAAAAGGAAGAGCTGCCTAAAACAATCTCTGCAGACTCTTCCCCTTGGTAGAATTCTCTGCCTCTCATTTCCTATAAATAAAGAGCCTGATAAGAGTTCAGGGGTCCTGTCCAGTAGCTCTGAAGGCTGCAACTTTTCCTAGGGGTCACTGGCAGAAGCGGTACAGTAGTTCCGTTCTCCATTAGTGTAAAGCCTCAATCTGACTGAACAAGCACTGGGTCATTAGCCTCACTGTCATCAGCAAACAAAATTCTAGCAGAGTATTGTCACAGTCTGTGAGATCCTGAACTAAAGCCTGTATTTACTCAGGCAATAGAAATAAAGCATTTATTTTCCCGTTTAATAAGCTTTGCAATCTGTGCTTGACAGAAAAATCAGTTTGCTCATTTTAAAATATTTTTTGTTTGCAATTAATGATTTCCAGGGAAAGCTGTATTGTGCAAAAAATTTGTTTCCTTTGGGGCAGTGAGTCCTTATGTGAGGTAGATTTTTTTTAAGAAACCTGTCAAATTAGCACAAATAAACCCCAAAGCCAGAGAATGATTTTTTTCCCCTGGTAGGCAACATCAGAAAAGCAAAAGGGCTTATTACTCTCAGAACAAGCACTATCTTCTCAGAACAGTATTGACCATTTGATGCAATTTTGAACAACAAATTGAACAAAGAATAGTTCTTTTGTATCTTCAGAGACTTGATTACCTTACTGTCCATGTCATGTATACCATGATGAGCTTCTGGTACTGTCTTCCATACCAAAATGAAGGGATACCATACTCTGGGGCTTCAGATATCATTTACTGATCGTATCGTATTCAAACATCTCAAAGCTCGAGATCAATGGCTGCTTTGCAGGAGCCTTTCTTTCTGATTTGTTTCCCAAAACTTCACGGTTCCATGTTTAGGAAGGACCCCGTCCTACCATGACAAGCTGAACAGTTGTCTGTAATCTTTGCATACTGTTGAATGACTTCCTTTGTCATGTGTTCATTACCTAGCTCCTTGAAAAAGGTATATTTATGTAAAGAAGGAAAGAATTTGTGAGAAAATTGCAGGGATCTCGGTATCCTACTTGTCCTCTTACTAGTAATTAGTATCTACAATTAGTTTAAGCCAGGAAGTTTCACCTTCTGAAGAACATTCTTATTTGAATCATCCAGAAGAAAATTATATACCATACAACATGCATATGTTCTCTGTCTCTCTGCTGGCTCCCTTGTTTCATAGATCTCTTCAGTAAACTTTAGCATCTGCTTTTCTTCATGCAGTCCTTTTCACTGCTGCTGTCCAGCTCTTCAATGACCCRTTCTGTCTAAGAGATGCAGAAACTCTTCTGTTTTCTGGAAGAAGCAGATGACCTGTATTTCTCCTAAGAATTGTCACTGTTCAGTAATCACTTGAACAAATAAGGAGAAACTTGTGAAATATCTCAGAGGGCTTTGCCTATGCTTTGCCTGTGGTTTGCTGTTATATGATACACACAGTCATACGGCTGCAAAGGCTTTCACTTATGAGATTTTTCATCACATGCATTCCCTATTTRTTTTATTTTAATGGAGATAGTAAGAATTTGCAGTATCTTTGCATTTAATACTAGAAACTGTGTAATGAGAGAATCTTACTTCAAGCTACTTCTTTAAGCAATATTTCAGTAGTTGACAGTCTTTTTCCAAAATGATGCCAAATAATAGAGTAAGTTCAACCTTTGAGATTTTTATAGACCCCTTTGCTTCAATCTCGATGCCATTTTCTACAAAACCATTGTACGGTGGATATCCTGGGCTTGATGTGCTTTAAGTGATACTATTTTGCAAGACGTTTAGCATCATAATCAAATCATGCTCCATCTTCTGTAATTACCACAGTTGGTATAATACATATGCCAGTCTTTATGTACTAGACATAAGATTACCAGTGTAGCAGTCTTTCTTTAATAATGCTATGGGAGGATAATGAGAATAGTGATCTGTTTTCAGTCTGTAATTTTCCATCATCTACAGACAAATCTAGGCCAACTCTTAACTTACTGATCTAAAGTTTTCTTGAGCATATTTAGATACAAAGTAGTACCTGTTCTAACATTTGTTATGTTGTCATGTTATCTTGTATCATCTTAACTGTTTCTTTTTGACCTGGTCTGTTTGCTAGAAATTCTGTACTTCCTTTGCTATATTTTCATGTAGTTCAGCTAAATGCTTCAGCTACACAAATCCTTTTTATTTTATCCCCATGGATTCCTGTTCTTCCATAGTTCAGCTCTTCCAGTGGGAGGTAGGTAGTGCCAAGCATCTCCTGTCTCTGGCCGAGTTCTCTCCTTTCATGTCTGGTACCTTTACATGTGGTTTACATTATACCCACAGTGTGAATGTTTCACTCACCACATGGCATGTTTTACCTATGTGTGCTAGACAGGAATTTAACTGCAAAAACTTTATTGAAACCTAACTTGTAAAATTATGTTTGGTTCATATTCAAGATGCTTCAGTCACTGAGGATGGGGTTCTTCTGACTAAATGAAGGTATCTCCCAAGGCCACTTTTATAGCAGCAGTGGGCTCATCAGTAGAGTCTAGGGYACAATTCATCTCATTCTCGTGTAGATGCCTGTGTGTGGTCTGCTGAGTCTCGCATCGAACTGTGCAGACTGCACTGACTAGCACTCCATTAACAACAACGGGTGCCTATGCCCATCAGACGTGGAGACCTACGTTATAAGCTCTTACAGTTAGAGGAGATAAATCCCATCCAAAACATAACTTTCATATGAACAATTTCCACAAAGAACTCTCCTGTAGATTATTCACACTTTATTTCTTTTAAAGATAGGTGTAGTGACTGATGGGAAGCTTTTGCAAAAAGTTTTTGCTGCTTATGAACATAACTGTACAAAGGGGAAATAAAGCTTAAGTCTGTATTTTCTTACAATCTCTTCCATTATTTCTTGCAAATTCTCTCTGATTACATTTTTCATACTTTTTCATTCAGTCTTCAGATCTGTTCGGTTTCTTCCTGTTTCTATGATTTGTCATGTGATTCTGTAGCGTCAGCTGGCTTTCCTTTCAAAATTTTTAATCAGATCTAGCTCTGGTCAGCAGGCAAGTTAATTCTCGTAGCCTTTTCTAAGAACAAATTACATTCTTCTAGTAGCCTTTTCCTGAGTTTTGAATCTCTTGAGTCCTATTGTAGTCTGATCTCAGATCTGATCTTGCAAATTGCACATTTGACAGTAGTTTCAAACATAAGTATCTCTAAAGTTTTTCCTCTTTGGTTTCATTTATACATTTGGTATATCTCAAACATTTCAGTCTTTTCAAGTATGCAGTATTTTATTGAATCTCTATAGCACGGATGAACAATAACCTTGTTCTTTCTCATTTACAGGCTATTAAACAAATCGAGTGCTTGTGGTCATATGGTATTCATAAAGACAGTTATCTTAATTTATCTTCCTCTTCATCAGTTGTATCTCCTATTCTAAAGAGGTGTTTGGGGTTTCTTTTGCTTGAATATCCTCCAATTACTTTCTGAATTCCTGGAGAATTTCATCTGCTATGAGTTTTTTAGGTTCTGTTTCATAATATTTGCCAATTACACTTCTTCTAGCCCTTAATTTCTCTGTGCCTTCTTCTGTTTTTTCTTCTGTTGTTGCTAGCTTAAGGCTTTTAAGTTGCATTAAAGAAAATTCTAGGTTAGAGATTATGAAAACCAGCTGTTAACACCAAATATTACTAAGAAAAATTGCTGTATTGGATAGTTCTCCATTGTCAAAGGCAGGAGTTCATTCAGTTCCAGTCAGATCCATGGAAGTCTCAGGAACCAATTTTTCCACTGTCATATGTTGCTTTACTTCTTGCATGATCTCAGTTAATAGTCTATAGATTAAGTCTTATTCTCATTTAATTCATAGCCATATTGTCATTCTAGTGGTTTTCAATCTTTTTTGATTTGTAGAACTCTAAATGTTTTCCAGGGCAGGCAGGAGCCCTGTGTAGCAGGCTCAAATTCACTGACAATAGAGTTAGCCTTTATTAACCCTTAGAAGCAGTGGATAGGTCACACAAAGTCTGTGGCTCCCTGGTTAAGTATTGCTGTTAATACATCTCTTTTTTTTTTCCCCCAAAAAAGTTAGTTCTGTTTCTTCCAGCTTGTTGCAAAGGTTAATTCA
This sequence comes from Rhea americana, assembly GCF_003343005.1. NCBI lineage: Eukaryota > Metazoa > Chordata > Aves > Rheiformes > Rheidae > Rhea > Rhea americana. The sequence goes on from NW_028187088.1 coordinate 3,037,092, forward strand.
GCCCAGATTTTAGCAATTTCCTTTTATCCTTATAATTTCTTATAAATTAAATTTTCTTTCCTGAGCAATAATTAGCCATTTTTAATAGATTCTTGTATATTTAGAATATATATTATTTATTATAATGCATTATTATTATTATTAAATTATTTACTTTCTGTAGTTCCCCTCTCTTCATTTTTTGGTATTTAATACCCAAAATCTTCAGTTCTTTTGACTTAAGAATTGCTATTGTTTCCTGCAATATGTTCCCTAAACCTTTTGATTCAGTTGCTCCTCCCCCCAATAATTCCCTTCCCAATAGAAAAATCTCACAAAAACGAGTACTATAAATAATAGCATTGTGCACTGTTCAGTACTTCAAATGCTGCTCTTCGCTATCACATCCATGAATACCTGAACCTCTGTTTTCTTTCTYTCTATATCCTTCCTCTTTTGCTGTTCTGCTGCTCCTACTAGCTTTACTTTCTCCGTTTGCCACCACTTCTCTTCCTTTCTGTCTCTAAAAACAACTGACAGAATGGTTTCTGCCTGGAGAATTGGAGAATACTCCTCCATTTCTTCCTCCTTATCAATATCTCTGTCTCTCCCAGTATTCCCCTTTAACTCTGCCTCTATCTCCCTCCGTTTATACTTCTGCTCTTTCTAAAGAGGCCCTGCATTGCACAGACACACATGGCAGCTGTGGCAGAAGAACTTTTCCTCCATTCTTTGTTTTCTCTGAAGCCTGGATATCCTCTCCAACACAGGCTGTGTATATGACCTCTCATATGATAATTTCTGCAAAGCTCTGTGCCTCCAGCTTGTTCTCAGAAGAGTTTAAATGATGCTGTGGAGAACTAGGCTTCCTTCTCTCCAGTCTGTTATGACTATCACTTCTCTTTTTTGCCTCTTCACTTATTTTCTACCTTTAATGTCCATGTGACACCATTCTTTTCTCAGTCCTGAACTAACTCTTCCATTACAACTGACTTCTGGCTTTCCACTTTGGTCTTTCTGGAGCTGAAAACTTCTTTTTCCACACTGAGATCTGTGCTCTTCTGCAAATCTAGATCAGCAGCTCTATTTCTCCAAATAGGCATTATATTTGCTTTGCTTTCTTTGTGCTCTCCTTCCTTCCACCAACCAAGCCACTAAGAACGAAAGGAAAGGGGACACCTAGTATCTGCTTTAGTTTCTAGCACTAGAATCCGTATTCAAGGATTGACTGTTGAGACAAAAGCAGGGCAAATGCTAGGAAAAAGAAGGTACGTTTTCAATATGAGTTGTTCAGTGCTGTTTACATGACTGAGAAAAAAGAAGGCTTATCTTTTATCAATTTAGCTATTCCAGGGAACATTTTTTTAAAAAATTTTAGTCCTATTAGACACTGGTGAAAAGATTATGACAAGCAGCAGCACTATTTATGCCACCATCCAAAGATACATTTCAACCAAAACACAAAATCAAACCAAAGAAATTTGAGAGAAATGAAAAAGCCATGATTCCAGTCTAATAATAATAGTGTCCTAGAAACTCCCACAGTGAAACATCTTCATAAGAAAGAAGATAAAAATATAGCTTTAAAAGAGGCCATGGTTAGAAGCTGCATCCTGCAAAGGTGACAGGATGGAAGAAAGGCAGCAGTATGTAACCATATTGCAGAAGCACACAATGTCCAAAATGTTGGAAACAATCCAGGAGAACTAACATCAGAAGATGCTTCCACATTCCCATGGGAGATAACATCAATGGGATAGACAACACTATATTACACAAAAGATAGGTCTAAATGGATGAGAATTCAAATTAATCCCAGAACAGTTGTTGTTGCCAAAAGAGTACAAATATTTCAATCATTTATCTGAAAAGACGTGATGAGATTCTGCATTCACCCTATAAATGCTATGTTAGCTCTTGATAGGAGTTCCTAGGTTCCTGGCTAGAGCCATAGTATGCAAGAATGGATGTAAATGGATGAAAGGTAACATTGATTTTCTAGCAGCTGTTACTGGAAAAAAAAATCAAAACTGTTGAGTGACAGACTTAAAAACACCTGATCTGATCTGCATATGTGTAGCATTCCTATACTATTCTAGGTATTTATAGCCAGTTCCAAAGGAAACTAGAAAAATGAAAGAAAATACTCCAAGAATAATTTGAGGAATTAACAAATATTTTTACTGTGATTGCCAGGAATGAAAGAGTTAGCTGTAAAAGGAAACCTTGGTTACATCGGTCACAGAGAGTGATCCATGAGTGAATATGAATGCATTTCCCAAGTCTTCACAGGGTCAGCAAAATTAAACAAAAYAAGATTGAGATAATTTGCCACTTCCTTTGGTGTCAAAATTCACTTTTCAGTATCAAGGGACTATGTTTATTTCCAAGACATAGCCTCAGATGTGCACTTTTTGAATAAAGGCCCAATTACTTTTATAGGTATCACAGAACTTAATACAAACATGGCTTTGGAATGATACTTGTTTCATTCAGTGGGTGAGATATTTGCTGGGTTTTTCAAAGCCAAAATACTCTTAGAAGTAAGTGACACGATAAACTGTTGGTGAATTCTTTCATGCAAAAGAATCTCTGCTAGCTTCGGCATGACCCTACATTTACAATCATATCCCTTAGGCAGAATTTGCTTGATGGAGACCAGATTACCAACGTAATATCTGACTGGTAAAGTTTACAGAGAATACAGAGCTGAGCACAGTGTATGGCCACATGTAGGTCTAACAAGACAAGCATGTCTTGTTTGGAAAGAAATATAAAACTTTTAGAGAGTGCTAACTGGAAAATGAGAAGTGTTTCAGGCTCTCACATATTCAGCTCCTGAATAGACTCTTAAAAATTACAAGATACTTGTAATTTTTTTTAAAAAAATATTTTTATCAGATTCTGTTGTAAGCGAAAAATCTGTAGGAAATCTCTCTGATAAACGTAATGCATGGAATCTAAGGAGCTAACCAAAATAGGCCCATTCACTATGTGCTTCAACAAATGTAGGAAACAGTGTATCTTTGTCATGTTTAACAACTATATTCAAGAAGAAAGAACAAACAAAGAGGAAAACCAGAAGCCTGTCACATATTTCAAGCACTGCAAATATACAAACAAACCCAGCCCAACATTATGTCCCACTGGAAATGAAAGTCCTACTAATGACACAGATATTTGAACAGCTTACTGAATAGTTGCTATGGTCTGTTTCTGTTGTAAAAAATGCCTCTTAAGCCATTAGCAGCACTGTTGAATTCAAAATCATTAAATTATTTTTTACCCGGAATACAAATGCTGTTACTGCAACCTTGCAAATTTCTTTTCTAACTGAGTGCAGCCCAGAGAGAACAATCTTCGGGACACATTTTGTTAAGACCTGCAGTTACTCAGTAACAGAACAAGAAAGAGCTTGGAATGGAGACCCAGGCAAACAAACAGAAACCCAAGGCCTTTGCTGACCTTACAGCAACAGCAATTTCGGCATCTGCCACCTTACTTCAACCAGTGAGACATGCAAGTTAAAATACTGTCGGAAACTTGCCCAATGCTGGGTGGTGCTGAAGGAACAAGCCTCTGCCGGGTTTGCTCTCGTCTTGAAAACGACCTCCCTCTCTCTGACAAAGTGCTTCCAAAAGAATAGCACATCCCTAGTGAAAAGTGCTTTATTGTATCCACAAGGGATACTGATATGAACAAATATAGGAAAAAAGTACAGCAGTCAGGTAGATGGCCTTGACACACAGGCCTTTCCTGTGTCACACAGCTGTAAAATGTATATTCTAAAGAGAAAAAACAACCTCTCATCCTACCCTGCAGAGTCACTTAATGGATTTCGGCAGTGACTAGGCCACAAAGTTGTTTTTTCTAGAATGGAAATATTGTAATTATTTCCTTCTCTAAATATACAGAACTGGCAATAATTTTTAGAGAATCTCATCCATAAAGAAATAAGAATCAATACTGCAACACATTTTTCGTTTGTCAAGGCCCAATTTGGTTAAAAGTTCTTAATTTCTGGTACAGCCCTTCATGGTATTTAGGTGRCTGACAAGAAGCTGCCCAGCAGTGATTTATCAGCAAAGAAAATAAGTGTCTGAAGCTAGGCTCATATGTTCATACTTAGTTACCAAAATAAATTGCCTGATTTTCAAGCTTGCCAAGAGCCAGAAGCTCCCAGGAGCTCACCTGGGTGACAGGGAAGGAACAATTACATAGCAGATCAAAGCTAAAGCAGACTTACCACAGCCCACTAAACTACAGAGGAAATCAAGCTTTTAGTGCCAATTAGAACATATTTTATTTCTTTTCAGTTGCAAATTCTGTGACCCACCTAGACAGCTATGTACTCCAGAATCACCTACTGGTGACCAGATTCAACAGACTGGACACCAGTTCAAGTAACTTTCACCAGACATTCTAGGGCAGGTTTCTGAAGTTCTGCCAGATCTCTTATATGTCCAAACATCTTCTAATCAGAATGATTTAATGAATTTTATATCAATATCTCCAGATATCTAAGACGGAGTAGTTTAAGAGGTCTTATACTCACTTAGCTCAAGTTTCTCTGGAAGAGAGCATAACATTTTGATATTATAAGGTACTCACAGACTAACTACAAKGTTTGCTGCTTGATACAGTCATAAAATTAACTGTCTGTCTTCATGAAGTATCTGATACTGTCAGAACTCCATGTTACCTCTAACAGCTCCTCATGACCACAAGTGAAATCAGACTGCCTTAGACAGATGCTACTGACCCTACTTGTATCATTTGGCAGATGGTATTTTCCCCAATAAATAAGGCTTTTACAAGTCATTTATTCGCAAATAAGGCATCCAGCTCCTTAGACTACAAACACTTTATGTTTCATCAGGACCTAAATGGGGGAAAAAGAGGGTAATAAATTCAGGCTTATTTGCTACAAAAGAAGTTGTTCAATTTTATTCAAAGAAATCCAGTGGGAAATGAATGGTGAATATCCAGACAACAAAACCCAAATGTCTCATTTTCATCACACATCACCAGTTATATAAATGGACCCAGGCTATAATCATAATGAGGACCATCTCTGTGTGTAAGGTCAGTGAGGGCCCAGTCTCATTAGGGGCTGTAGATGCTATTAGAATGAAAATAATCTCACCATATTTACTGAATTAAAAGCAAAGGGCAATCCAATCTTAAAATAATAAATCTAGAGTTCTATGTTTATTCTGACATAATAGTGCCTTTACTATTTTCAGCTACCTCTGATCTTACATTGTTTTAAAGTATTGTTAGAAGCATACACGTGAGGCTTTTTATAGCATAATGCATGCTAGTCARATGGAGTCATTCATATGAAGTTTTCACAGTATTAATCATATTTCAATAGAAGAACAAAACCAAAATTATCTTGATTGTATCTTATTYTTGTTATCTTTTATATATGAAGTTTATTTCTTCCGTTGTATTTTTTTATCATGACACAAATTTGACTGGTTTTAGGAAGACAAAAAGTTAAATAGCTCCATGTCAGACTGGGCCTACACTAACATACCATACAGGCTAAGTACTATTCAATTCACATTTCACAGCAGTGGATTAGACCTGCAGTTCTTGTAATATTGACTGTATGTGACAYAACTTCACTATATTTTTTGTTTAAATTGGCAGTGAAGAAACATGCAAGGTTCCTTCAGTGAGACATTTGCTATTGTTGAAGAATGGCCTAGAATTTTTACATGTAAATCTTTTTCTTTATTACCACAAAGTTATAGGTTTTAAGTGTTTTTATTTAAGTTTGCATATCTGTATGTAGGGATCAGGCATGGTTTCATTTGTCTGCCTCACGTTTCTTGCACATTTGTGACACTGTAAGGTATTCAACCCTTGTGAAAACATGACTCATATGGAAAAAAGTTTCCTTTTAGGGCACTCCACTTTGGTAGGTCTTGTATGAGCCAGCCTGTTCTGACCATTCCAGCTCAAATATTAGGACACCTTTGTTCAAAGACTTCAACCCTCTAATTCTCTGCCAGCTACTCCTCAGGAAGGAAACCAGCCTCATTACTTCTCCAGCCAGTCTCACCCACAAACCTTTTGCTTCTCACTCCGACTCCGGGACTCACAAGTTTCCTTTGTTTAGGGGTGCTGTAGCTACCTTCTGTGATTAGCTTGCTCAGAACACGCACAGTGCTGTACACACCTCAGAACCCAGATCCTTTCCCATATCCCACAGGCTCAATGCACCAGGGCCATGTCAAAGAACCCCTCTCCTAGCCCTGAGATTGTCACATTCAGAGTAATCATCTTATTACCAYCTAATGCCCTGCCTCATTTTATCTGACCATTTTTTGAATGTTTCCTTAAAAGTACCATGTCAGGCTGTGCTGTGCTGGAAGAGAAGTGACTGATCTGCTGCAGGCCTRTAGTAATGCAAAATATTTCAACTGGACATTTTGGAAGCCTGGAACTTTGTTCCTAAAACTATGTGAGCAGCAGCAGTGTCAGTGATAATTTTGTAAAAATGGTATTAAAGTTTTGGAAGCAAAAAATTAATAAAGCAAAAGAAAAAAAACTACCATCAAATCCTACAACAAATGTTGTATTTTAATAACACCCAGGTGCTTATCTGAATATTCAAGCTAAGACTGTTAGCATTTGCACAACAGAGATTTCAACATGAAACTTGTAGGCTGCCAGTGAAAGTTTTCAAATCCATTCTGCACATTTTCATCTTAGAAATTTTTGCTGAATATGCAAACCAAATGTTCTAACATACTTGCAAAAATATAATCCATTGCATGTACAACCTGATTTTGGAATTGCAGCTTGTTATATTTTAATAAGTAAGTGAGTTTTAAATGTCCTCAAGAATAAGGATTACAAATTTATTTTGCTATTCATGCAGCCCTATTATTCATCATCCAAATACCTGTGAGCAAGAGTCGAACATTGAAAWTTGTTACACGTCTTAAATTTCTTTATTTTTTTTCTCAAGTCTTATTGAGTAGAGGCATTTTTCAATGTTTGTTAGATATAGATTATTTCTCTGCTCTTTTAAAATATTTGTGCCATTCACTCATGGTGCAGCAAAAAAAAAAGAAAAAAAGAAAAAGAAAGAAAGAAAAAGAAAAAAGAAAAAAGGAAAAAAAAGAAAGAAAAAGAAAAAAGTCCTCATGAATATTATGCATATTCAACATTAGCTGTTTCCAGAAAATCTAAGTGATAAAATTAGTTCCCATGAATGACTTGAAAAATATTTGTATAGATTTATTAACTGAGAAGTGTCCAAATGAAAGTACTGAATATGTATAAGAATGAGTACTGAGGAATAGTTTAAGAGACCACAAGTTAAAAAAAGCAGCAACCTTACACTACAATATTTTGATACAATAAGACCACAGAGAAAGATCAGACAGATTTACCATTTCCAGTGCACATCACTCATAATGATATTTGCTTCTTAGTAATTTTGCTTTAAATATATATGTCGTAGCATAGCAGTAGCAAAGGTACTTGAAGAAATCGAGATCAGTTAACAAATGATTAATGAGAATGAAAGGGCTGCATCTGTAACAAATACTCTACATGGAGTTTTGAATTCTCACCTGCTGCTTACCAAGTAGCTTCTCTTACAGAGTTTCCAGTACAGCCTGTAGAAATGTAGGTGCTAGTCCAGTCTGCAACTACACCTTTTTATTTTTGAATACATACATTTGCATCAACTGACTAAGACTTTGCTTTCCAAGTTAAACGAAATGTTTTTCCACATAATGGCTAGCCTGTATTTTTGTTACCTGCTTTAAAGCGTAATGGAGACAGTAAGTTCTTATTTTACCGAGAAACACAGCAGGTAGAGTCATTTTTAGGCATATGATATTGTGTAGACCTCACCTTGCTACCTCACAGTTGAAGTATAAAGTTTCCATGCTACTAAGCATCTTGGCTACCAAGATAACCACCATGCCTTACTTATCTCTCTATAGAAAATACTTCAGCAATGGAGAATAATCTTGTGAATAAAATGTGAATTAACTTCTTACTCATCAGCAAGTACAGAGAACCCCTAGACCTGGTCGTATACAGTTGTTGAACATGTTGCGCAACAGAGCCACGGAAACTCATAYACCTGACGTGAAGTCTTCACTCCTCCAGCATTTCCACAATGTCAGTGTAAGAGCTGAAGAGGAGGTGTTGAAAAAAAGATTTCTGTTTTTTGTAACAAAAACAGTGAGGGTAAGCAAGTCAAAGGCTGGGGTAGGAATTGTGATCATGACATACTGAGAAGATTGGATCCTTGGAGTTTATTAACCCTATGATACAGTAACACCTTACTTCCACATCAGAAAGTACCCTCCAGGTATAATCTAACTAGAGACATTAAGATTCATTTGCATGCTGTGGGACATATTTTAGGGACAATCTGCTTTGGTCTTTGAAATAGGCAGATAAATGACTGTCCTCTACTGTATCTGAATCAGGTAACTTTAAGTTAATATGAACTGAGCTTCAGTATGCTAGAATTTACATAGAGATCATTAGCATTTCAARGGGAACAGAGCAAACATTAAATGCAGGCATGTTATGTGTTTACGACTGGCAGGAAAGTTGATTTATTGTTATCCTAGGAGATGAGTCCTAGGTGACTTCATAATCTTTGAAATAGAGTAGACAATATTCATTCAGATTCAAGTACCCCAAAAATGGGTTATAAAAAGTACCGGATATAAGTACTCAAGGGAGGAGGAAAGGGATAGAGATTTTACTCTTTAATGAAGACTATTTTCCTGAAATACAGCCATGGATTTTTATTCCACTCTTTCCCTAGGTTAATATAATCAGGGAGTTCTAATCTGTATTCAGGACATTTGAGCCAGTAATAATTTAAGAATAAGAAAAATATTCTAGTCTGTCTTCACCTTTGCAAAGTCTGGAAATTGATTGCAGACTGTGGGCCCAAATGCCATGTGTTGTATCTGGGAACAAGTTACAATCAATCCTTTGGTTTAGTGCACATGTTTATGCGAGCGAGATTATTAAAGATCACATATAACGGGGCTGCCTGTTGGTGAGTGACTCTCTGATAAGCATAAGTTAAAATAAAGGGGATATATGGCATGCAGCTCTCTCCTCTCCAGCTRCATTTAAGAAGGGGGAAATTCCCCATTTATTTATCTTGCTGACCAGTTTCCGCACTGCAAAGCTCTACCACTTTCTTGGTCAGTGCGCTGATATTTCTTTTTTTCCTGTTTCTATATACCTTCCTTTTCCTTCTGCACACCATCAACAGGCTGTAGTTCTCATTCCTGTCATCCTAAGATATTTTTTCATTATTGACTGATTTAACAGCTATGCTGGTTTTGTTTTTACCTGCTTCTGATGCCATCAGCTGTCACTGCTTCTACAATATTCATAACAGGTTTTTCATATATGAGCCAATTGCTGTGCTAACATAAAAACTGCGTTGTGCTGGAGGCACAAGTGCTTTGGTGAAGAATATGAATTCTTTCTTGTATGGAACATCCATCCCTAGCTGTCACAAGTTGCTGTTTGCATTTCTTACTCACATGCAGAAAACAAGGTGAGATAGTGCAGAATAATATGAGCATCTTTCCTCATGCATGTTTGCTTATGCCAAAGAAGATTTAGTAAGCTCTCTGTGTGTTGAGAAAGGCTTTGTGTATAAGTACATAAGGCAGATATGTAGACAGACTAGAAAAAATAGAGGGAAATAAAAGACTATAGAAGAAAATATAAATAAAGCAAAACTTACTCATAGTATTTTTTGTGATAACATTGTATTATCTGTTCAGCATTTAAAGTCCGGCTGAAAATTTATTTGTAATATTATCATAATTGGGAAAGGCTGTTTCCCTTTGGCGTTCCACTGCATCAGTGGCCTTCTCTGCTGTTTTTGTTTTTGTACACGAGCAACAGTCCTCTGAGCCTCCCTTGCTTGTTTGAATTCCCACTGCTGTTAATAATTACAGGTAAATGATATGGGTCATACCATGGAGAGGGCCAAGTGCCTAGAACATAAAGAGGTAAAAAACAGGTGACTGCTAAGCTCATCTCCTCTCTCAAGGATTCATAGATTTAGACATTGTGTGGTTTTGACAAAGTATTTAGCTGTATTTTATCTCAGCTGGTATCTGTAAACATTCTAATAATTAATAACAATACTTCACTATTGCAAATTAATAACAATACTTTACTATTGCAAATATTTACTGCTCTGAGAGCCTCAAATTAATAGTGTTAGGTAAGGACACAACATCATTATTAAATACAAGTACTGCCTGTAGCAGTAAATATGCATTTGTTCATTCCCTTTGCTCCCAGAAAACATACTGTGCCAAGGCTGAGGCCTCCATCCAGGTTTTAACCTAAGTTTTAATCAGACTAGCCCTAGGTAAAAAACAAGGTAAGCAGAAATTTTGAACAATGCTAGCTGAATGAGTCAAGAGATGATTCTTGGCTGTGCTGGCCTCCTCATTACACAGGTAGCCAAGAAAGGAAAATAAATAACTTCCTTCCCACCTGAGTTTTTTCCTTAATGAAATATAAGGGGAACCTGAAACAATAGTTTTTGGTTTCTTTTTCTGCCATGTTTTTTATATCAGAAATTCAGACCCTCTTTGCACTGCCAGACTAGCAAAAAAACGGCAACAAAAAAGTAAATGRCCTGGAACTGAGGGCAAATATTTTTAGTAAATACTATTTTGAAATCTTTTTGCCAGATACTCTGGTCTGTTCCTGACTGTATGCTATTCAAGTTAGCCAAAGGGCCTAAACTAGTGCCTAGATCTGGCAAGGTGGGGATTCCTCCCGTACATAACTGATGCCTGCAGTTACAGCTCTCGCGTCTCTCTGCTGCACAGCCGCCACGCTTCGCTCCCAAGGAAGGGAGAGGTGAGGCTTGCTGCTAGAGCCTGTGCAACTGTCCCCAGCTGCTGTACTTTCCCTCTGGGAGCAGTGCCAGCCGGTGCAGGTTAGAAGAGCCCTCAGGCTTCCTATCAGCTGCTTTTCCTTCACCGAGCGGACTGCAAAAGCTGCGAATGTATGGTTCCATTTTGAGAGTAGGTTTTTTTGACAAGTGTGGGGGTGATCGTTGGTGATTTGTAATAGTCTGGAAAAGGCTGTCACTACTGTGGCATGTTTGCATTATAAGCAGGATAAGTAGTTCCTTCTAAGGTTTCTGTCTAGGTAGCAGAAGCTACACATCTAGGCTGAACCAAACTGTCCTTTTATCTAAATACAAGAAGGGGTCTTTAAGATGTAGTGCCAGAGCAAATAGTCTCAGCAGAAGGAATGTAGGGGAAGAAGTCACAAGCAGGCAAGTGCAAACAGGCTGCTCAGTGAAAGGCATGCTTGGGTCTGTCCCTGCGCATTGCAATGAAAGCCAGGTGAATAGAGATTGCCGCCCAAAGACTGCATGATCTTAAATATGCTTGAAGTTTGGATGCTAATTCTGACTCTTTCTCTAGTGCATTATTGTAAGTACTAGATAAAAAATATCAGTTTAATGCTATTGGTCAGTAAGTGTATGCCTGTAAAACATTATGCCTGCTCAAATTTCAGCTTGAGTTCCCAGATGCAAGTAGTGCGATGTAATGGCATCTCWGCAGACTGTGAGGCACGACATGAACGCGAGCCAGGACTTTCTCTGGCTGGGCAATGAAACTGCAACTTGCATCACTGCAACCTGTCCTGAGAATGAAGAAAGGTCCCCTCCTGGGGGAAGGGGCAGATTTCAGCTCAAGGGTGAAAGATAAAGGAAAATAGGAAACTTTCAGCATGAGACTTGAGGAATCCCAGGGTTATACCTGGAAAGCAGTGCAAGGGTGTCCATATTCCAAGAAGAGGCAGAAGGGGAGCGGAGTGGAGCTACCTGTTACCATGACAATGAGCCACAATGTGTCTGTGTGCAGAACAAGAAGATAAGCAGCCATCCAGGAAAGATTTGCATCAAAACCGTAGCTTTCCAACAGTCTAATAAACTGAAATTTGACTTTGTATTTGAAAGACTCTCTACTCATTATACTCATGCCTTCCTGTCCCACCAGCAATGAATACATCCTGTAGCAATTACAAATTTTGGCCATTATAAAGTTACTCACATTCATCAGACTGCATATTAGAATTTGATGATATCTGTAAGTGTAGTGTGAATGTGAAGAGGAAGTTTTCTGGGAAAAAGAGTCTCTAGATAGTTTAAGATCTTTCTCTATCACTCTAGTGCATCCTAAATAAATGCATGTTTTTACTCTCACTGCTACTGTGTGATTTGGACCATTAATTCATTATTGCCTTTCACATATGCAATCATTTRCATAAGCATGAAATGGATGTAAAATACTATCACATTGATGAGGTGATATTTTACCTCCACTCCACATTGTTACAGCGATGATTCCTGGTTCAGGGCCCTGGTTAATAAAATTTTATCACTTTTTCCCACTGGAGCTGCTTTTGTGATCTTTCAGCTATCCCTTGTCTCATGGGGTGAAGAGAATGATAAACTCGAGACTGGCATGTTTTGAGGCCTCACACTGTCTGCCATCTGTTTAACTAGAAACATAAAGAATAATAGAAAAAGTTAAGTAGAGTAACCTAGGCGATAGATTAAGCTGGATAAAGTGGTCAGCTTGTAAAAAAGTCCAAAGGTGAACAAGTGATTCTTACAGTATTTCACTGTACATGAATTGTATATACTGTAGGCTATATAGTAGTATTACGTATAATTCTTACATAATAATTTGGTTTAAGCAGTGTTTATTTCATGTTTGTCCAGCACACAGGCCTATATGTATGTTATAAAGCAAATGAAAGGAATGGAAATGCACTAATTTAGATGTACAGACACACACAAAGAGCAGGTTAATTTGAGCGGATTTACACACATACCTAGGAAGGCTTGTTTGGATAATTTATGCTAAGCTATTAGTCATCTTCCCAAATATTCATTTAGATTTTGTTAGGCTCTTAGAGGAGATATAATCAAATATTTGTGAAGCCTGCATGCAGCACTACTGATGGAATTGTATTTTGAATTTTCTACCATGAGAGCAGAGTTATGTGGGCTGCTGCTGTGCACTCTCTAACAGGCTTTGTGAAACCTTGTAATTTGAAAGACAGCTATTATTTCCCCAAAGCCTGAYGCAGTGAGTATTCACATCCTGATTTTTATTACTTTCATTTTTGGTGACTGAAAGTCTCAGACTGTATGCTGTAGAGGTTTCATTCTAATCAGACTTTTTTTTTTTAACTTTACTCAAGTACTGTTTGCACTGGAAGCAAAMGGCAGGCATAAGAATCATATTCTCCAGCCAGCTTCCGTTCACATACATAACTGTAAGAAAAAAGAATTTTCTTAAATAAATTTATACTGATTGAACACATAAGGTAAAATAGRACACCAATCCAGCAGCAGGCTAGAGTTATTCTAAAATAATGATTTATGATCTAAATCTAAAGTTTGGTAGAAATATATTCCAAATTACTTCAGTAAGGCTTCAAAGGCTATTTACATCAATGGAAGATGTCCTTGATTTCAGTGAGACACGGATCAGTTTCTAAAGCAGGATTTCTCTTCAAAATGCCACTTGCTTGTTCAYGTGAGATGTTTTAAAAACACAAATAGCTTACCTCTTACCCAAAAGATAGATATGATCTTTTCATACARTGTGGTCCATTACCCAGTTCCTTCAAAGAATGAAGCTCAGTGAGACATCATTCTACAGCCACACGTTTGGTAAAATGACTTTAGCCCCAGGGTAATATTCCCTTTCCTGTCTTTATTTTCAGGGATGCAGATAGCCTTAAATAGATACAGGTAGCTTTTGCCATAAGGAACACTTGGAACTAAAACTGTAACCTGTATCATTGGCACCGTAGCTGTGTGCCAAGCRTCAGGGTCGGTACAGGGACATACAGCATTTGCTTCTACAGGTGCTTTTGGAACCCATGATGTTTGGAGGCAAATCTCACTACTGGGAAATCCTATTACTAGTTGGAGGATGAATCCCATTCCTCTCTCATTAAGAAATGAAAGAATTCTGTGYCCACCTTTTTGTCCAGGATATGTACCCATGGATATTTGCATAAGACAGTTGATGTTTGAAATATTTTGTGAATGTGAAGATATACATATAAAAGAGTTTTGTACGTTCTGAAATAGGAAATATAATGAAGTATAAGTATGTTTACTCTTATATTTGGGTTGGTAGTGGTTAAAAACTCCTGTTGCAAGTTAGAAAGGTATAATTTTCAGTTCAACATTCCRTTAAGGTTTTTAATTAAAAGCATAYAAGTAAGATCAAAAGGATTCTTTGTCAGTTCAAACCTTCCCTAATTTTCACATTGATAGAGTAAGAGGTAAATGTCACTATCAGTAAAATATCAAATAAAGCTTAACTACTCATATATTCTGGATCAATAAACACTGTTACTTAGAAATTCCTGAAAACAGTCAGATTGTATGAATTAGTTCTTCAGTGGTTTCTCATATGAACACAGGATATTCAGGTTTCACTATTTTCTCTTTGTACATGACATCATTTATAAGATACACTTGTGTATGACAATTAAGAAGTTTGCTAGTAGTTTTAGAGAAATGTTATCTGAYATCACTGACTGTCTCTTTTTTACCTGTAATAGGTAAATGGATGTAGTGTATTTCTAGTGTATTTCTTGAATATTACACAAGATTTTACTCTAAAGAAGGCTGTAAATAGACCTTTTCTTTCACAACGATCCACTTGTACTCCGTACAATGGAAGAATTACAGCCCTAGATACTAGTATATATATTCTGTGTAAGCATCCACAAAACTGTGTGATTTATCATAAGAAAGAAGAAATCATTCAGTTTCTCAAACACACTAATTTTTTAAGACCCACTAGGAGCATTGTAAGCTCCAAACAAGGGGCAATTGCTACAGCAGAAAAATTGGCAGATACAAAATTTGCCTAGAGATACTAATAATTTACCACTTATGATCCAAGTAGTTTTCTGTAACTGATTCTTTGTATACAAAAGAGAAGAGGGATCGTTGTGCAATAATGGTAATCGYTGTGCAAAGCTCAAGTATGCATGTAAACATTTTCAAATACTTACGTACTTCTGTGTGTCTTGGAAACTCAAGATGCATTGGCATGAAAATCAACATTCTAACAAATTTGGAATCCAGACTCAGCCAAACACATAATGAAATCAATTCATYTTTGATTTAAGAACTTAATGTGTTTTTGAATATTGGACTCTATTTGGTTGCACCAGTTTAAAAYTGAGTATTGAGATGAATACATGAAAACCATCAAAAATATCGCATATTTTGGAGACTTTCCTTTCTGAGTCTGGCTAAGAGAGAATACAGACTGCAGAAATATAGAAAATATTTCTGTTCAAGATAAGACTGTGGAACGCATCTGAGAAACCTAGATGCATGGGCTAGGAGAGAACTGCAGTATTCTAGAAAAGTTAGAGATAATTAGCAGACCAAGAACATAAAATGTGGTGTGGAGTGTAACTACCTGATGATCTAGACATTGTCAGGAAGACTTAGACGCTTAGCTTTTTTAAAGTTCCTTTGAAATTTTTTTACTAGTGGTTATAGGAAGGAAATAAGATCTGTTTTTTCTTTTGGTTTTGTTTCTGGTGGCAGTTAGCTATGTTGTCTTGGACAGGGATCTTTAAATCTCAGTTTATCTTATTGTGAAAAGACAATAATGAACCTCCCTTGCAAAATCAATGTTTTAATGTTAAGATATCTTTTATCCCTTTTATCCAAAAAGTTCAAATGTGGTGAAACTCCTGCCATGTTAGCTGCATGAATGTGTCTCATTGCCCAGAGAATCACTAGTATTTCATTGTACCTCAACCCTGTTCTAATGAGCCATTCTGGTATTCGGAGCTGTAAAAAGTAGAAGATAATCAGCTGTGTTTTTGATTACCTTTGTCTGTATTATAATAAGGCCCTTGTACTAAAACAAAGAGTTGTGAACAATAGCATCTGCATCATCATCAAAAGCTGAGATTACAAAAAATGTTTGGAGTTACATTYGGGAAAGTTTGATGGCCTGATTTTCAAAAATATTGTGTGTCCAGAGGCAATGGTTGTACTCAAGGTGCAAAAGATACAGAAAGGTAAAAGTAAGGAATTTATTTGTAAGCAGCCGTCACACTGGAAAAASTTAGAGATCAACTTTAATCAAATGAGTGTTTCACTAAGCCACAGTCAATAACAACTTTAGCAGAAGGGAAACTAAATTTCCAAACATGTATACATTACGGAATGAATGATTTAATCTATCTCTGAGCCACTGCCAATGCTGGGATGGAATAAAGCAGATGTTTTTCATGGAAACTTTACACAGAGTTTTCCAATAGAAAGTGAAGTATAATATGTCTTTAGCTGAAATAGTAGGAAAAACCTCAGTAAGTTCAGTAACTACCATCTAGCCATAAACTACTCAGCAGTATCACTTACAGCCTCCTTTGTCATTTCAATTTTAATTGTTTGTCTGCTAAAAAATGAAGATATTTAGAAAAAAGTAACGAAATTATCATGGGGAGGTAAAATGGAGTTAATTCTGCAGAGCAGCCACAGTAATAGTTAGTCTAAGGTGACTATTCTTGTTACTATGCAAAGCCTACACATTTAGACCTTGTTACTTATCTCAGCTGGCACACTGATGGGAGAACAAACACTTGACAAAGCTACTTCAAACTTGCAGCCTCAGGTATTACAGGTAAAACAACAGGGCACAATTCAGATAMGTCTTAGATACAAGAATCTGTGTTTGGTAAAGACATAGAAATGCCAAAGGAGGCACCTGGAATTGTTACCACTGATGCTGCTGTTTTCATCCTTCTGCAGAGGATCCATTTGGGGAATACCCAGGTGGCCTCTACCCCTAGGGCAGTGCAATGTTTCCAACTCAAAGCCTCTGAAATATTTATTTTTGAACTTAAGAGTATCTATGCTAAGATGTGCAATAAGATAATAGAAAGGATCTTGAACCATAGAAGTCTTGTTTTACTTAAAGTTTCCTGGGATTAGGCAAGAGCAGATGCTCTTGTGCCAAGTTATGGGGAAAGCTTTCAACAGATATATGTGTGAATGTGGGGAATCCACATCATGAAATGCTTTCAAGTGTGACCCAAAAGTTTTAACATTTATATAGTATGATCACAAGAATTGGAAGAATGACAAACAACAGCACATTAATTCTGTTGGTAATCTTATTAATTTAATTAGGATAAGTATCTATATAGGTTTTAAAAGTCAAATGCATTAATGTGTTGATATGGATTATCCCAGAGTTCATGCCACAGAGATATAAAGGGAGAGTGCTTGATTAGAAAAAGCGAGAGCAGAACCGTAAGCCGGTCCACAGCCCACACACTCTTGTTCACCACAGAGCTATTCTAGCTCATTTAAAATGGCTCAGTGATGAGTTTTTCATGACTTCCTCTGGGACATTATTCAATGGAACTGCAAATCTCAGAAATGGGAAGTGTAAATATTCTCTCAATTAATTTAATTAAGCTACTCTCCATTCTTGCCCTCTCGCAACCTACCAATTTCTCTCTTTTCTTATGTTACATATTTTTCTAAAACTATATGCTTGAATGGYTACTAGTTGGAATGAGGAGAGTGAGAAATCTCTCTTTATCTTGCCTCAGTGTTTGATCCACTGTTTAACTTGTGCTCGGAGGGAG
Organism: Rhea americana; assembly: GCF_003343005.1. NCBI lineage: Eukaryota > Metazoa > Chordata > Aves > Rheiformes > Rheidae > Rhea > Rhea americana. Next base: position 3,054,783 of record NW_028187088.1, read on the forward strand.
CCCAGTGCAGAGCCCGGGGCCAGAGGAAGGCACCGATCCTCTGAGTCAGGCACACTGAGTCCTGTGCATCGCTTTATCCCTGCTGTGCTCCTATAAGGAAGAAGAACAACTTAATTTTAAGATTTTGGAAATACAAACCTGGGCATTCGCATTACTTGCTCAAGGTCATTAAGCAAGTGATAGTATGTCTCCGCCACACAGTGCAGTACCAAGCTGAGATACTCAAGATGCTTCTAGCAGATTAGGTAGGGTGCCAGAAGCAGCATAGCTGCTCTGCTGGTGTGCGCTGCGCAGAATAATTTGCTCTGCGAAGAAGCTAACTTGAGGATCTTCCCACTGCACTAAGGAGTGTAAACACAGCATCCGTGACAGACATGAAATGAGCTCAGCTCTCTTAGGCAGCTAAGACAAATAAAGACTAAGGGCTTCTGGTGGAGTCTTGGTGAGAAAGCTGCTGACTGGCATGAAAATCACAAAAGGTGATAGTTACACAGAACCTGTCATGCCAAAGGCTTATGRTAATGTCATCTTAAGTCTGCAAACTTAGTCAGGGAAGAAGATCAGGGAATATTAAATCTAAGATTCTCATAGCAATATTGTCTTACTGCTGTTGCTTGGTTACTTGTTAGGCCACTAATTTGCTACGTTTATATATTCAATAGGCTACAGTCTGCTGCCTTTATAATTACTGGAATCTGATTGCCTCCATTTGATCCAGAAGATGTATTAAAATTTTACTCCCATTTCACTGAAGCATAATTCGGTCATTATGTGTGTGGGTGAATTAATGGCTCTGTACACATATGAATAAGAAAGATTACACTCAGCTATCTCTACCACACTAGTCTTGAGAAAACAGTATGAAATTAACAGGATAGGAGTAAGTGAAGGGATTCACTCCTCTCTCTGCTCTGTCCCAGCAATCAAGAGCAATATACATTTTGCCCTAAATATCAACTTTTTAAATACAAGAATTTTTTTAAAAAAATCTCTTTTGCACTTCCTGGCTTCCTTTCCATGGCTAAAACACGACTCAAAATGTCAGTAAGAAATCACTGACTCTGCAAAGAAAACCCAGTCAGGGTCAGATCCTGAAGCTGCTATGGCAGAGTAAAGTGAGTAGAGTTACATCGATGTTAAGCAATTATAAATGAAAGAAGAACAAAGCTCTAAAGCCACTCTGTAGGATTTGACCTTTAATGCACTGCTTGTTAATACCACAACTCTACTCTTCATGCTTCTCCTCAGGTCTCCACTCGTACTCCTTGTTTCTCTTCCTTTTTCTTCTTGGTCTCACTAYGCTCGTATCTTTATGTCCTCCCAATGGCCTTGTCCATCCACAAATATTTTTTCCCCTTTTGCTCTCGGTTTCTTAATTTCTTCTTAGATTTCTTAGATGTTAAAAGCTTGTCAAACAGTCTCCTTTCTGTTCTTTACTACCTTCAAACTTTCCTTCTCACTCTGTTTAAAACACTACTGTTTTTCTCTTGCAAGTCTCCTGCTGGCTCTGGTACATGTACTTAGTCTCGGAGAGGAGGCAGTTCTGCTTCTTCAGCTTCGGTAAATGGATCATTTCAGCAGGGGTGGAGAGAATAGCATGGCAGTGAAGAAGATACTTTAAAAATTTTCCAATAAGAAATGGAGGCAATAGCATCTGATGGCCAAGTAAGAGAGGGTAAGATCAGATGGCAAATCTCTCCCAAATTTGCTTAAGAATACCTCCCTGTGACAAGTGACGTGCAGTGTTTTCTAATAAACTATGTCTAATGTTCAGCACTTTTCCCTTCATGCATGGATTTTTTTTTTTTAATTGGGCTTGTGACCTTTCTAATTCATAACATATAAAAATAGAGAGAAAATTCTTAGATTCTTAGAAAAAATGTTTTTTCAATAGTATTAAATTTTGGAGGTATATTAGTGATATGAAGATTTTTCTTTGGAAAGTATAAGCAGTTTTTAGTCTGAATTGACACTTTGTGAAGGTGTGCCAGCCTTATGACAGCTTATTCTCCAAAATATTAAGTAACCACAGAAATGTACAAAAACGCTAAGAAGTACCAACTGTTTAAGTACATGTACAGATTTATTTTCGCTGTGATGCTCACCATATTATTAATTCTATTTTTGTTGTTTTCATRTATACTATTTATACACCTTTATACTGTTTTGCAAAGAATGACCTTTACCAACACTGCTGTTAGGTTTGAAGAAAATGTCATTTTGCTCTCTAGTGAGGTGAGATTCGTGTGGAAAAGACTACTGCTCTGCAATCCTGAAAGCAAAGGCACACTTCTTTCTTTCTAGATTGGCTGCACAGCCTTCTTCTGCAAGCCTGCCTAGAGAAAAGCGTGGCTACCCTCTCTCAGTAAGCGTTATTATGGAGGGCTCCAGCTGGCCCTCTCTGCATGCTAAAGAAGCGGTATCAAACAAAATGTTCTCACTTAATTTACTTACACAGGTTGCAATATTGCCCTCATTGCTGTACATTTAACCTCCCCAAAGACCCCAATGAATTTATCTGCACTATGCATCTAAAGTAGAAATCTCAAAATAAAAATGAGAGAAGTTCCCCATAAGGTGCTGATTCATTGTGAAAGGTACAAAACCATCCTATAATAAAAAGGGGGTATGCTCTTATCAAGCCATCGGCTATCCCATTTTCTACACCTTTTGGAGAAGATTCTTTGACTATACAAGTGTTGAAAAGATTCAACAGGAATTTCAATGAAGAAACTTGCCATGTCTTCTATATACTTGCCATCAGGGCCCTAAGTGAGGTGCAGAGGCTTGGCAACCTCTTCCCCTTGTGCCTGGGGGCTTGGCTGTCTGCCTTCAAGGCCAGTGCTGACACAGTGCAGCTGTGACCTTGGATCAGGCTGCTGGGAGAAGAGCTGGGTGAGAAAGAGCTGTGAAAAGCCTGGCTGGAGCTCAAGCCCTCGCCCCTGGTCCTTGCCTGAGCTGTGCCACAGCCATGCCCAGCCATACACCTCATCCATCTGGGGCCTGCCCCACAGACTAGAGTTCCTGGTTTGATATCAGACCTTCCTCATCACCATCAACTTTTCTGACCCCTGGCAGTGGCAATGGTTGTATTTTCCCTCTTGTGGTGCTCCAGAATTTAGAAGCTGATTGGGCACAACTGAGGGGTTAGACGACCTGTAGGAAGAGACTGTTGAGGAAAGAAAAAACTCCATGTCCCAAAATATATTATGAAGAAATTTAACCACAACAGATGGGACATCACAGTGGGAGAGGCATTACACAGCAAATACTAGCACAGTGAAGAAAAGCCACTTAAAACTACTTTGATTCTTCAAGACATTCTCTGTGATGGGCTTTCACTTATGATATACACACAGTTTCTGCAGATGTGCGTAGATGCTTTCATCAGTGACATGTTTTAGTCTGACAGCATAGTCTCTGCAATCTGTTTTGCTCCTTTTCTGAAAAGCATGATGAGTGGAAAGGAACTTGGCACCTAAACTGAAAGAGTGGACTGTGGGAAAGAGGGATGAGTTGTGACAAAACACTCAGCACCTAGAAGGGTCAGGCATTGCAATGTGAGCAATCTCTGTCCTTTTGAGCCTTTAAGTGAAAGGATCCTACTTAGGATAGTTTGCTGTCATTTGATGTACAAGTGGAAGTTTGGTTTTACAGATGCAGATAAATTTGTCCTCTTTTCTGAAAAAAAATCATAAAACCATTCTTCCTAATTTGAGCATTTAATTTCAGTGCCAAGATAAAAATCTAGAAATTTGTAAATGAGTGGATAAAAACCATGTAGTTATTTACAAATATCTCTTACTAKCACACTTATGAATACCCTATTTATTTTTGAATAACTCATTTCACTTATTTATACATATGTAGATCAATGATTTAAAAGCAGTTGCATCACTGAAAAAAATATAATCTGATTTTATYTGCAAAATTGTTTTTAAATATTCATAATTATTCTAAATACTTAAATATTTTTCCTGTATTTAGTCACCTCTKATCAGTGCTGATGCAGTCCCTGATCTATTAGAGACTTAACATATGCTTAACTTCATATAATATAAGGAGTTCTATTAGTGTATAAGCATGTGTAAAAGTCTTAGTGAGATCCAATGCCAAGTCCTTTGCTGTCTAACTATTGGCAGGAGAATGACCCAAGGCTGGACTGAAATCCAAGCAAAAAACCCTGTTTGTCGTCACTGTTACTATTCTCTTGAGTCATAACAGTCTCTAAAGATACTTTAAAATCTATACACTTCAAAATTAAAGAGTATATTAAAACTGTCAAAATACTTATCTTAATAGAATATAYGTAAATACATGTCTCTAACTTTGTTTTTCTATCTTCTTTGAAAGGTATTGTTCCTTAAGATGAGACCTATTTGTGGTTAACCTCAAAGGAGGATTATATCTGTTCATTGAACAATAGAAAAAGCGGTCGTGCTTGATGGCAGCAGTAACAGCATTATATTTGACTTGAACAGCTGTTATGGTTATGACTAGACCTGGCAATCCTTTCTGGATGTATACACAGAATAGGCCCAGACAAGAAGATATGATTCAGCAGTGTCCCTAGAAAGACTTTTACGACCTACACTGAAGCCCCACCTGTGTGGCTACATATGAGTCAGTAGAGCAGAATTAAATTTTCAGTGAGTCTAGTGCAGGCAAACAGAACTCACTCTTTCCTGATAATTTTGCTCCCTGTTGTGTCACTGACSTTGGGCAAGTTATTCTGCTTTCCACTGTCTCATCTCCTACGTAAAAAGACTTTACCAAGRCATCATCACACAGTGTTCGGTAGAYGTCAGTGGAACTGYTGAAGTATAAATTGAAGGCAGAATTTAGCACGCAGCTCTGCCACAGTATTTTAGGGTTCTCAGATGACATTTGACCAAAATGAAATATAAATTATGCAGATACTGGATAACATTTAATTAACTGAAGCCTTTTGCTATTTTGAGAACAGTTCTTTAACACATGGAATTAGTAGAAATATTCTACTAGTAGAAGCCAATGGTTTCCTCGGGCAGAACAGGTCTCTTCTTATCCTGACAAGCCTGTAAGCGCCTTCTGTATTTTATGAATCACACCCCATCACCTCCCAGCTTCTCATATTTCATGTCAAGTTTCTCCCTTGCTTAGCACTGCAGAACCACTGCAGTTAACAGAGTAAGATGGAGTCCGTTATTTTGTGTATGTCTACGAGCAGAATTGCTTAGTAGTTTAAGTCACTTTGCAACAGTAGAAACACACTGAGAGCAGTAGGAATGCACTTATTTTCCCAAGGACCTAAATTGGCTTGCAAAACTTCCACCAGTGGCACTGACGTCCAAAGACTTTTAAAAAACCCAGCTTCATCCTCTGGTTGCATGTGCAGATTGCTGCTTAAAAGATAACCTATTAGCTTTTCTACGCTGATTTTTATTCATATTTCTCAAAGCATTTACTTTACATAGAGAGTTAAGAATCATATCAGTTTATATTTCAGAKTTGAAAGCTGAGCCAAAAAGTGACAAAGTGATTCCTTCAGAATCATCCAGMAATCCAGGCTGAAAGACAAATTTGACTGTTTCACTAAACCATGTTGGTCCATATATACCTCCTTATTTATGACAGCTGTGACTACTAGAATCTATTATTTGTATTTCYGCAAAACTTATGTTCCTCACTGTAGCAGATACACTACAAAGGCAGAACTGTTGTCATTTTAATGTGARTATTATGATTCAGTGGGGTATTCTGGATGATAATGAAACAGYATTGCAGATAGACATTAAGCAAGAATCTTTGTAAAGCCATTTAAAATCAGTTACTTAAGAAAAGAACTAATAAAAGAGCATGTGGCTCATGGAATATCAGGAACAAAGTAACTGAGAAAGGATTTATGCCAGCATCATTGACCCGCACAGCATCACACATTTTCAAACGATGTCACTGTTTATCCTCAATAGTAGCAGCTCCATTTCCATGCACGCACTGTACTGCTGAGCCCTGATTACCACCTTAAATAGGGAGAATCTGTCGCCTCTCCGTAACAGCGGCCTGAGGTTTTCACTGGTGACAAGCAAATTTCGAAAAGCTTAGAGGACTGGCTACCGGCCCAGAATTTCAAATCATCAGAAGCTGGCACCCCAGAAAAGGAAACAATAGTAAAATGACAGCGAGGCACATCCAAAGGATGAGAAGTGTCCCAGAAACGATTGCTGCCAACCTGTGGAGCTCCCTGCCACGGGAGAGGGGTGTACAGAACTGCTGATGCCGGGAGCTATGATGCATGCCCTGCGACGGACCTAGGGTTTCAGASGCTGCGGCTGTGAGGAGATGCTAAAACAGGCTGTGCAAAGAATAAATGCATAAACTAATGAAGACTGACAGAAGACACACAAGTCTCTCTTTAATTTGCATGCAGCTGCTAATTTTTAAAGTGTTTCTCTAGCATATCTCTAATTTTAACTAGGGGGTTGTAATTAATATTTTCAGAAAACATGGTAGTTGCTGCAGGCTTTGCAAAGCAAATACCAGGATTCAGTCCCACTTTGGCCAGCTGGGGGAACAACCCCATTTGGCCTGTAGGACTAGGCAAGGCACCGTGACCATAAAACATTTTGTTCAGYGGGAAAAAGCTTTGAAATATAGTCCCTTTTTCCCTCTCTCAGAAAACAACTTGATTTTCTCTCAGACAGCACAGGCAACATGATTTTTCCCTCAAGCAACAACAGATGGATTTGAAAGAAGTTCCCACTATTACAACAATATTTCAGACCCTCAATTGTTTTCTCCCTTTCAGTAAACTAGGGCCTGATTTTATCCATGATAGTTTCTCCTCCACAGTCTTTTATAGATCTGGAACCTATATTGTGTTTACTGAACTGCTTTATCTTTCCATTTTCTCAGCTTCAGGAGTCCTGTATCTCACTATAGAGTCATCGCCCAGCCACCACACAACCGTCGCCCTCGTCACACACCAAGAGGTGGGGAAGCGTCCGAACCATTTCTCTGGTGTCTAGTGGCTGCTGGAGTAGGTTTGGAAGGGAAAACTTCCTTGTAATGTTGAAAGATGAAATTACAGCATTGTAGTGCATTACTCACCCCTGGAAAATGTTTGGAACACCTTTCTTCAGCTCTGGCAACACTCCTCTAGCTTGTCATGCCAATAAGATGTTTTTTAACTGAACTGAAATTGAAACATTAACTCAGTTCCCAGAGGGGATAGTTTAGTAGTCATCATGTTTAAAATACGCAGACGCTTTCAGTCTCACAAGATCCACCGAGCCATTCATTATTTTGAGATACAGATAGGGAGCTTCATGCAATTTACTTGATATATTTTCCTTTCATATGAGATCTTGAAAACCGAGAAGTACTTTTTAAGGCCTCAGCAGCTTGTAGTAATTTTTGAGTAAAAATTTCTCCTTTTCAGCAATATACAAAAGAAACTTTAATAGTTAACATCATCATTTTCTCYGGCCACCTCTTCATTTTTTTTCTGGATAACACTTTTGTGCAGTGCTAACCCTTTTTAAGATGGGAAGTTAAGACAACCTGCCAGCATTACATAGAGAAGCAAACTGAACCTTGGTCACTGAAGACATAGCTTCAGTTTTCCRCCAGCTGTTTATTCCTCTGCTAGCTCTTGACTCTGGTTGAGCTTGTCCCCATTATTAACTGCTTTTAAGTGGTTAAGCAAGCTGTGTGTACAGTTTGTAAAGTAATTTGGAATTGTTTGGAAAGAAGAATATATAATGTATTATCATGAACTAGACACTCAGCATACTTCTATTGATTTGAGACCTGTTCCAGATAAGGATTTGGACTGGTAAATATGTCCCTATGACATTGCGCTCTTCAAAACTGACTTTTCTTAAGTTTATAATAGCTGAGTTCATTCTGATTTAAAGGATTTTTTTTCGTGACTTTTTTGCATTACAAAGCCTCGCTCTGCTAAACAGGGCAGCCATTTCTCCCACAGACAGGTCTGTCAACACTTAAACAAGGGTTGGTGCTTCTAAAAGAACACTAGATTCTCACATCCTCGTAACATCTGACAGATACCAACATCTCTGTATTCCCATGCCACAATATCTCCATTCATCACACTGTTGTGTAAAGGAATAAAGGTAGCTTAGAAGCCAGGACAGTCCCAGTGGGAGGAAATGTGTGATTTAAATTTTGATTTAATGGCTGGATTTTTGATAAAAATCATAAGAAGGAAAATCCTGACAGTCTCATTCAAATTCTTCCAGAGAGAGGCCAAGGGTGAAGCTGTACGCCCAGCTCTCAAATGCCCTGGTCACTTCCCAGCCTGTTRGGAACTCTGAAGACCTGCTGGAAGGCAAAGTAACATCTTGCTTTTCCACCTTTCGGCAGAATTGGGCTATAGGTTTATATTCGATTTTGCAAATTGTGAAAAGAAAAGTAACTTTGAAACAAAACTTCACTGTTTCCTAATGACCTTTCCCTCTTTCCTATTTACTTAAAGAAAACCTGAAAAAATTGACCTTTACTGCTGTTTTTTATTTGCTTTCAATTAGAAAATGCAATACTTTCAACAYGTAGAATTTGCTAATATTTAAAAGGATTCTAGACATAGTCCCTTAAGTGAAGAAAAAATGTTACAGTTTTTGAACTTSTCTGGAGCAAATTCCTTTTCTAGTATCCCACAGTATTTAAGTAAATCTGAAGACCTGAAGGAAGATTTCCTTCAGAACTGTCTTAGGCTGAAAGTTCAGAATGTTATTTGCCTCTGACAATAYACATTTTAAAATTACATATGAAAATACAACATTTTTGTTTTCAAGACTAAGGAATATTTCAGATTGTTTCAACGTATTTTTGGAGGATCAGAAAATACGAGAGTGAACAGCAAAACAAAAATGCAATAATACACTAATGGTCACATTTCTTGGAAAGGAAGCAAATGCTACTATTACAGAAAAGTATATATAAAAAAAGGCAGGAAACAAGCCCAACTCTCTGACGTTCTTTGCCTGCCGTCACTCACATTTTCTTCAACGAGAGACTCGACCCCTCGAAGGGTGGCAGTTATCACTGTCCTCGAGCCTGGAGGTCTCAGCCCCGTTGTGCCTGCACTACGCAAACAGGAGCTCACTGTAAAACTCTTCCTAAAGCAACAGCCGAGCGCGATACGAGGAACAGCGGCGGAGCAGTCGGCGGGCGGCGCGCAGACGGTTACGATCACGAGATCACGACGGAAGCAGCAGTTAGTACGTCCGCAGACTAATTGCCGCCGAGGGGCTTTTTGGCACATCATCTATGCAGCCGTCTTTGCCTCAGACAGCCCCGAGCGCTGCAGCGAGCGAGCGCCTCCCRCCTTTAACGTCTTTATCTTTGCAATGTGATGGGAAAGCGTTGGCCACGTTTAACACTGTCTTGTCCTTCCGAGGAGCACCGGGCGCAAATCCCTTCGCTCTTCTCTTTGGTCGGGCACCTGACCCRATTGCATCCTATCCCAATCACACGTTATTTAGATAGCAAAGGAGGTGGTGGTATCCATTTCTTCCTATATCTTCCCCCTCCCCTGTTCTATCTCAAAGGACATTTAAGAAAACTAAGGATATGTACATTCAGATCAACAGCTCCAAATATTATTCATTATTATTTTTTTTAATAAACAACAAAACCCCAGGAAGCTGGATAAACAAGTGTTTACCTGATCTGCAAGGCAAGTAAAACATGAAATCAGCATCTACAGAAGGYCGCTAATAATTTCCACTGCTTATTATTTTGAAACACAACCGTATGAAAATCTTGTGAATATATACTAGATGTGGACTCGTTTGCTGAAACATTCTCCAGTTTATTTTTGTCTGCTTCCATTCAATTCTTACTGATTATCTTCCTAAATATACAATGCAGATTAATTGACTCCACGGTTTGACTACAAAAACAGAGACACAATCAATAGCCTTTATCCAATTTATCAGGCCTGCATGACATTTAGGTAATTAGAGAGTAGAACATAAAGATCAAAAGAGCAGAATAGTGTATCATTAACAGTAAAAGGCACTCTGTTTTCTTTCCCGAGTCAAGTGGTATTAAAATAGCTTAGAAGAGATAAAAATAGAAACCTTGGCAGATGCATTATGCACTGTGTACTGTTGAATCCTTATGATTTCAAGGCCATTTCAAAGGTTTTTGTTTAGTATCATAAATTGAAGTCTCTTATTTCACAATGAATAGGAAAACAAACACAAAAAATGAAAAACTTCATGCTAATAAATAAGATAAAGGATTCCTATTCCTACGGTTGGCAGCCAGATAGTGTTCCCACTGGAACTAAAAGTCCAAAGATAGAGATTTGGGGATTTTTGCCTTTCCTGCAAACTCCTAACTGTCCACTTAAAACTAATACCTGTAATACCTGTTTCACACACACCAGTATGCTGAAAAGCTTCTATTACCTTCAGTTCSTACTTTGCTTCTTTTTCGCTATCCACCACTAATATTTACAACAAGTAAGTACAAAATTGCCAGCTCATTGGCCTGCAGGTGAGTCAGTGATTTGCTGAGTTGCTTTGACAGCTCCTTGTGCACCTTGGATGCACATGCCTAATGCTGAAATGTAAAATACCACTAAGTGAGTAAGCCAAAAAAGAAAATTATGCCCCTTGAACTACAGTAATTTCCTGTTTTTTTTCATGTTGTCTTTAAATGCCCTTTTCCCTGGTAGTCCACAGCTCTGAGGATTATTTTATGCAAGACAGAGCACAGCAGTCTGGCTGTGCAGAATTGTGTGTGGCTGTCACCAGCTTTGGCATGGGCACGTAGCACCTCATAGATGAAATTTTAATCAAGGTTAGTGCAAACCTAATGCACTCCTGACCTCCAGGAAGACTAGGCATTTCACACTGTTGTTCATGCTCAGTACTTGCATGAAGCCTACCAAACTGGAAGGGACAGCTCTGAACACGGTTATGCGAATTTCTAAGTGTTTTTTGCCTCTCAGCACACATGATATTGAGCACTGCACTATATTTTATATCCTGCAAGACTGCCAAAAATTTCTGCTTTATGTAGGCCACAGAACTAGAGGCCAAGACACAAGTGTTGTACTGCACTTCTACACTGGCTTGATTTATTAGAGTGAAGTTTGTATAAGGAAATACATCGAAAATAATAACGATTTCTCTTGAGTAAACACAGACCTACATTTTAGTTTCATTTTCTGCACTCTRTATCACAAATCAGGAGTTTTGTTTGGGCTTGTTCAAAGCAGGAGGAGTAAACAACTCCTCTGCTTGTTACTTAGGCTTGTATTTGCCAGARAGGAAATCTCCGTAACACCCAAAGTTTGTCTATGCCACCTCTCACATTGGCCCTAAGCCTCTTGGCAGAGGTACAACCAGCTTGGTTCAGAGATATTTCTTAAAATAGAGCATTCCAAACTATCCATATGTTCAGTATTTGCATTTGCTACCTGCATGGAGGTGGAATAACCTTGGTTTGTCTACTTCACCCTGCTGCTCTCAAAATGCTAGGTAAGTGTAGCAGTTAGGATAACCCCCTTCACAAACACATTTATTGAGCAAGATCTGATGCCAGGATAGACTTCTAAAACTAGAGAAATAAGCCCAGCAAATATAAATGCAACCCTAGATTAGCAGTGATAATTTGATACCTTTCTAATTACCTAGTAGCTGTTACCTAAGAYGCTCTCCAGGTTATGAAGCTGGAGCTTTAGGATAGTTACCAACACTTCCTAGAGACTGTGCAGATCTGAAGGATTTTTTTCATGCCTTACTGAACTATCTTTGGAGTTGCAGTTTTGGATGTAAATGTGAATATCCTTGATAGTTCTCTGGAGAAGGCTTAAGAACTTTCTGCAGTACTGAATGGTGATTTCCTCTGTAACGTAAACATTTGGGCAGAAACAGACTGTGTAAACTGTTCTTCATGAATTTGAGAGTGTAGAAGTTGAGAAGTGCATTTTTAGCACTCCAAACACATGACTGCCTCCAGTCTTCACCTACATAGTGCCTTCTTGCCTGCCCCAGTGCCTACTATGAGCTTTAGAGCTTCCAAAGCCCAGTATGATATAAATCCTTGAACATTTTCAGAAGTTTTTGAAAGACTTTATTCTCCTTCTCTAGCCCTTTTGTTTTACCTCCATCCCTTTGCCACCTATGGCCAAATATGATTGTATAATACTGACTCATTTCTATCAGGTTACCCTGTAATGTCTGTATTTTTCATACGCTACTATTCTGGGAGTAAAATGCTCTGTAGTAGTGCAGAAGAAAAAATCCCCAAGGTTTAGCAGATAAATAACAGGCGGATTGACTTTCAAATTCTTGACTTTGAAGTGCAAATGACTCTTAATTAAGTCTCAATACATTTTTCTCTTGTTCTTTCCATTTTCTCTTTCTAGAACTAACCAGTTGCCCACATCATGTTTCTCATCATCTTCTGTGTCTCATATTTGCTATGGCTATACAAATTGGAGAACTAGCTTTATTACAAATATGTTAAATATAGACAGCACAGTAAAAATGACATAGAGAGACTGTTTAGGTGAGTTCAGAAGAAGTTTTTGCRCATCTGCTGAAGTTAGAAGCAATGCATCAGATCACTTCACTAGTTGTATTGAAATCTAACTGTATTCTCATTTTGCAGGTAGAAGTCATTCGTTATAACACAAGATCATACAGTTTTTAACTCAAGGCCCGGTCACTTATCTAACCAAGTTGAATGAACTRTCTAGGTTACGGGAGTACAGAGGTACTTCATCCAATATGACATTAAAGTTAGATTAAGGCAGAATTCTGACAATTAATTATATAAAAAAAAAGCTTAATAACAGGAAATATTCCTGGTATTCACAACCAAGCCTTTCCTCTCCCTTCAATCCTCAAAAGTAAGATAGAGGTTAAGACTAAGGAGTAATACTGTTTCATTGACATACACAGCTGCTGGCAGCTTTTTTGCCATTTTAAACAAATGTCTAAACGTGGTATAGCTCCCTACTACTGAGATGCTGCCGTTTACACTCTTATAGCCCCCTGGGCTGTAATTCAGGTACTTAGCCTCCAAGAAATGCAGAACTTTAAAATAATGAAGTCCTCACTTATCTGACAGAAAAACACATTTTGCTACTCAGCCCCTGGAACTGGTGTACAAATACACTCTACTGCTCAGCTTGACAGTGGCAATAACTAGTTTCCAAAGACACTTAGAATTCAGTTAATTTCATTTMAATTATTAATACAGTTTGTTCTTGTTCTTTTTGGATTTTGCAATAGATTTTCTAAGRTTGTCAGAGAAACAAAATGTTCAGGCGCATCATAACGAGCCTTTCTTTTTTTTTTCATCTACGAGGCAGCACGCTCTTAACTAACCCTTTTCTTCAGGTATTTTATCGAGTTTGAATATTTGCAGGCTATTGTATAATTCAGCAGAAAGAGAACAGAAAAAGTGGCAGTCATCTGATCTTAATTTAACCTTAATTACATAGTCATCTTTTTGACATAAAGTTATCCCCTGACACAGGTTGCTGCTTAACATATGCCAGAAATTCAGGTTCAAACATCATTGATATTCATGAAAATTATTACTTTTTATAATCACATTCCACATTCTGCAAWGCCTTTTCCACATAGCAGTTGTACTGGAACTTTTTGTAAGTCTGAAGGACCCTACTGAGAAAAGAAATGCATTGGATTGTGCTTTGGTCTGCTAATGATTTGTCTTCCTATTTTTAAACACTGTTTGMAAATTATTTTTTTAAATACGTGACTCAGCTATTTTTGTATGAGTTAGTATTAAAAAATTAGAGACTAATTGTTAAAATAAAAATTAAATTAAAAATAAAAATAGATCAAGATAGTCTATTGTATGATCTAACAACTTTCAGTGGAACAATGTGGTTTAAATTTAAATTACTGGTAGTTACCAAAGTGTTTTACTTTTATTTTTTGTTTAATACACCCTTATTTTTAACAATGCATGGTTTTGCAGCAAACAGTAGCTGATTTTATACTCAGACTCACTTCTGTTTTCTAACACATTGGGAAATATGCCCTATGACTTCAAGTAGAAATCCTATGCTTCCTTATTTTTTAGTTTGATTAAACTAATATATAATTAGCATCTTTCTCATTTTTAGCTACTTCAAGACATGATTTTGGTGTGAAAACGTGCTATGCAACAGTTTTAGTAGTTGTATCTTTTATGTCAGCTCTGCATGACCCTGTTTTACTGAAACCTGAGACTATCTCTAGAATGTTTTCAGGGCCTATCCTGGTTTGTTGTTGATTTTATGAAAATCTGTATCCTCTCTTCCCGTCTCATTCTTCCTGCATCAAATATGCCATGGAAGTTTGAAAAGAATACCCACTCACTACATACCCACTCATTTTTTTTTAATGTGTGCTCAACCCTCTTTCTGCAGAATTAACTCTTTACAACTTTTACATTTACAAATGGTCAGCAAGTCAGTATCCAAAAGCAGTGCCTGTTGATGCACTTGTTGAGCTTCGCATATGTGATTCTTGTAAATTTTCTACTTTCTCTTCTATTCCTTTTCTGTGGTTCTTCTCCCTGCCTTTTYCCCCCTTTTTTCCTGCTATCATTTTATTTCTTTCTTATCAGAAAAGTGCATATGGGCTAGGTCAGGTCTTTAATGTGGGTGCTGTGCCAAGCAGGAAAACAGGAGTGTAAGGTGAAGAGTTCCAGGCAGAGCACGGAAGGTTTTTACTTTTCAAAGGGAAGGTGCTGGGTCCGCCCTTGCGCTGAACAAAGTCATTGTAGGTTCCTGATCAAAAAAACTGTGGTTGTGCAACCCCGGCAGGGTGGAGCTAGTGCCCAGTTTCTACTCATTCCAGGGATTAGGAAGTAATGGGTGAGTAATAAGAACATAAAAGTCCTAACAGTGGTTTGAAACCACTTTCCCCACTTAGCTCAGAGCATAGCACAGGAGGAAGAGAACCTACCTCTAACTCTATTCCTCAATTTGTTATGACTTATCTACCAATTTGCTGGGAAACAGAACAAATTCTTTTTTTTATAAGGAGTACAGGATGAAGAGTTTCTCTCTAGTATGGAAAGATTTAAATGAATATGTCTTTTCAGTCAGCTTAGTCTTCATTTAAAATATTTAAAATTCTGTAATTTATTCGTTGCAAAGAAAGTGCAGCKCTTGGTGACTAATGTCGGTTGTACTATGAGATTCTCAGCAGATAATTACACTTAAATATGTGGGTTTAAGAGCAAATAATTGTAGCAAATTAATGCAAACTAATAAAGTTGTTTCTAGACGGAAGTAATTTCTTGAGGGAAGTACCATGGCAGTTGTTTCTTTGATTTTTAGTGTTGTTTGCCTTTGTGAGAACATGTTTTAAATTGTCAAACTAAGTAAAGGTAAATGACATAAAATGAGTGTGAAATTAAGACTTTGAGCTTAATTTTTGTAATTCAAAGGCAGTCTTCAACTGACTTACTTTAAACTTGTCCAAAAGAAGAACTGAGCCTTTTGTCTTTATATCAAAGCTGCTTTTGAACCTGATTTTTCACTTTGTAAAGGAGGTTTTGAAATATCATGTGGGATTACAAACAACAAARATGAAGTGGTGTGCATTTAAGTAACTATACTTTCTATCTCTGAAAACATGGATGTTCTGTCGCTATAGTATTTTGGATGGTGACTATATCAGACTTCTCCAATCAAGAAGAGTCACAGGTTGGTTACTGCGGAGTGATCAGGGCAATGCAGGGCAGGGTCTATGCAAAGCATATACAGCACTCAGCCTGAGACAGCAGCTCTGCTATTTTCCTCAGTCATATGACATTTCCACTGCATCTGAAGAGAAAAAAGAATGAGTATGATGAGGAGCAAAAGAAATAGGCTTTCCTTCTTGTACTAAACTAACTAAACTCTGTCAGTTTTTAGGTGTCAACAGACAGGAGATCTTGCCTGATCCTTCTCCAGAAGAAGAAGAGAGAAGAGAATGATTTAAAAAATTGAGAAAACTTCCCTTCTGTGTATAGTTAATGATTTCTTTTGAATTCTTTGGGTCCTTCTTGTGTACCTAAAGATTCTCCAACTAAAAACTGAGAAAACCCTAACMAAGTGCTCACACTGTTTGGATTTGAAAAACAAGAGTACAATGTGAGTAAGATGTCATTTAGTATGGACATAGCCCAAGGAATATCCATCATTTTAAGATGTTCAGACTAYCACAATGCCTCTACTGCTGTTAAGGCTTTAACTGTGAAGAGTTTGTTGAATCAAATAATAACATTTATGATACTAATAAAAGAATGAAGCTGAAAGAAAAGAGCAACCAGAAGCACGTGGAAGAAAGCGAAGAGAGACTGCCAAATACTATCTTACACTGAGCTTGCAAATATGACAGCACTCTTATATGTAGCCACATTGGAAGACCAAATAAAAAATCACCTAGAATTGCTAAAAGCAAAATAAAAACTTAGAAAATATGTAGACAGAATAGATGGGACAGCTTGAGGTCCAAAGCCCTTTCATACCACATGTGAGTGCTTTATGTGTTGGATATTGCTGAATAGTTCTGCATGTGTTGGGCACAATCRGAGTTTTCCCTAGGAATTACAGGAAATCCTCTCTAGAGATAGCACTGAGGGTGCTCTAGATCTCATGCGATGTGGTTAGGTACCAATTTTGGCTCTGACAGCATTCCTAGTTCATTACACATAGCAATGCAGATATATCTATAAGACTAGATTTTCAGAGAGATGAAGCACAAAATACGCCATGAAAAACCTCCCCAAACTGAAGTGAAAATATGTGCTTCTGTCCAAGCTGCTAGAGCACATTAAAGATAGAAAACAGCTTATTTTTGGTGCAATTTTTAGAAAAGGAGATGATAAGAAATGTAGCTAATAATTCTGTGTTACCAGAGCTTGAAAAGCCTTTTTGAATTTAGGGTTCACCAAAGAGGTCCTCTGTTTTGGCACCCTTAGCAAATTTGAAACAGTGACTAGTTTGTAAATGAAGATGTGAACAGTTTAATAAGAAGAAATGGAAACATCATTTGCTACTTGGAAAAAGTTTATAATATTTCGTATTTCTCATCTTTTTACTTGTGCTTCTTATGGACATATAATTAACCCAACAGCAATATTTTTTATACCTCTTTGATAACTAAATCTTGTCCAGTGTGATCTGTTAGATTGACATCTCTCACATAAAAGTACAAGCCTGACAGTAAATACGTCTTGTGTGGTGAAAGATTATAGGGCTAACCAGGTTTATTATTCAGTTATTACTTTGAAGACAAATATAGAGGTGGGTCTAGTTCTACTAACGCTTTTTACTTTGCCAGTCTTGATCTCTTTTAAGCATGTTAAAACATTCATTTTTGAACAACTGCTCTTGTGAAGCAGGCTCAACATTGGAGACTAACATCAAGCAGTGAGACTAACATATTGTAAACAGGGAGTAGTTAAACTTTGAGAAGGTGAAATGATATGGCAATTCCTGGAAATTTAATTGAAGCAGGAAATCTTGGCCTTGTCTGAATAGCATGAAAGGTCAGAAGGAGAAGAGCTTTTCATTGTTTATAAAATTGGATATTTAATTGCCTAAAGAAGTTTTTAAATTGCGCTTGATTGAATCTAGCATGGGAAATAGCTATTCTTTTGAAATGTGATTTGTCTGAAATAGGCAGTGCCAGAAAATATAACTAAGCAGTCAAGTCATGGGCTAAAAGCTATTTTGAGTGATGCTCAGATTACCCCAAGCTCAGTCAAAACTCTCCATGACGAGTGTTTTAAAATGAAAAGCTCAAAAACCATGTCTCTGGCTAGTTCTTGCAAGAGGATTCCTGAATGTTTTGGAAAGCCTAAGGGCTTACCAGATCATCTTGAAACCAAGACTGTCTATCAGTGATGGTGAAACAGATTGAGTAGAGTGTTGCCTCTCTGATAAAAAAAATCGTGGAAGTTAAGTAATTTACTCATCTGACTCCTGCCTGCATCTCATGGTGTTTATTTGTTTTCCTTCTGAYCTTTCTTTCTTTGGTTGGAATTTCCAACTTTTAAGGATAGCAAAAGAAAACATGAGTGCTCAATATTTAAACTATTGGGGCAATTATCAGCTGCTGAATCATCACACAACATTTTAAGAGAGTTTAGTGAGGGATGATGTGCCATTGTTACTTCCYGGCTTGCCATTTTGAGCCATTCAGAAGGCTGGTTCTGCACTTGCCTGATGTGACAAGTGAAGTCTGAAACCGTCTTAGAGCATAAGCATCTCCTAATTAATACCTGGTTATAATACAGTCTTAACTAAGGCTAAGGCAGGTTACATTACCTGGTGTTTAAGATATTAGCTTAGAAACTGGTAAATCCAGGTAAAGTTCCTTCCTCCATATAGACAATCTGCGTGACCTGGGCAAGTCCCTTCCAAATGCAAAAATGGATTTGGGCACCTGAAGCAAGACTGTGGAAGAATTCCGGCACCAGAGTGGCCTTCCTCTCAGCTAATTTCAGATTTTAAAATCTGAGCTGGCAAGACTTCCTTTACAGTCAAGGGAGAGAAAGATGAGACTCCATAGCGCAAGTCATCTAGCTGGTATGCAATGCTTATGATGGGATGAGTTTGAGCACTGCCTTGAGGTGCCTAAATATACAACCYGTACTGACCCTTCCGACTTCCAGACACCTATGTCAGAAGTGGATAAATCCCAGCTACTATTCCCTCCTTATGGAGAGAGGAATAAATGCTGTAGACAGGAGTGGACATGGAAAAATATAGCTTGTCCACTTCTGACTGACCAAGATCTAMATTTATCCATTTCTCAAGCATAGGAAAGACCTTCATTTAGCTTTATTTTTTTATTTACTTCTACGTCAGATGAAGATATCTTTGGTGACAATATTTTCTGTTTGTTTTACGCTCCTATCATGTAGTAGGACAAATMTGCCACCAGAGACACCTCTCTCTCTGTGGATTATTGAAAGGCTGTAGATGAATAGCTGTCACATGAAGCCTCATTTGAAAATGCACAGCTGGGACAACAGCCACAATCTCTTCAGGCAATACTTTAGAGGAAAGAAAAAAAAAGTAGTTATTGAAAGGAATGAATTAAAGCACTTCCCTGGAGCTCTAAGGGGCAAGACTGATGACTACTGTTTTCCTACTGCTTGACATTAGCTTGTTGCTTGCTATATGTCCAGGTTTTAGACATGCTGCTGATTTTTGGCATGCTGGTTATTCTAGATCTTGTTCTGAAATACCTCATGTTCTTTATGCAACATACAGACAACCAGGATGCCTAATGCAATTTAGGGAGGGGCAGGTGCTTGGAAAATACAGACCTTTACTCTGGCTGACCAAGCCCTGCATTTGATAGGGACCATTAATCTTACCGGATCTCAGTTCCCAACTAGGTAAAAAGGATAAAGCCAACATGTTAACACATGCCAACTGATATATACAAACAATACCTTTTTGAATCCTACTTGAGACAAAAGCCCCAAAGTAAARTCACCAGTGGTTTTGGAAGGTTAAATTACAGCCCACACCATAAGCATCTGTTACTGAACCAATGATTATGTTAGTAGTAGTCATAAGCATTTAGGTATGAAGCACTGTAGCCAAAATGTTGATGCTACTGTTACTGTTGTATGACCTTTTCCAAGCAAGCTTTGCTATGTAGAAGAATCTACTGACCTAAGCTTTTATGGAGATTGGCAGAATTTTATGAGTGGGAGGCTGCGTGAGAGCAAAGGATAAATATTTGTGAATATAATGGAGATAAAGACAAGGCTGGAAACGTTACTGCAGCATCAAGGTTTTACTTTACTTTTGAAACTGGATACGTCCCAAAAGACGGACAAAATTATCACACTGGAAAACTTCCACACTTTCTTAAAATAAAAGCARTAAGTTATTAGCAACAGGAGCACGAAGTTGTTTCTGAATATAACTCTTGRAATTCTGTCTCTTCTGAACCTGAAATAATACTAATGGAAAAAATATTGGTTTTGTTTCCAGTCCATATATATCTACCTTCATAATTTACATAAATTCTGTACTGGAGTATTAACTTCTGTTATTTATGAATTTATTGAACTTTGCAAGGATGTGCTGACAGTTGAAGGATGATAATTTTAAGGGCAGTTCAGTTCACATCATAAATATCCTAAAAGGTCACATATTACCTTACAGTAACATCTGAAAGAGAAAGAGCTTAAGTCAGAGATGTTTCCTGTCAATTCACAATATTTTTCACCAGAATTATCATAGTAGAAATCAAAAAACACAAACTTATCACCCCGTAGGAATATCTTCATAGTTAGTTTTTGCTAAATGTCATGCTGCTGTGGGTACTGTGTTACTGTATTGAGACTCTGGGTTCTTAGAGGATCCRTTCACTCTGGAGTTACCAAAGAACAGAACTGATAGCAAAACATTCACACCAGCTCTATACAACATTTAGACTGCAATAAAGAGAGAATTTTCAATTTTTCTCTGCTCTAGTAGAGCATTTCTGGACTTTTGGGTACCTCTCYACATCTATAATAGCCACTTTAGAGCCATTTGTCCTGCTTATAGCAAGACATGATTTACTCTGAGTTAGGTGAAAAGTAGCCAGCCTGAGCACTGAGCAGCCTGATTTTAAAGTATAAATAAATAAATAAATAAATACACCCCCCTCCCCGCCCAAACCTAAATCTATGAAAATTACTTGGCAGCTTGTGGTRGCACTGTATGTAAAATCATTCTAAAATATTTACTACAAAGCTACTGATATCAACTATTACTTGTTGCTTTTTTTCCCCCTAAGCACCAGAGAAGTGTACAATATCAGTTATTGTGGAGTGGTACTTGGTAAGCATTTTAAAACTAAAATGTTGCCCAACTTTTCATCTTTACCTGCTCTGAGTGACAGCCCATAATGTGGTGTGGTTATCAAACCTGAATTGGCAAGTAGGGTGCACATATTCTAACCATAACTGAAAACGTAGTCAAGGTCAAATCGTTTGCAGCTTTACTCATACTTTTTATGAGTTTTTGTAGGAAGATGGCTGCTTTCTGGAGTTTATCCATTAATGAAAAATGTTTGTCACATCCAACCTTTTCAAAACTTATGTTTTCTAACATGTTTGTTCCATGGCACTCAGCATTTTCTGGCCATTTGGTTCAGCCTTACATTGTCTAAGGCTAGGAATCAAAAATATGGAAGCACTGAAACTTAGTGTTTACCTGAAAACCTTATGCTGTGTGAACATGATAAACCTGTATGACAGTTCAGTCCGAGCAGTTTATATGCGAGTTATTTTGATTCAACAGAGGTCACCACACTAATGATTCTCACACTGTTATATCATCAGTAAAGCTCTTATAGGCCATGGGTAAAATATTAACAGCTAAAATTGGAAAAGTCTGTATAAGTGCACTGACTGGAGTAAGTGGTATTACTGCATTTGTAATAACTGTTATTTTTTTTCCTGGTAATTTAATGGCAAATTGTGACTAGCCATTTCCATTTACTTATTTGCAATAGAGAGGGAAAAATGAAGCATTTATTAGCTTAATGTATTAAAATGGATGTATAGATGACACTGAAAAAAATGGAAATTTTATTTCTCTGCGTTTAAAAGAGGTGCCTGTAAAATTTCTTGTAAACTCCATCTTACTAATGTTATCTCCTATAATAAATAGCACCAGCATAGATTTATAAGAACACTTAATTTAAAAGATGCTATGGACACTCCTGGATGTAAACTCATACATTCAGGACATATTGTTAAATTCCTGAGAGAATTTAAAGCGGCATGTATGCTGACATTCATTATCAGCAGCTAAGAATATGGCTCATGGTCTGTGCAAATCATACACAGACGTATTTTTGTATTTTTGTTTACTGCTGTTGGAATGAAAGTCAGAAACAGTTTATTTTTTATTTAAGCAGTTCTTAAATGTGGGGCTCTCACATTAATATGTCATATAGCTTAAAGGACCGATCTGCTGCTGTAGTAGAATAACAAAACTGACATATTCAACATGAAAAGTAGTAGATCTATTTCTACCAGCTGCTAACAGTCTGCATACAGCTGCACAACATGGGCTAGCAGAACAGACCTCAAGTTAAGAGTCTGTATTATACTATCTGGCTTTGAACAAATATTCCTATTCATGCACAGGAAGCTGAAATATCCCTACTCATGATAAAAAGCTGATAAAATTATTTTTCATATGCAATCAATGTTTTTATTATTTTAATACTTCTATTAGGATACTAATGACAAATTATTTTTGCTTTTTAGCAACAGAAAGCAATACGCCAGTTATAAATTGCAAGATTTCTGATCCAGGTTTAATCAAAAAGCTGAAAACCCACCAAGAAAAAAAAAAAGCCTATGGTTCTCTTCCTTTCCTCTGATAATTGAAAATAAGCCCAAGTAATCAGGGAGTTTTCAGAGGTGATAGTATAAGCTACTTGGGCCATGCTAAGGGAAAGGCAAAGAGAAATACAGAGTTGTCCAAGTGAAACTGCAAAGGAATTTAGGAAAATAAAATCAAGAAATTAGGATACAGMTAAAACATTAGATTATTATAGTTAACGCTTTCTTTCCTTAGGCGTCTCTGTGTGATATAAACGCACAGTCCTTCTGAAAATATGTACTCATTGACTCCTCTTGATTATTTTGGAGTCATTAACTTCAAAGGGACTACTTGATAGATACAGAATGACAAATCTGGTCCCCAGGTGGTAGTCTTCCTTGATGACTGTGCATCTTAATTCTCATTGACATTTAAGTGATTTAAACATATGTACAGAGAGAAAAAAATGGCAAAATGTGTCGCTTTGCCAAGATGCCACAGTTGGAAGCTTTCAGTAAATTTCCATGTATTTTTTGATAAATCAGCCATTTTKAATTAAAAAAAATCATTTTTTAATGTAGACTTAGAGCGACAAGCCCTGGAGGATGAGCAATATCTCAGCTTTTTCAAAACACCTGTGTAAGGCAATGACTTCTTCAATTTTGTYTAAATATTTGTAAGAAATCTGAATGTTTTGCTGGCCAGCATAGTTACTATACAACATTTGCATTTTGAAAAGCTCAGAGGCAAACATCAGTTCAGAGGTCTTCAACGTTTATAAACAGAAGTGGAAATGAGCTTGGTTAATGGTTAAACATCTGAAAATTTCCTGGATGATTCAATACCTCACAGGGGATAGGTAACCCTGATTTGGGAACTTGGAAATAATTGAAAAGGATAGATTACAAAAGCAAGTTGAAATTGCACAAAAKAAATTCACTCTATCATAAAGACTATTAGCTTTATTACAGATTTATTGCTCTCCTTCAGTGTGTTTCAAAGCTTGTTGAAGTTATTGAAAAGAGTGAGAGGACAGCCAGCATTTGGAATTAGAACATTATTATCTAATTATTTAAATTGCCAGTAGTGAAGAGATCTATGCACTCTAATTAAAATTAAAGTTTAAAATGGGGGAAAAAAACAAATAATCCATATGCATATTAAATTACTAGATAGTACTAGGTAACATAATGCCAGCAGCTACAGTATAAGGAACAACTCCTTTACATCCTTAACAAGTGGTTTTTATGACACAATTCACATATCACAGCAAGTCCTGAGCCAGCATTGCTCTAGCTGTTTCATCTACCGGAAACCTTGTATAAATCACAGGGCTCTGCAAAGGCTAAACCCAGAGTCACCATATTTAAAGGCWACACTGTACTTTTCTCATTTGAAAAATCCATTCCCAAGTGCATCTATTAACCTCTCACCCTCTAAATCTGCCTCCTCTATCCGCTCAACTTGCAAAATCAAGCAAGCAAGCACATSGGAGCCGACGAAGAGCCATGCCACGAGGGGCTGTTTGGTGGCTGACRACAGCCACCAGCGGATGCCTGGGGAGGATGTAAGGACACAGTAAGCATATAGATAACACTCAAAGAAAATTCTCTCAGTAMCCATTGATATGTGATTCCAGAGCTTCATATTTATTAAAGTAAGCAGGATCCATATTCATGTCTAGATGTTGGCAGAATCCTATTACAGCTTTTGGAAACCTTTTCRTGTAGTGTGCCTTTCAGACAGACACTGAGGACTGACCTCACAGKGCAAAACCCTGAGGCAAACCCCATTACCACGGTAAATCACCAGCTACCTTTTTTATAATTATGTTCTTAAGGTCATTGCCATCTTTACTTTTTACGGACTTGTGACTCTCGACTTCTAACAACAGATCCCTTCTTCTTTTCTCTAGYGATATATCTAACAACAAGCAGTTAATAATGGTGTTTTAGAAACTTCTTTCTTTTACTATATTARTTTCAATATACTGATCATATGGTAAGCAGTATTACCGCCAGTTGTATTAATAGCTTAGCTGTTAACTGTAATGTTTGCTTGCATCTGCCTGTTTACTAGTTGGGTCAGCAGGTTCACATTCAGGGCTAACCTGTGCTACCTACTAACAGTTCATATCCAGTTCATGTCCCAGAGGCCTCTGTGCCTCGGGAAGGAYGACATGTCATCTGGACTGACAGTCCTACACAGCCAACTCACAACACAGCAACTCCGAGGACTTCCTCAGAAGAGGAGGCAGTTAATGTCACAGAGCAGGACATTGCCCTCTCACTGTGTAGACTCTAGTCGCAGCAAACATGTGCTCGTGGATCCACCTCTTCAACAAGTAGCCCTGGCAGCCCGTACAAATTTTCACATGCACCAGTCCCCAGCACACTCCTTTGCCCCATGGGCCCACTCAGGCAGCATCCTCTCTAACATGTCATGTGGTAACTCTTGATCTGCTGGTGGAGCAAGAACAACCTTGGCGTGGCATGAAAACCTGGGGGGCTCCAGGTCTCCAGGAGCCAGCCTTCGCAGACATGGTTGCTCCCAACCCCCTGCAAACACTGCTGTAAACATTGTCTGTAGGAAGGATGGCAACAGGCAACAGTTTACTGCGCTGTGTGTCTTCAGACGTATACAGGTCTGATTCTTCTTCTTTGCTGTGTTTCCTTTGCAGATACTGCTGAGGATATGCAGAAGCAGCCAGGCCCTCTTAGATGCTTCCTTAGAAGACAAAAGAGGCAAAAGAGGGTAGGAGGATGATTGCACCAGGCTCGTCATCTTCGGTTCCTCTTGGAGAGCTCAGAGATGCTCTGCGCATTCAAGGAGCACACAGACCCATCTACCCTGCAAATAAGCCTAGTCTATAATCTCGAGATGCACTAGTCGTATCTCACCATATTTTCTGAAAGAAAAAAGAACTATTCCTGAGAGGAGTAGCTTGAGTTGGAAAGCAACAAGCATGTCCTTATATCTGGCCCTCTTGCCTGACCTATTTCTGGTTACATTTTTTAGAGTTGGGATTCAGAGCAGAAATCCAGATTTCCCGCATGATCTTACCTTCAGCTAGGCTCCTTGGGATGAAGATCTTATCTTCAGCTGGGCACCAGGGAATGAAGATTCCGTTTGTGGTCCATACCCAAACACAAGAAAACACGTAGAATCTGTGAAGGCTCTTCCTGGGACTGACTAGTTAGGGATTAAGTATTTAAGGATTTTTTCTGTTTAGTTCCTAGCCAGAAATGAAGCTACTCTGGAGTAACCTACTCTGGAGTAAAACATACAATATTAATTATTTTGTTTTACTCCTGAGTAACTTTGTTTCTGTGCATTTCATAAAACCATTCCAGCATTTTATTAATTTAAGGTTCAATTTGTAAAACACTAACATATAATTAAATTTTTATATATTTATTATTTAAAATGATCCCAAGCTGCAAAGATGTTTTGATTTTGGATATGAACTTTCGTAAAGTCTAGGGTTGTCAGAATCAACAGTTTTCAGTCAGACCRTTCTAATAATGACTATTTACAGAAGAGATGGAGTGACTCAGAGAAAGAGCTTTCATGCCAGACAGTAGCAATATATCTCTAGAAAGTAGCTAGTTTCTTTTCAATTGTCAGTTTCCGCTATGATCARAAAGAGTTCAACTGCAGTGATTTGTAGTATTCATATCTGTCTTCATTTTCATCAATGTTTCACAATTCATCAATTTCAAACCTAAGTGATACTGTTCCCCACTGCAAATGTTCCTATCATCCATTCCTCCTCCAGTGACCTGATCTGCAGAACTACATGGAACCCCCTCCCTCCCCACTGTTCAGCACTAAATATAAATTCTACATGAAACAGATGTCCTCTTCTTTATCCTTTCCATTGTTTTGTTATTGCTTTTAATGATGTTTATGATTTCCCTTATTTTATTATTTTTAATAACTAAGGAAGACCAAGCAAATCCACTGTAATACACAYATCTCTGAAGTCTCTCACTTGATAATTCTAGATAAAACAATGGTAAAAAATATTAAAAAAACAGGTTTAAGGGAGAAGACGTGTGATGTGTCTGTAATATTACGCTTCATTGTTCCTAGCTGCTTATTATATCCTTTCTTCTTTGAATGGCATACAAGAATCCTGAGACACCACCTGGTGTCAATTTTTTACTATTATCATTTTCTGGTACAAGTTCAGAGTGTCACTGGAGATACTTTAGACATTTTATATTTTTATTTTTAAAAGTTTTTTTTAAGAAAAAGAAAAATACTTCCAGGATATATATCCCCCTTTCCAGTTTTCACCTCTTTAATATCTGATTAACATACTCTTTAGCTCTGTATTTCAAAAGAACTGAAAAGCAAGGCTAGAATTTGAATGTCCTACTTTCCTTGAATTCCATGTTATTTCTTTAGTTCTGTTGAAATTCTCAGTATATCCTACAGCTTCTTTCAAGGTGTTGGCTTCGCCATCAATGTCAGAATTTACCACATCTCTGAGAATTATATCCTAACTTTCTTTCTTCTATTTGACAGTAGATTTCACAATCAGACATCATCCTTCAGAAAGGGTCTTGACATATATAACGGCTATTTTTATTTCCTAGGCAGAATTACTGCTAAGAAATAAACTAGTCTCCTCATGATCTATGGGCAGCGTAAGCTGATTCTGAGAAGACTGATTCATGGAACCTGATTCTGAGGAGACTTACAAAGTCTGCCTCGCACGGAAATCGGTCTCTGCAGAATCCCTACGGATTCAGTGGGTAGTCCATCACCTTCCCTAATCTTTTCTCTTGTTCAGAAAAGAAAGGTGCAGCAAGTCATTTGTAACCTCTTGAACTTGTGCAACATAATGGGTATGGATTTAGAGAGAAACAATTTTTTGCCAGTGAAGATGCCTTAGGGGTACCACTGTGAGGCAGTCAGAGGCTAAGTCTATTCTAGAGCCTACTGTGTGGCCCTGCACCAAGTGACATGATCAAGTTGCATCAATATGCCTAAGCTCTCTTCTGCTTAAAACAGGATGGYCACATCTAAGATCCTTTTTCAAGCAGTCTCTGGCATATAGTGTCTCCTGAAATGGGCCCAGCGTAAAGGGAGCATGTTGATGATCACTCTCTACCACTTAAAAGTTAGAGATGTAGTGTAAGTTCAGTGAGAAGAGTTGCATCCTCCTTTCCTTAGTTTTCCAGGTGCTGGGGGAAATAGTGTAGAGAGGTTTAAAAATAAGAATTTCTCAGATGTCTTCAGAGTAGGAACTACATAAATAAGGATTAAAGGATAATTCATRTTGGAAGAGACCTCAGGAGGTCATCTTGTCCAACCTCCTGCTTAAAGCTGGGTAAGCTATGAAGTCAAAGCAGGTTGTTGATGGCTTTAACCATRGTTTTGAAAACCTCCAAGGATGGAGAGTGCACACCCTCTCTGGGCAACCTATTCCATTGCCTGACTGCCCTCATGGCAAAAAAAGCTTTTCTTCACATCCAATCTTGTTGCAGTTTAAGCCTGTTGTCTTTAATCCTCCTGTCATGCACCAGTTTGAAGAGCTTGGCTCCATCTGCTTGATAACCTCCCTGYAGGGATGGGCAGGCTGCTGTTAGGTCCCCCAAAGCTGTCTCCTCTCCAGGCTAAGCCAGCCTCTCTTGCACAGCCTCTCCTCCCAGGGTATCCCAGGTGGTCCTCCACTGAACTTGTTTGCCAGTTTGTCAATGCCTTTCTGGTACTGGAGGACTTAAAGCTGAGCGCAATATTCCAGCTGTACTCTAACAAGAGCTGAGATGATCTTTCCCTGCAACCTACTGCCTATGCCGCTGCTCACACAGCCCACGAGGCTGTTGGCTGTCTCTGCTGCCAGGGCCACTGCTGGCTAGTGCTCAGCTCACTGCCCACCATGGTCCCCACGCCTGCTGCCCAGCAGTCAGGCCCCAGCYTGTGTTGTTGCAGGGGCTCTTCCTTCCCAGGAGCAGGGCTCTGTCTTCTGCCCTGGTGAAGTTCATAAGGTTCCTGTTGGTCCTTTCCTCCTAGGTCTCCTCTAGGTCTCTAATGGAGGTGGACAGAATATTCTCTTTCTCCAGTGTTTCAATTAATTCTCCWCTAGTTTCTGCTATTAACCTTTCTTCTTGAGTACTTTCTCTCTTATAGGCTTCTGTCTTTCTTGCCATAATTTCAATATCTGACCATTTCATTCCTCCATATACTTACTCAGCTTTCACCAGGCTTCCTTTCACTGTACTTATTTCTGATGATTCTTAGGACATATAGAATTTTCTGCTGTTTCAAAATGTTGTCTGAGCCATCTATCACAATCTGAAAATATATTTATTGGCATGTTTTAATAGTTATTTGTATAAGAAGCAAAACAAGTAGTCTGAAAAGGTATGGAAACTAGCTATCCAAATTTCAAAGCAAATTTTGAAAGAGTTAAAGTGGTCCTTCTAGCTAACTTGAACATACTTCTGCCCTAATATAAGCTCTTCCCTGCTACTGGCAGTACTTGCTCCAACAAGATCTGAAATAAGTTACATCTTTCAAGCAGGAAAACTGGTAGATTGGATTGGCAGTTTGTGAAAGCACAACAAACAGGAGAAGGGAAGAGCTTGATATATTCACTGACATTTCATCTTTGTTCTTGTATTTGTTAGACTGACAAATAACTATAGAATGCAGATGCATAAGAAACCTTTTTGAAGAAAGCAGTGAATCAGTGTCCGAGACTGATGTTACATATGATGACAATTTCCTGGCTGTTTATGGTATTTCTCCTGTCTAAACCGCTATATTCTGTATGCCATTTCCAATAGTTTGTTTTCCTTTACCTTAASTCCCCTCTTCCCTATTTTTCTTATATAATAAAGCACTATAAAATAAAAAAGTTACCTTATCGTATGAATAGCTTTATACTACATTTGTAGTGTTCCGTTTTCTTGCACCATCACTAATGATCCCTCACAAACATAGACACCCTTTAAACTACAGAACAAGTTTAAAAAAATGTTAAAAGGGGGAGCAATTGCTTGGAGGTCAACACCAAGTCATTTTATTTGTTTCTTTAAGGAGAGCCATTGTTAGCTGCACAAATATATATCCATGTGAATAAAGATGCTAATGCTTCATTATCACTGCAACAGAATAATTGGTACTCTAATTTACACCTCCCAACACTATCTATCTATCAAGACGTAATGAGATATTTAACATGTTGTTACTCTATGTGCGCACATGTTTTATACATAACAGCCTGTTATCTGTCAGCTTAAGCCAGCACAGAACACTACAATTAGATTTTTTCCCCCACAATTATCCTAACATACATCTGGCAACCCCACGGAAGTCCAATAACTTGCACTGGATATAAAACATGACAGAATAAGGCCATGAACTCTTTTAGTTTGGTATTTTGTATTGTTTCACTTTCTATGGAACTCCAGGTGCTTAAGAGAAATGGAGTTTTAAAATGAAAAATCTTTTCATTCTTGTAAGCAAAGCAGATGGCATAATACATATAAATACCTTCTTTACATTCTTGTTCAAGAAGAATAAAATGAGCTATCCAGCCGGTTAGAATATGGATCAATATGTGCTTTCAACAGGATTTAACTAGGCTCCTGGTCCTATTTCCACTGAAGTCAGTAGGTGTGTTGCCACTCATTTCCACAAGAGCAAGATTAGATCCAAGTAGTCAGAATTCATATCCATCYTGTCTATCCTCTTTGCAGTTGCACAAATAGGCCTGAAGTCTTGAAACTGCACTGCCTGCAAGTAAACTGTACTTAGAAACACAGAGGTCCTCCATAGTCTGACACTTCTCCCATCACACAAAGTCCTTCCAGTTCTTCTGTTCTGATGGCTGTTCTAGCAAATAATCTTTCTCAGCCAAATTAAAGCAGTACCYGTTTTCTTCCTCCTGATGATATGTGTATGTGTTTTTCCATGGGCACATACAATGAGAGGTTTTCTATCTGCACCACCTCTTTTGTACAGAGAAGTGTACGTTAGAGAGTGCTTGTATACTTAGTGGAGATGATGYGTGATAACATCTGGGATGAATTATACCAGGTTATTCTCTTCACCTTTCTCAGGTACCACTGTACAAGCAGAAGGATTTTTTCCTGACATCAAGTAAGCACAGCAGTCTTCCAAAGAACTCTGTTACATCAAACTCAAGAACTAGAAAAACGCATTGATTCAGATCAAAACACAACTTTACTGGGATTGAATAGGCTGTTCCATTCTAGACCACAATATGTTGACAAATTGATTTTTTTACCATTGCTTTAATGTTGTTTCTTTCTCTTRAAAATGAATCCCTTTCCTGCAGAGAATTTTGGGGTATTACACCRAGTTAGGTTTAACTGGAGTGAAGGGGACCTAGTGCATCCAGTTCTTTTGGATCTCTCAAAATATCCTTGCCTGATAGCTGCTCAGGCATCAGCAATTAGCAAACTATTGAACATTTTTCTTTTCTTTAAGAAAACTCTTGGTTTAATAATAAATCTGACCTTTACAGAGATGTTACTGATGGCATTTTAGGGRCTTAAAGATTGAATAATTTTTAAAATTAGACTTGTTCACAGCTACGTGCCTTGCAGTCAGTAGTAGTTTGACACAACCTCAGGCACACCTTCAACACAGACCAATACTGTGATACCATTAGATAAATGCTCTAGAAATTAGTGCACAGCTCTTTTGCTTTCCATAGTTATATCTTACTTTCACTTCCTTTCAGAATATCTTAAATATAGTTCCATACATTTTTGTCCAAGCGGTATAGCATGTTAGTGGGTATTTTTATGAACACACACATTTTGCTGAAATATAGCAACCGAGAGCTATTTGATCACAGAAAAATATTGATAAATATTACTAGATAAACATTGATAAATATTACTAGATGCTTTCTTGTAAAAACATTTTACTTTCATTTCTAATTTCAAATCACCTTACTTGGACTCTGTGTCTTTGTGTTCCCCTGCAGATAAGATGTTTTACGAATCAGTCCTTTTCTTGTATACAGTAAATAATTTAAGCGACTATCATAATTTACTTGTGTCACTCTCAATATTGTCAATATTTGTGCTTTTCTCAAAATAATGTATTCTCAAATTGATTGACTTCTAGTCACTCTCACAATATAAATAATGAAAGSTAGCTACAATATTTTGTACTAAGCAGATACTAACTGGTACTCATGGAAAGTGAATTTAATATTTTTGTGSGCAAGTATCTACACTACAGAAAGTTCAAAGTTACAGTCATCAAAAGTCTAAAAGGAAGTGCATCAAATACTTAAGTGGGCAGTCAAAATTGCTCAAATTGCAACTATCAGACACTTAAAATGAATTGCTCATGAATAAGCAGCAGCCTAAGAATTACTGACAGAAGTTATTCAGAAAGGAGTTTTGAAATCTGAAAAAAAACATGTTCTCTCAATGACAGTTCACAAACAGAGAGATGACATTTGGCAAGCAGATAATTCAACATGAATTACTCGCTCAAGACAAGTAACAATACCTAGCAATTATACAGAGCTTTACATGATTGGTGGATTTGTATAAACTCTGACATTAAGTAAGTTGAACTGCCTCATCTTGTCTATTCTTTGCATTAAAATTCTCCCTAGTAAAAAACTTGGTTTGGCATGTCCAGATTTTTGTACAGCCCAACTCTGCACCTAGCAACCCCCCCATCTTTATGTGCAAAATAAAATACTTAAGAAGAAATAAGGGAGAAAAAAGAGAGAGAGAAAAAAGACTAACTTGTGAGTGCGTAATATGCCAGGAATTAAGAACGGTGCACAGTCGTTGAGACAAGCCTAGGGATGGACTTGTGTTTTCTCGAATCCTGTCTGTATTTCAGGGCGGAGGAGGGGGAGGTGAGGGAAGGATTTGGCCGCTGGTTGTGCAGCAGCCGGAGCCCCGACGGCTGCCTCGGCGGAGCCGGCTGGCGCAGAGCCCCTGGGCTCTACCAAGCCTGTCCCCATCCCTTCAGGGGAAGAAGCAGCACCATCATTACCAGCAATATTTAGAGACTATATAGCACCTCAAGTATGTACCAAAGYACTTTTCAGAGGAAGTAGGATGTACGGAAAAAGGAGAAAGGGCCTTTACGAGGCCTTTAATCTCCTCCTCTTCTCCTTGCCTCCTTTCCCACTATACATATAGAAGTCATTCAAGAGAAGATATGAAAAAAACAACTTAACAACTTGAGAAAGCATAATTGTACAATTAAGGTCAGATCCAGAGCTAGCTGATAAAACTAGAAGTACTAAAAAGCATGGATCAGTCTTGTAACAAAAGGCTTTTTTCCCTAGCATTTCTTTCTAAAACTTCTATGAAATTTGTATGATAAATACAGTAAAAGCATCGACCCTCTCTGTTAAGAAAGCTGATGAAAAGATAAAGTTGAATAGCTAATATGAAACATATATTGAAAGAATATAGGGCATCTGATAGTGGTATAATCTGGTGGATAGCTTGAATAGATTAGAAATTAGAAATTGTTCTTTTAGCACTCCAGAGACTGCACATCAATTTATGGAGATGATACATATTCAAAAAAGAAAAAGAAAAAAGAATTAGCCCCAGTGTTTTTACTTGATGGAGTTAGAAGGAAAACTCATTAGCACATTCATAAGACATTTGCTTATCTGTGTACAAGCCTTCTGTTGCTGATCAAATCTCCAGAGTATCTACTGGTTCATTTCTGTGCCACTGTCAGCCGTGCCACATTTATGGAGTTCAATACTGTCCTAGTTATTCAGCACTGGTGAGTAATCAATGTGCCCAGTAGCCACTCACACCGTGTAAGAAAATCGGCTGGTTCAGTGTCTTTGATCTCGGTGCATTTCACTGGTTGAGTAATTTATAGGGCTGATAATTGAAAGTGGTACAGGTTCCCCGAGTTAAATTCTTTCTTCATTCTCTAATGTGCTTTGATAAATGAAGTAGGTTGGTAAGCATAATTACAGTTCTGGCTTGTGATATTTTTTCTCTCTCTTTATATGATTATATTTAGATATAGTGGTAGTACAGTTTTTAAAAACAGCTTTTCTGTAACTGCCATATGCTAAGTCTCTCCCAAAGCTCAACTCTTTTAGGTACAAACTCTTAGAGTGCATGTAAGTTTCTGACAACCACCTGCCATAAATTTGAATTTATGCATTATAATGACCATTGAACATTAGGTAATGTTCATATGCATCATAAATTATAATGCATAAATTCAAATTACTTAATGTTTAATGGTCATTAATACCCAATAGCTTAATTTTTTCTTGAAATTTTGGTGTTCAGATAGCAGGGAATACATTCATGATGGTGTTCAAGACAAGCGCAAAATACGGCAGGCTACGTTTACACCGCTAAACTCTTTTGCCTTTGGCTCCCTGGTCCTGAGACATAAGTAGAATATTTTATGTTTTCAAAGTGATAATGAAGTGAAATAACCTGAAAAAACGTGAAAAACGCATTGCAGCCTACCAAAGCAGTGTCTCCATAGCACGACGCCAAAGGCACGCGTTGCTTGCCCTGCAGCATGGCCCGAGGGTGCCTGCCGTTGAGGGCACAGGGCCTGCCGGCACGCTGTTGGAAGCCTGTCCCAGGCTGAAGGAGACAGATGTGGCACCATCGATTCAGTGTTACCTATCTRGAGTGAACCCTGGAGCAAACTATGGTGCCAGCTGTGCTCAGGTTTCCTCTTGGAAGAAACAAGTTTACTCAYTCAGAAAACAGCCTGGAAAGGTTCCTAGTTATTTAACAGTGCAGAAGCCCCTCAGGATAACATGATCCTGATATAAGGACCAAGGACTGTAAGTGCTACTGCAGTTCAAATAGAAAATTTAATACCATCTACACTGCAGTTTGCATGATTGTCTGAGTTTGCAAATCATCTTATCCTCACTTGTAAGTTGAAAAGAGCAGACTTGTCACCGGCCTTGAAAGACCCTAGGTTTAATACACTGATTCTTGTTGGAAGCACATTGGGTTCACATTTCCTCTCGTAGCATAATTTTCCATCACCTATTAAATGAGTTCAGGAGAAAATAGAGATAGGTGAAGAACAGGAACTGCATTTGCAGACTAGTTATCAATGCTGAGATATTTCCTAGTGATCTTGCATCCAAGCATTAACCGGGCACATTACTGTTTTTTGGCTAGATCTTTCAGTCCTCCACTTTCACAAGTATTAAGAGTAATTAAAATGACAAAAATAAAAACACTGACTCCTACATAGCTGTTTTTTAAACCATTACTTAGTATTTTCTTAATTTTTCATGATAGTATTTTGTGCATTCACTTCTTTAGATGGATCTGTAACCATAGTAACAACATCCTCTCATAACACATTCTTTAAAACCACATTCTGGAAACAGCATATTGTTCCAACTTGCATTGTTTACTCTGATGGTTTGGATAAAAAATAAACGAACCTATTCTGCTGTTGCTCAGCTAAGGATACTCTGCAGTTCAGCAGTCCCTTCCAATCAGAGCACTTTTCAAATATCACTAGGTGATACTGATAGCTTTCTTAAAGAGAGTATGCATGCCTACCTAGGTGAGGAAACTAAGGCACAAGCATATTAGCTCAGTTGTCCACTGTCATTCAAAAAGTATGGGTGAAAAGAGGCATCAGATCACATTTTCTGGACTTCCAGGAACTCCCTGTCCATCAATTACACCATGGGGTGTCCTCTGGCTCCTATGGGAAAAAAAGGGAGCGGGGGTCTTTAAAAATCAAGATGAAAAAGGTTAATTCCAGACATCCGAGTACAGTGCACTTTGGGTAAAAATTCACTCCTACATCTAGGTCATTGGCCATAAAACACACTCAGAAAGTCAGTGTGGGACTTCTCTTGCTTACACTGCGATTTGTTTACAATAACTCCGTTGAATTTCAAATTTATGCTGATGCGAAAGCAGAACTTGACCTCTTGTTTTCATGCAAATATCCACCACATGAAAAAAAGGAAGAAGCAGTATGAAAATCTGAAAGAAGCCAAATAGTTTCTCAACAGTATAGTTTTCATAGTTCCTTATGAGGCCTTTCTGAAGGGAATAGTTGTGCTGCTTTTTGTGTAAAATGACATGGTTTTGCCGTTACCCTTTTATCACTGTTCCCATTAGAATAGAACTGTAAACATTTTTAACGACGATATGTTTTCACCAATTATTCAACAAATATACACAGTGTCAAGTTAGAGGAAATGAGGCATGAAGTGCTGTAGGCAGAGTTCGTACAGCGCACCACAGAGGCTCGAGAGCAGCTGCTGAAGACCATTGTGTCAAAATTTTACTTTGAAAAAGGTACAGTTTTGTACAATAGGCTACAATGTTTCCAAAAGAGCTATTCAAAGCCTTTTGTGTAAATCATTTACATTCCTATTGTGTAAATCATTTCATTTTAAAAATAAGTAGTCAGTTGAAATGCCATAAATATTTGCATGATCGGCGTTTGAGGTTGAAAATGCGAAAATACAATTAAAATAACCATTTCAAAGGCTGCAGATTGGCCTTGATACTCCCTGCTCTGGAAACAGAGCATGTAGGAAAAGATATTCAAACTTGTCCAGTACACTAAAATACCTATTTAGTCAATTAGGCACCAAGACACCTTAGCAATTCTCTTCCTTTCGTGTAATTAATCCTTCTTTAATTTCATTGATTTTAATGGGACATAAGCAAGTGTTTATATTTCCTTTCTACTGCATTTAGAAACTGGCACAACGATGTCCTTTTTATATTAATATATCTTCTGGCAATGCTGAATAAGGACTGCCAAATGCCATTTCTGATGACTCATGCACACTGTTGTGGTCAGTCTTTTGCCCTGATTTTCCTCTGATGCTTTCTCTTTTCAATTTACCATTTCTCTGCTCTTCTGAACCAGTCTGACTCCCCCTCTAACACCACTGACTCCAACCTCTTTACCTTTCATGTTAGGCAACTTGCTTCCCATCACCCTGATCTTTTGTTGATTTCTTTATTTCTGCTTCTATTCATGCAAGAACTTGGCAGGATATTTGAGGATATTTGCTTCATTGTCAAAAAGTGCAATTTCAGAGCTGTGGATGTGATAGTACTCATGAATGCTGAATGTGCAATAAAAATACAAGAAAACAAAAGACCATAATATGTAAAGGATGGACTCATTATGTAAGTGAGTGTAAAGGAGGGGAAAGGAAATGAACTCTCTGAAATCTCCTCTCCCCCCTTTTTTAAAAGCAACTGGAAAAGAGAATTCCACCATAGCGAAGAACACTTTTACAATTGGGCTGATGAAGCCTGTGGGTTAGTATCTTCTGAGGCACATGTAATTCTGCCTGCAGAGCTACCGGTGTCACGGACAGCGAGCAGCACTGCACTCTGACACTTTCCATGGAGCAGCTATGAAAAAAGCATGGATCGCTTTGGGTTTTAGAGCTCTCTGCTGAGAAAAGTCTCAGATACAACCCCAAAGGGTTTCAAGTCTTGTCCTAGCAAGAAGACAGGCCCACAAAAGACACTTTCCTTCCTCCTGTTTTACCCAGCTGTCTTCAGCCTCTCTCCAGAAGTCCCAGCCCAGCTTGTCCACAGCTGCTCCTCTCAGCCCCTGGGCCCCTTGTGCTGCCAACCTCGAGTCCATTGCCCCCAGCTTATCCTCCGGCTCCTTTCTCCCACGGTCTCCACACCACTCGGTTCTCAGTCACAAAGACTCTCTCTTAGGGTTACTGGGGAGCTTCCTTCCTTGTGCTCTGTCCTATCTCTTTCCTCTAGCCCTTACAAAACATTGGCCAAGGTCCAGGGCCATATCAAGTCGAAGTAATTCACTGCAGCTTCATCTCCATGCCTCACCCTTTCAGAGCCTCCTCATCCAGCAAATCTGTCTGCACAGCAGAGCAATCCTTCACTGACTGTCATGCTAATACATTTCACTTTGCCTATGAGCATAATTTGGCAAAAATCTTATTTTTCGTTATGTTTGTTCTCTGATACAGCTGGATATTGTGGTTCGGGCTCTATATAGTATCTGGACTGAAACAGATWCTTAGGATGGCAAATTTCAGTCCAGTTAGTAAAAGTCTGCCAAATTGTAAAAAACTGTACTGTAACGGATAGTGTGTCAGGCAGTCTTAATAATAAGTGTAATAACTTTAACAACAATAATAATACCATAAGCAGTTACTCATAATACATACGTTTTCCTTGATTGCTATGGAAAATTTCCCTATAATATTGCTTTGAAATTATATTATCTTTTCTCTCTATGAGAAAACTATAACTGACACTACAATTTATCATTTGAGAATAGCACTGTAGCATCAAATTTTTATATGCTGCTTTTATTTAGGTCACACAATGGGATGGATTCTACACAATAGGAAAGATCACATAGTTGGTCTTTCAAGGTCACTGAGATTGTACGGAAACAAGTAAATCTGGTCTACTATTGATAGATCTATTACAGTTGTATGCCATAGCTCTGTTTAAACATCTTCATTACGTTCTTAAATGTTCTTTTGTTTCAAGCCAGCCTCCTCCCTCCACACTGACCTCTACAAAACAAACAAACATCTGGAGAGGAAGACAATTTGGAACTGTAACCCATCATCTCAAAAAAAGTGAAAATAACGTAAAAGAATCACCTAGTGCATTTTTATTCAAAAACGTATATTGCATTTTAATGCTGAAATGAAATATAAGTAGATTCTGGCTTTGTGTCTCATTGATTTCTGATGAGGGACTGATCAGCAAATGCTAATGTATAATCCAGGATATTAATACAGAGACAATCATCGTCAGCAGTTCCTAAAACGGAGGAGAGAATGTCCCAGGAGCGTGCAGGAAGTCAGAGGCTGTGCTTACGTTACAAGGTACCCCATTGATTAAATCTCTGGAAGGGAAATATGGACAGCTTTGATGTTACGTCGTATAACTTTAGGCATTTTTTTTTTATCTTCACTTTACCCACTTGGTGATGAAAATACTTTA
Source organism: Rhea americana (assembly GCF_003343005.1). NCBI lineage: Eukaryota > Metazoa > Chordata > Aves > Rheiformes > Rheidae > Rhea > Rhea americana. The sequence goes on from NW_028187088.1 coordinate 3,093,072, forward strand.
CTAATACACAACCAAAACTTTAAAGAATATATATCAAACACTATAATGATTTTCCTTTCTTTCCTTCAGCCAACATTTTAAGAGTTGTATAAAATTTTTGAGATAGTTTCCCAAGTCTGATTAATACCCCACAGTAATACTAAGCAAATGATATATGTTTTCTTTAAAAAGGTCTAATTTAAAAGATAAGTTTTGCATTTTTCCTATAGGATATTTTGCTGAAATTACTCCACATAAATCAAAGAGTAGGTACCGAAATAACTTCAATGGGTCTCCTGTTTGCTTAATGTTTGCATGCTGGACATAACTGATTCACCCTCTGGTGTGCCCTGGAGAGCTGGGAAATCCAAAAAAGAAAGCATTCGCTGTTGAAACAGCATAGTATTATTCATGAAAACAAAACTTTGTGCAAAAAAAAAAGTTGCCTACTAATTAAAACGGGGCTACTGCAAACAATCTATTACTATCCAATATTAAATAATTAGCATTTTTATTACTGTACCATTACCTACATCGTTAGGTTATTTATTAAAGAGATGTAAGGGTTCTTAAACTTTCATGAGTATGTGTTGATGTAGTATAGAATTGCTTTATTGTAACAAGCTACTCCAATCCTTTTCTATCATTTTTGTCACCCAGTTTTACAGGAATATTATGAAAGGTGACAAGCCCTGAAAGGCTGAACTTACTATATCTTTCCATATGCATGCCTGTCACCAACATGACATTGCAGGATGTTGCTTCTGTCATCTTTCCATATGTGAAGCTAATATAATGCAAATATAAGCTAATTCATTAACTCTATTTCCCTACAAAAGTGTGCTGAGTTCTCAGGAGTCTAATTTGAATCCCCATCCTCAAAAGATGTTCAGCAGGAACCAACCTTTCTGCAAGAGGGAGATCAGATTTGCTGGGACGGTGCTGGACTGTTCTCCATTGCGTGTTCTCTTTGTTGCTTGGCAAACATTTGATTGTTTTTAATAGTGCGTTTCAGTTCTCATTGAGAAAAATGTCAAAACAATTTCATGATATGAACAATGGTCAGTGTTCAAATAGCATTTGGCAAACATCTCTGTGGTATGGTATYCTGCCCACTGTTGGCTTTGCCTACCAAATTAACAACAATTTAGTTGTTCTTATTTATTAAGCAACAATTATTTATTTGTCATGAAAGCAGGATGAAATTCTATTTAGAAGCTACGAAGTACTTCTGATTTATTAAAATACACAGTCAAAACAGCAGCATCTACTAATACCAATGATTTTTATCATTGTTATGGCTAACTTTGGAAGTGTAATACTGTGACAAAATTGAGCTATACACTGTTCTGTATAGTTATGCCCAGGCATCCTAAAGCACTCAGATGACTGCCTATCAGGATGTGTTTTTTTCCCCTTTGCAAGGGCAGTGAGTTTGCAAAAATTATTAAAGTTAGCTTTAGCCTAACTTGTCTAGACATAGATATCCTTGGGATATCCATTGGCTTGCAAAAGGGAAGTGCAACCTACCTTGCACAGCTGGAGCATACAACTTGCAGAATGCAAGCAAAATAATTCTGTGACTGTAGCTCCCAACTCACCATGGATGATGTCCTCTCCAATACTTAAATACTGACCAGGTTTTCCAAGTCACCATGAAGTCAAAAGTCTAAGCATCGTTAATTACAATTACAAATAAAATTGAGTCTTAATGGGCTGTGGGTCCATATTCAGGTTTTTCTGAAGAACCTTGTCTAGAATAAAATTGATAAACTAGTTTGCAATAACCAAAATTTACAGTCAACTCTGAACCATGGAGTTGTTAATGGATCTGTCTTTGATATGTACTTAAAAGTCTTATTCTTATAGACATACGTTATCAGGCAGAATTTGACTTTTTGTGACTTGCATAGAACAGAATATGTGTATAATTTTGCATGAGGGTTTTTTCCCTTTCCCTTCTCAGTAGTATTTTTCCAAATATCATCTGAAGTTAATAAATATCTGCATAAAAATAATAAAGCCAACTAAGCTAATAGAGCTAATAGATTCCTTTGAATAGAGTGCACTTCAGTGCCATGAGCTGGGAAAGATTTTAAAGAGATTATGGGCTGAAGATAAAACTCCCTATCTGACAGATCCCTCTGGAGGTCAGGCAAGGAAAATAAACAAGGAGCCATGTGGCCCAAGGATGATCTGCTAACAAACAATTAAAAGATAACTAGGTCAGAAAAAGGGTATTTGTGTGGGGGGGGTGGGGGGGGAGGTGAGGAAAAAGCAGAAATCTTYGGTTCTACAGCTGATCGAGATCCTGAAGGAAATAAATACTGCTTGGTGGCCCAGCCCTTCAGCTGTTGTAATACTCTTGGTTTTTCTTTTTTGGAAGGCAGCTGTGCCCTGGCCCCGTTGCATAATTCTCTCCGTGCARCAGGTTTACGGCTGATGCGCAGCAAGTGTTTCGTGCCCCGCACCAGCGATGCCCAGCCCTTCCGGGCAGGCGGCTCGAGCTGCCGGCGCGGCAGGGAGGCACCGGCTGCGGCGGCCCTCGGGCCGTCTCCCGGCGAGGCGCAGCTTTTCCCAGCCGTGCGTGTGCGCGCTGCAGCCCTGCTGCAGGCGGTGACCTGGCCGCGAGGAAGGACGGTACCTGGCGGGAGCAAGGCGAGGAGAGGGGCTGAATGACTCGTCCGGATTGCAGCAGCCTGGTGCAGTCTGGCTTCTTTTTCCAGAAGATGTGGAAAACCTGGAGCGCTCTCTTCTCCCATCCCAGCACTTGCACTCGGTTAGACTGCAGAAATGCTGGTGCAGGATGCTCAGTCCGCCCGGGGGTTTCACTCCATGTGAGATGCTGAGCGGTGTCTCCAACGCGGCACCCTCGCGGATGATTACCCGGTACCCGCAACATCCTCTCAAAAAGTGCCAACCTGATATTAGGGCTTTGGCCACTCTCATAACGGGGRAGCTGCCTCAGGAGGAAAAATGTCTTTGGAAGAAGAAATCTCAGCATTAGAGCTTTGGAGCAGGGCTGTAGATCTGGGACAAAATGATCAAGTTTTGTTCAAACAGAGCACGTTTGTACAGTACACGAAGAAATATCATTTGCTACTGATCTGATGAGCTTAGAGGAAACGAAAAAGAATTTTACACTCTCTAGTTCTTGAGATTGTAACGAATGTGAATTCTGTCTGAAGCCTTCAAATGCAATTAAATTATTGCTGAATTAATTCTGTGAGCAGCCCCAGCCGAAGTTAGGAGACTGGAGAGAATTAAAGTATTTTCTACTTGCTGTGGAAGTAGACCTGCTGAATCAGAACACTTAAAGTGAGACGGATTCCACAGAATAAATTAAAGTGTGCTAGAGTGAAGGCTGGAGCCTGCTTTCTGGCTGAAAGGGACTCAGAAAAATAGCATTCTTCATTTACAAATAATGAGTTTTCAAATAGAAAAAGAGAATATTTAAGAAAATGAATGTATAACAACTGCCTTGAAGGGAAATGATCAAAGGCACACTTACCATCTAGGCATGACACATATTTTCTTAATATTTTCTGTCTCACTGACTTTTTCTTCTTTGTTACAAACTTTTGTTTTGTTTTGGGATGTTTTYAATCCCCTCTGCTACACTTTGAGCTGTCCTGTATGTAAATGATGCTTTGACCATCATTCTAGCCCAACTTTATACTGATAAAAAGATAACTGGAGAAGTATTTTCTCTCTAAACTTTCAAAGTAATGCCACAGCAATCTGTAAGAGAAAGCAATACTGAGAAGTGATTTAGGGTGAAGTCAGAAAAGGGAAAAGACTGAGAAAGAGATAGCTAAACTGCTGATAGCATTTTAGCTTTCCTGGTTTTTTCTCCAGACCAAAAGGATCACTGGCTAYTCGAGATGTAACGGCTCACAAACCCCAGGGGATATTGATGAATACCGTCACGAACAAGGAATGTCAGTTGTTCATGCCTTTTTCTACCTAGAATGACATTGAAAATCACTGAACTAATTTGCCCTTTCTTACCTGCATWTCATTTCATTTTAATTTGCCATCATTCTGATATCTAAGGTTAAAATATTTAATGTAAAGCTAAATTGGATCCTATTGATGTTAATGCCTTGTGTAAATAAATCATACAGAAAACCTAAAACCTTATCTGTCTCTATAAAAAGAGGTTAGTTAAAAAAGATATTTTTCTCTTAACTCAAATTGTTATTCATTGGGAAACAGAAGATTTTTTTATCCATGATCCCCAAATCTAATCTGTAAATACTGGTGAACTAATTACACTAACTTCAGATTGCTTCTTTCGTAGACTCCTGTACCTTTTCAGAACATTTATCATTGTTAAATGCTAATTTTCTGAAGTATCTTGTTAGATTTGCAAAAGTTAAAGTCCCTCCCTTAGCTGTTTCCCTTTCCCAAAACCTCTGCTACTGCAAGCGCTGCTACCTCAYGTTTCTAACTCATCGTACCTGAATAAGGCTGATTATAATATCTCAGTGGAATTCAGYGAAGGAAATAATGCATCTAGATAAAAATGAAGTTGATATTTTCTCTCCAGTTATATCCACTCATATTGAATTCTTTCTGCATGACTTTCATTTTTACCAGTCCTGGAAATTAAAATGGTGTGTTTACACTGTTGGTGGCAAACACCCAGCGTAGCTGTGTGAATGACAAGTAGGGAAAAGCAGTCTAAATGGAGCTGCATGCTGTCACAGCAAGGTTGTTTCTGTTCTTGAGCTATTTATCATCATACTGTGTCATTATTAACAACTAGCTTGGGTGAAGTCTGCAGCTAGACGTAATCAAAGGGAAAACAAGAACGTCTGTAAGTCTGTCCCTGTGCAGCAAATGAAGGATCTTATTCACCTGAGAATTATAGCGTTAGTTACTAGTTTTGCACCTGAGCTCTTACACAGAGGAGGAGAGAGCATCTCCACCCTGGGAAATTTCACAGGTGCGACTCACTGGAGCTTGTCCACTTAGCATACACAGAAATAAATACCTTACACAACTTTGTTAATTAACCTAAACTTCTTAACACAGTTCCTAGTGTGGCATTATTAGACAGACGGCTGGACAAAGGATATGTGATGCAAATGACTGAGTCAGGTCCCTAAGCATGGAAAACTCTGAACAAGCTGCATATATACAACAAAAAGAAAGACAGCTATAATGAAAAACGCGTTTGTATTCCAGATGCATGGTCAAGACGCAGCATAGCTGAGTAAATCAGAAATGACCAGGACAGAAAAAAAGCATCGCTCAAGGAAAGAAGAACCAAGCAGACTGTCCTGATGGGACTGGAAAAGACAGCTGACTCAAGGACTATATGGAATATTTTCATGAATGAACAGAAAGCATAAAATATGACACCATGGAAAAGAACTTAGATGACAAGTGATGAATCAGTGACAGGAAGATTGAAAGTATTAGACTGAAAGTAACTGTAGACTGAAATAAAAAGAATGATTAAAAAAAAAGGCATTGAAAGAAAAATTGGAAGTCATGACTCAGCTCCTACACAAACTCTTTGCCCAAACTCACATGTGCCAGAAGCTGATGAAGCCATTTTACGTCAGGATTTTCTCTGGATACTGAAAAGGCAAATGTRTCTCACAGAAAGGGCAGCAGCTGATCCTCGCTTGCTGAAATGACTCATTCAAGCCATAAGCAGGTTCATCTAATGAAGGGTAGCTGGGCCTGCGCTGGTCTGTGGCCAGGGAGTGTTTGGGCAGTTTATTACTGCCCCTCCACCTTCTCTTGAGCTGCTCCACAGGCAGCTCTGGTTTGGCCTTGTTATGTCCCTCAGTGAGCATGAGGTGATCTAGGGAAAAGAAAAATGCAACTACTGTTTGAGGAAATTTAGTTAAGAAGCCAAAATCAAATGTGCATTTTCTTCTGACCATTGAGACACCAGCAGGTCTTTGTGGTAGAGCAGGTGAAACCAAACTACAAAAAGGTTTTGAGATGACTGTATGGTAAAATGCTACTGCTTTGAAACACTTCATTAGAATAAAACTCAGGACTCTCTGTAAGACAYAAAAAACCCACAAAGCCCACAAGCCTTATGCTTACTGACTCCTTGCAAGGCATTGAAGAGAGGATGTAATGAGGGCACTCTAAAACTGCTTGTAATCTAGAAGTTTCTGCAGACTGAGCATGGAAACGATTGGATGGGTCATGCTGCTATTAAAGCATCACTGATGATGCATCTCTGCTCTTGGCATGATTTATTTCCTGAAGAGATTATGCTAGTACATCTACACAAATCTTAAGTGTTATAAGTGTCTTCAAATAGAGCAGGAACTGTGCTGAAATGCTGAAGAAATGTCGTGGCTGGAGAAAACAAGCATACACACTAAATGAAGGGAGTTCATTCCCGCCTCGCATTCATTCAGCCAGAAATAAAATGGAAAAAAAAGAAAAAAAAAAAAGAAAAAGTCTGGACAGAATGTCATTTCTCTCCGATAAGAAATTGTTCTCATCAGCTCCTGAAACACATTACAGAATGCCTCTAAGTTAAAGACCGTCATTTCCAGCATCTACCTGTGAAGAAAACAGAAAATTGGACTTCTCAGTGAAGGAGGAAATGAGCTTTTCACTGCCGTTTTACRGTATCTGCACAACAGAGAGCTCCTCTACTCTAACAGCAGACACTGAAGAACTTATTGCTTAATTTTTCATTGATTGGAGCTGCCTACAGATATAGTTACAAGCTCAGTAATAGCTTTCCTGGTCAGAATAGTACTCCAGAAGAGTGTGTGAGATGGCCAGGAATATAGAATAGAGTTTCCAATACTATAGGTCAACAGAAACTGTCCTCACCCTAACTGAGGGTGAAGGAATAGTGATTCCTAATGCAGGAACAGGGATTTATTTACATTTTTCACAAGAATATCATCACTGTAAAGGCAGGTGGTGTAGCCTTCTGCTGCTATGAAGCTACAGCTAGAACTGAATCTAAGACACTGGAATGAGTGGTACAAAGAGAAAATAAGAGAAACATAGAACATGATTAGAATAGTGTCTAGTTTTCTTTGTTTGGTATTTGCTTTAGTAGGTTGAATCACAGTTTTTAGTATTAAAATATATCAGTTCAAGTTGCTATTAATATCCTCTGCGACTGAGAAACAATTGCATTTAAAATGGAATTGCTGAAGATGTATAAACAGGAATGATGTTTTAAAGAAATTAAATAAGGACCTTAATTGCAAATCCATTCATATGGCCAAGAACAGTTTTATTTAACTTTGTTAAATAAAATCTCAGTTACATGATGAAGTAATAATCTGACTTTTTATTGCATGAACTGAGTATTTCTTCCAAACTGCTGAGTCCTTGCCTGATGTTTAGTTGCCATCATATTTGGAACTATATTTCACCTGAAAAGTCTGATGTGTCCAACAAGATACTTTACTGTGTAACTAGGACAACAGCATCAAGGGGCTCAACATAGACTGTTGCCCTATGATATTAGGTTCCTCTCTGTAATTTCATGGTAATAAATAATGACAATAAAGATTTGTAATTCTAAGTAAAGCTGAGAGCTGTCTTGGTGTCTTTCTTGGTTGGGTATTCTTCCATAGCAATCCGTGATATGAAAGATTACTTTTCCACTGTAAGTGAAATTGTCCAAGTTTTTGGACAATTTTTTGAATCCTGTTCAGTTTTGTTCCACTCCTTACTTATGAATCCCTAAACCATAYGAAACTTACTGAAACTTACTTGGATTTGGATTTTGTTACAAGCCCCACATTAAAAACACGTTCATTTCATGAGCTAAGATAGGGTTTTCAAGGAGGTTTGGGTGAACTGTAGAGCTTACATTATATTTAGAGAACAATTTGGCTTATTGGATAGGCTGGCAYTACAGCACGCTGATTTTACTGTGCAATGACAGTTTAGCAAATACCACAGATAGTTTTTCCATGGATATTTGTCTTAACTTTCATATGACTTCTCATCACTTATATTTTCCCAGTGATTATGTTTTTGAGAATACTATCGTTCTTACGCAAGACAGTACTATAGTCTGCAGCAAAACACAACTGTAAAGATCTGCTGAAGCCAAAGAGATGATTACAAAGCAAAAAAATACTCTAAGGGACGTGGACAATTATATCACAAGCACAAATACTTTCCTGAGCTTACAGAATCTTTAAAGAATGACTTCACTTGTTAACGTGTTACAGTAATTCTTTAGTTTGTGGTTCAAGAAGCTCACCCAAAGTGTAGAAGGAAGACCATTCTGAGTAACATTTGTGTGCAATAGCAACCAACATAGCTCAAATGCTAACAACTACTTGGAATAAATATTTTGAACACATAGTTATGAAAAGACTGACTTTCAAGAAAAATGTTAGACAGTCATATACAATTTCTAATGTGAAAAACACGGAATTAGAGGAAGAAGTTATTTCAGTTTGATTTATTTTCTCAGCTCTAACTGTAGTGCAATATCAAAGGAACAGTATGCGGTTTATTTAACTTTTTGGTTGAATCATAGACCTTGGATTAAAGTTTAAATCTGAGTAAAAAACGTATTTGCCTGAATTTATGAACAAAGAATCAGAGTTTTAGAAAGTATGCCTCGTGTTTCTTTATGAAAGTTTGCACTTCTTTAAAAAGAAAATCCCTTCAAAATTGCTATTAAAACTATCTTTGGTCCTTTTTAAATAGTACAGTCTTAAATTCTGCATTTCTATAGGGGGACATTTGCAAATTCGAGGCTATTAAACAAATACTTTCTCAGCCAGAAACATGAAACAGCACAGTACCTGCTTTTGACTGCATAGGAACAGAAATAAGAGCATCACATTTGTCTGCCTGATTGGCCTGATTTTCTCAGTTATTAGCATTTATCTGCTGACTTTTCCAGTTCAAACCCTGATCTTGCATAACTGAATTCAGTGGGAGCTTTGCTATTGACTTCTGAGAGACATGCTGACATGCTGAGATCTTTAACAAAAGTAAACCCAGTATGATCCCCTTTCTGAGCTGAGCTATCCAGGAACTGAAGCTGGAGGAAACTTCCATGGAGTCATATTTCCAGTCCCGTAAAAATAGGAAAAGGTAACCAGGAAAATGAGAGAAGCTGTAATCACCAATCTCTATATTTAAAGCAAGCTAAAAACATTAACCATAAAACTTTAAAATGAAAATGTTACCTTTATCTGTAATAATGGTATAAGTAAGAGAACAAATATCTTTTTACATTGTCTGCATCTCACTTCTGAGCAGACAGAATTAGATTCTGCCCCTCCACTCCCTCCCCTAAAGGTACCCGTGCGCTATTTGTTAGCATTATGACAATACTTTGGGGTAGTTTGGAACATTTCTTGCCAAGTCTGCTTGTTGAATTTGCACTGTCTAGTATCAACACAGATGCTTTGTCCGAGCAGCCTTGCAAGAGAAGTGTTTATGAAAGTTGCACACGGGCATGAACAGCAGGATCAGAGCTCTAGGAAATACAGGGAACTGTGAAATGGTCTGAGAACTAGGCATAAAATGAAAGTTAATGATGAAGAAGTGACGAGTACTTGTTGCTTACTGAACACGTACCTCTAGGGTGTTTCATAATTCAATTTTATTGAATAAAGACCTACTAGAAGATAAGGAAGAATATGTGCTAATTTTTGAAGTGAATATAGGACCATCCTTCCCTATGAATATAACTGTATATGTGTGCTTGCTTATTTTATCTGCAAAGGCACTTTCATGAATCTGGGCTTTTTTTTTAGTGAGATGAGCTATATATTACAATACATACTAGGAAAGATAAACTATGAATGGTACTTGAAAGCTGAAGTGGGCTCTCATAACATAAATGAAGTTCTGAGCTTGGATGGAGCTTTCAGCTGGGAGATCAGTATAATTAATAATACACCTAAAGGTGTATTAGTCCCCTCTAGTCCATTTACGACACTACTAATTCCTAACTGCTCTGCAGCTTTCACTTCTGCTGAAACCAAGTGAAGGAGTAACAGCGTTGTAAGGCAGTGACCTAACTTAGCTACATTGTTATAGAGACATCCTTACTGGTGAGCTAGAAATAATTCATGAMTTTTGCACAAGAGGTTAGGAATTTCAAAGCTCAAGCACATACTTAGAAGAGTTGGAAGTGTGGCAGATAAGGTGAAAGATGCTGAGCGTTTTTTTGGTTAATGTACAGAAAAGTCCTCTTTGACTGAGAGATGGCTGAACTGTTGTAAAATAGTAAATGGGCAATTGCATTCTYTGTTACAGTTTTTACATTAACATTTAACAGAGGGGAACAAAATCAGTTAATAGTACTGCACTTCTGCCTTCCTTTATACCATACATTACAGATTGAAAACTTACAGTAAAAAAAAATAAAGGCTGCAAAATTAAGTATACAAAAATTTGGAATTAAGGTTATCCACACGATTTGATCCCTCCCWTGTGTATATTCATTATTCTACATTCTTTAATTAAATGATCATGTATTAAGTTTCCCACTAGACTCCAGTCTTAATCATGCACAGAATAGATGCTGCTTACTGCCTAAGGATTTTTCAATATTTAGTTCAATGTGCAGCCCCAGGCGTCAGAGAGATTCAAAACATGTTCTAAAGAAACAGTTTTTCATTTCTGCACGGTCTTTCCTACTTGCAGTATCAGGATGCTTAACTAATGTTAATTAATCGAGTTTCTAACATCTCTGTGAGCTAAATTCCTTTACAGCTTCCATTTTACAAATGGGGAAGTGAGGCACAGCAACATCTATAGCTAGTAGTGCAGGAAATTTCAGCCAAAATGGTTAAAGTTTGGCAATGTCATGAGCTGCTAAGAAAACAATCTTGTGATAAAAAGCATCAACATGATCTATAAGAGAAATTACAGTACCTGTGCTTTCTCTAACACATTTCAGCATTCTTATATAGTTACTTCCAGCATGTTAGGGTGCATAATAATATTAACACATTAGGCCAGCATTTCAAGAGTAATTATATAGTACCTTCTTATAAAGTAAGCGAGTAATAGGATCAATGCTCAAAGCTGCTACAGCTTGTTTATTAGTGAGTGGTGATCTCAGAAGCGCAGCAGGGTCAGGTTAGACAAATACTCCAGAGTAACTTAAGGAGAGGTTGCTAAGGAAATTTGAGGTGCCACAGGAGATTGCATGAACATTTTCCCTCTTCAGTGTGTACTGAAGAAAGATACACGTTAAATATGCTGAATTTTTCTACCTGCCTGTGAAGTTTCTAAGAGAGAAAATCATCATTTCACAAATTTGATATTGGGGTTGTGGTAACATCTCCATACAGATCACAAAGGCCTCAGTTTATTATGCCAAATAATGACAGTCAAAATGAATAAAAAAATGCATCCAGCTATCCTGCATACTCTGACAAACAGAAAGCCAGTCTCCTGTGTATTTAAGAGTGTGCTATTGTGGGTGTGGAAGAGACAGAGTACTGCATGCAGGAGCCGACAGAGAAAAACTTGTGATCACATTTTTTTTCAGAAGAAAAATATATTTAAAATAACTCAGAAARAAATGAAGAAAATGTGCTTGAACAGAATCTGCAGGAAATGAGTATGTGCATAAAAGCTGGTGCAAGACAGTAGGAGTTAGTACTCCTACACTCTGTTTTGAGTGTGGCACTTGCTCTCYGGATGTCAGTTCTTATTACCTTTGCATTTCCATCTCTAAGATGAAGATAATATTATTGCACAAGGCTCCTATGAAACATAATACAAAGAAAACATTTTGAAAAGGCAGAGGGGAAAGTGTTATATAAATATCATAAATACTAAAAACTGTAAGATACTACTGATGGTTGTGTACTTATTCCTGGATAGGAATTATTAGTTTGTTTCTTATCCTTGTATTRTTTACATTTTTTACAATATGTAAGAGAGAGACATTTTGCCATAGAGGATTTTGAATCTGTATTTATTGTAAGACATTTCATGTCTTTGTTTTAAAGGAATGTAAATCTATTTATTTGCATGAAGATTTCTCTTCATTTTTATTCTATTCAGACGCCAAAAGCCTTCAGTAATTGAAGCCCTAGTGTAACATTTACAATGTTATCTGTAGAAGTAGCTTACTGGAAAGTAAAACAAAACTTCTGGTATTTTCTGCCTTGCATCTAGAGCAAGCAAAAATTATTTTCTTGGCTGTTAAGCTACCTGCAAAGGTCTTACTGTAAATCTCACACACCTTATTAATAACACTGGTCTGAATTAGTAGGATAAAGACAGTTGTAAGGCTTATCTCCTGCTCCACAGTTGTTAAGTTGTCAAATCAGGGCACTTAGGTTAAGATTAATTTTGCTAAAACGCCTACTCCAGCTAATTCTCAGAATCTGCTCTACAGTAGAAAATATCAGACCAAGCATCATAAGTAGTTGTAGGGAAATATGATTTTACAGTAAGACATATGTGCTGCTGGGTTTATGGCTGGCACTACTGGTACMAGGCTAAAAGAACAAGTTCATATATCTCAGACATATCTGCTCTATGTCTAGATGTGGCAGTTGTTTCATTTAAAGCAACTATAGGAGTCATGATTTACTCCCTGCACCTGAAAAAGTTTTGTAGGTCTAATGATACAGACGGCCATCTGATGATATGTTAAACAGCATATTTGAGAACTGTAAGATGAAAATTAAAGATTTCTAAATCTGCAGCTCTATTCCTCTCTACCCTGGGAGATTAGTCTTTATCTGCAGATTTCTGATGAAAATTACTTCACAGGAAAACTCATTGACACCAAAGCTAACCTGTACACCTGTCTTCTCTCCTTTTCAGAAAGGTATTTTTAAACATTTCTGTGGATGGATTTGAAATGTCCTTATCAAGGTGCATACATAAGTCTTACTGAGGTGCAACATAATTCAGTCAATAAAGAATAAAACTTGGGACACTGGTCTCTGGTGGCAACAACTGGGTTCATAACGTAGCTACATTAAGAGCGTTATGAGCTGGGCCTGCTCTACTCATATGAAAATCTTTAGACTTGAGTCTAAACTTGGTGCTTAGAACATTAAAGCAATCCACTATACAACACATAGCAAAATATAAGAGCTGCATGCAGTTTTTATTTTATTTCAGTTGTATGTTCACTCGAGAAACTGTAAGCATGTATTTTTGCAGTTTATTTCATTGCCATTTGATAAGCTAATAGTATGACCTAAGTGTTGAATATCCAGTCCCACAGAGGGATCTGCCACTGCACGTCAGTGACCTGCCAGAGTACATATGCTAATGGTTTCCACTAATGGATCAAGGCTCAAGTTTTCAATATGTGTCAGAGGATCTCTGTATCTTATGGCACAGCAAACACAGTCTGTTGCTTTCTTGACATGTGTAGGTCTGATCCCAACGTGCAACTMTATCTGGAAACTGAACTGTTCTAATACTGGCAACTGAACACCRCAGATCTAGCATTTCAAGAAGAGCTTTCTTCAAACAACAGCAAAAATGCACAAACATAAACTCCCCCTGTTTTCTCTATCAATCACAAAACAAGATGCCCCCTCTAGAAAAATGCAGGTGACATTTTCAATGACCAATAGTTTGGCATTTTTGAATTATATGCTATTTTATACATCATAAATTGTGACTACTGTGTTTCAATCCACTGTATCTACTAAAAAAATACAAGGGCATTAAAAAATGTCTGTTTTAAATTAAGTTGTTTTGGAGCAGCCATCCCTCTAATGATTATAAAATATTTAAATGTAGTTGGATTTCTAGCCCTGAGAGTGATGACTTTTTTGCGTGGCTTGTTGTGCCTGCACTGATTTGTCATGGGTACTCTTACCTACAGCTTTTCAAAKCAGTTTTGGGCTATTGCATCCTAGTCTGTTAGTAGTCCAGTGGAGCAGATGTCCACAGCATAGTTTCACAGTAGATCTTTAACTTAATTTTCATGTCATAACACGAACAATTTAGAGAACAAGATTTGGAATAAGCCACCAACTCTAGAAACCGTGACCTTTCCCTCTCACAGGGATACCAAAACGAAAGTTCTTGGCTGAACATGTCTCTATGATCAGCTGAACACAAAAGATGAGATACGMACAAATGCATAATAGGAAAACCCCAAATGGATTTCAAGAAAGCAGTGATACGTACCCAGAAGGCATTATTGCAAACATGACTGAGTGCACAACTAATGTAGGCTGTTAGCAGATCTGCTAAATGTGTGTGCAAATCCTATTTTTGGATTAAATGACTCATGCTAACCACATACAAGCCGACTAACTCTCTGAGTACAACAGAAATAACTTAAAAGTAGATGTGGCCTTTGAGGAATGGGCTTCTTTTTTAAGGCTCTAATTACCTGTTAGTAGAACAGGCAGAAGGCATAGGCAGTTGGGAGGCTGTTGACAGGAGGTGATAGACATCTCCTTTGCCCATGCCTGAGGAGAGCTAAGTCAGGCTTCCTGCCAGCCAACTCAGTGAATGCCACAGCAATTCAAAATTTAAATAGCCATCATCTTCCTCCATCAAAAATGAAGGAATGAGGCAACATTGCCCAAATACTATTTGCTGGGAGAAAACAACTCTCTCAAATCTGACAAGTTGATTGCCATYTCTCTCAGGCAAACACTCTCCTTCTTCCCTTAAAGATCTCCTCCCTGTGTCAACCCTTTTTCCTTTCGATGCTGGACTAGACATTACGTGAGAGGTAAGAGGCAGAGGTTGCAACTGGAGAGAAACCATCTTGTCAAGATTCCTGTCCCAACATTTTGCAATCTCCAAAATGTATACCAGACATTATACAGTGTACTTTGAAATGCTTGCAAAATGGCACTATACTTAGTTTCTGAAACAAACTTCTTTATTTGTCTCTTGGGCATACAAATAATCGATCACATATGCAAAGCTTTAATCTCCCRCATTTATAAACACATACACCTCCTTACGCTATTATAGAGGAGGAAATTGGAGGGGAGACAAGCAAATGCATAACACAATGATCAACGTGTACTTCCGTAGTCATATTGAAGTAATGTAGGGTGGAAACCATCAGCTTCAATATCTCCCCCAAAGAAAAAAAAAGATAAAATGATAACTCTATTATACTACAAGGTCCATTGAGTGGGATATGGACTAGCAGGGACCTTGGTGTTATCTTTAGCTTTAGCTGGTAAAAATGTCTAACTTGTGCTTTGAATCAAGGTTACAGTTAGGGACAGGCACAGAAGCTTAGAGGAGAGAAGCACTTTGACTTCTCTGACAGAGGTGTCAAAGATGAGAGTGAGTACAAGCAGGGACAGTTCTGCAGTATTTTTATATTGGGACCTGGTAGTAGCTATAAGATCAGAGTTAAGGCAAAGATTATCTTGCTTGTAGGATAAGATATCATCTCCTTGGCCACATGGGACTCAGATTTATTCGTGAGTTCTACTTTCTAGGGTTTATAGGATTGTAGACTTTCATTCCAGTTTTCCAGACTCTCAGTTCCCCAAACCCAGCATTAATCTAGTACTAACCCTACACAGTAAATCGTACCAGCTACAAGATTAAGATCTCTCCCTTTTTTCGTTACCAGCTTTAATCCCATGCCTGGGGACTTTAACTGGATTCACAATCATTTCTACTCTTCAGTGACTCAGTTGCCAAATCCTAAAACTCACCACAACCTTAACTCTGATTTTCTCTGTATCGCAGCTGATCTTTACCTACACAGCTAATAAAATCCATTTCTTTTAAAGACACYTGTCTTCCTTGCAAATTATCTTCATACTAGGAAGAGGGCTAGTGCTTGCAAGGACAATTGCTTACAATCTGCACTGTGGTATGCAGAAATTACGTACTATGTTAAGGTAATTCTTCAGGACAGAATAACTCATAGGTTTAGAGTTACAGAGAGCAGTTACTGAAGTGYAGCAGAACTCAAAGTAGGCAAGTGTGAGAACAAGAGCAAATGACTTTCYCTTAGTGATAATGGAGAAATAGACGGCTATAGGGCTCTAACCATCACAGACTAATGAAGTTACTCCTGGAGGGCTTGGGGAGTCCCTGTACAGAGTTATGTACCAGGCCCCTGGTACAGAGTTATGGCTAGGATGGCCTATGGTTAGGATTTTTGGCAAGAGCTAAATACAATAATGCTAAATACCTTGTGTTTAATTATAGGTCCTATAAATATCTACGGGCTATAGAGTATGACAGAGGTTAAACTTGGTATTAAGGGTCAGGACTATAGCAGCCAAACAGCTATGTTTAATCAYAGACATTAGAAAACCAACACAGTTACGGAGAAAGCCACTGCTGGCAGGTGTTGCTTTATACTTCTCTGTTGGAGAGGATCATGTTCCYGGATGTGGATTTAGAAATAAGGATAAGGATGAGATATGGGCTAAAGAAAGCAGGGTTTAAAAAGTCTGCTCCATAGCAGTTGTGRGTCATACATCTCCTGTCACCAGCTCTCATCTTAATTATGTGTGCCTTATGGTAGCTTCAGTTCTAATCCTGTCCTGAACCTTGCTCTTTTTAGTGTAACTCAGCCCTTCTGAACCTAGGTCTAGAAGTAATGCCTTCACCACTGCCAGGTGCAAGTTCCCGTCTAGTCCTGCAGGCAAGACGACATGAGACAATAAACCTAATTCTTCAGACTCTAGATGATAACCCCCTTATTATCAAATTGCAGATATGTCTACCTATTGCTGTATTATGTGTAAATGCTTCTCCTTTACTAAGCCTCATCCTCGCTGTGGTGTCCCTGTAAAAAATAATGGGGATTTGGCTACTCAGAATTTTCACTATATAATATTTACCCAAAAGATAAATTTCACCAGGTTGGTTTTTGCCAGTATACCTCTGCTTCTCTGCTTGTGTTGTGTTTTCATCAGCCCTCCCGAGCTAAATAGAAGTACTTAGAACACCACATACAGAACCCAGWATACATCTAGGACTCACAACAGTATAGCATTTTTTCCCATATGTTAGTATTGTACCATTAAATATTATACTTAGTCAAAACACAAGACAGTATTCATTGTTGAAGTCTTTAACCAAAATAAATAATCATGTTTTTAGGATGAAGGTGAGGCTGGTTGTCTATGCCTTCAAAAGGATTCATAGGCTATTTTAACAAAAGTACAGGTTGTGTGTTGTTGATAAAATTTTAGTAATTACAGTTTGACTATCTGATATCCTGCTGCATCTGTTCACTTTTCAGTGTAGTGTTGTAGAGTTTTTTCTTCTATTAGAGATTACAACAACATTATATTTTAAAGACAGAGGGACAATTCTCAATTAATTGTGTGATTTGTGATAAAAGGCATTATGTATGTATGGAAGATTTATATAAGTTAATTGTACTACTTCAGTTATCTGTTGCCTCTGTGGATATGGGTAAAATCCACTTAAAGCTTCATCAGCTGGACCAGCAAGATGCTTTCTTATTTATCTCTGTCTTTGTCATTGAATGTTGACCATTTAATCAATCAGGACTCTCATTTATTTGAACATTTTCTAGCCTGTGATARAATGTAAGAATACCTCAGCAAGCAAAAGAAATACACAGATACTGCCATTATATTTTCAAGCTAAAGTTATTAGAAAATGGAGGCATATCTTATAGGAAATTACATTTTTTGGAGAAAACAGGACCATTAGWCAGTGAAAAAACAGAATAGGATTAGGCAGAGTTTAATATTTCCTATATAGAAATTAAAATTTAGAGCTTTYTCTACCAAAGCATAGTTAGCAGTTTTGTGTTTTGAAGAATACTATAACTAGCAGAATTCATGAGCATAACTTGGTACTGGTTCTCAAAAACCTATTCTGCTTAAGGGAAATCACCTGTATACCTTTATTAACCCCTAACTACACAAGGAATTTGAAATTCCCTCTCTAATACCAAGAAAAGTACTGCACATTACACATCTTTCTAAAAGCACTTTTACTTTTCAAACCCTGCCTCAGCACAAAACTGTTATGCAAAAACCAAACTTGCCAAAAATCAAAGTACTTCGATATATTTGAACTCCTGTGARGAAAYACCTACAAGAGAATACTGTATATTTATTATTACCGWTATGGCCTGCAATCAGAACATCAGGAACTCATTTTATCACATTTATCTGTCAAAAAGCTAGTGCTTACCTATAGCTAACAGCTAGAGAGAGAACACAAGCATATATAGATGACTTACGGAAGAACTAAGTATAGTAGTTTAAAGATTTGTGCCCCGCACATAGCAAAGGGTTGTAACAGATCAGTTTTTTAAATGGAGTTCAAAATGTATGCTAAAATAACAACTAGGTGCTCAAAACAAAACAGTGATTTTGTTCATTGCCCCTGATAATCTTTGACTCAGCTGCATGATATATTCACATCAGTTTATCCTATTCTGACAAACTCTTTGAATTTACTTCCCCAGTTTCAGGATATTTGGGAGAAAAAAGAAAAGGGGAAAAAAAATTCCTTCCCTAGAGTGTCTCTTCTAGTTCTTTAAGGGGAAAACATGATCACTTCCCAGTGGGATTTGATAACAGTGCATGTAGTACCAAGCTCCTAGCTTCCTCACCTTTAGAGGACTTATCTTGTTACAAATATAGAACAGTCTCATTTAAAGAAACAAGACTCATTTATTTTTAGCCATAGAAGCTGAATATTTAAGGACATACTGAATTGTATTATTCCAACATGATCCACAATATGACCACACCATACATTTATATGCCCACAATTAGGGAATTTTGGAAGGAAAAAGAGCAAACTGACTATTTCATAAGTAGCTTTTCCCTTTGTGCTTTGAAGAGCCGTAGCTGGTTCTTCCCTGCCCTGACCTTCCACCTCTACATTTACAGCACAGCAGCCGCCGGGGCTGAAAATTCCAGGTGGCTGCAGTGATGGGTGGATAAAAGGGAAATTATTTGTTATTGATAGTTAACAAAGAAGAGGAGATGAGACTAAAAGAGGCTATAGGGCAGTCAGAACAAGGCAAAAGCAGGCAGATTGAGAGAAAAGATATGACACTCGTGTTTCTGGGCAGCCACATAAGTCTAAAGGCTACTCCTGCACTAAACATTGTTGTAATTACTGACTTCTCAATATTTGAACTGGTTTGCTATTAGAATATCTACAGCAATATGTTCTGCCTTTTATTATATTGACAAACATCCATTTTAAGAGAAGGATCAGGGGAAAAAAAGGTCAGGAACTGCCCTTTGTTAGCCCAAAAAGGGTCTTGCATTCTTCACCTCCTGAAGAATTTATGAATTTAACCTCAGCATGACAGGGCGCCCATTCTTCATCGTCTGTAACTGAAAGCAGGAGGACTCTCAGAAAGACAAAGTACTATCACAGTAATGCTGAAGTCCTTCTGCCAGGCCACTGGCAGAATCACAGTTGTCAGCAAAGCCGGCAGTGGCACAAAACAAAATGTTAAAGAGGATGAATGAGAAAGCTTTAAAAGGCGAACATCTGGATACAGTTACTGGAAAAATTCACTGCTGTGAATGACATCTGGGCTATCTACCTGCCAAAAGCTACCTATTAAGCAGTGAGCCTTAGAGGGTCTATTGCTTGATCAGGCATAGGAGGATGACAAATAATCACACATTCCTGCTCGTCGGAGAGAGGAAGGCTGTGGCGGGGAGCACAGCAGGCAGCCCGGGAGTCCGCCAGGCTGCGAGGAGCTGTGCAGAAGGTCAGAGCCCCGCCGTCCGCCTTGTGCAAGAGCAGAGCCTCGGCCAGGCTGCTGCCGCCGGGAGGGTGGGCACGGCACTCGCGCCCGCCGGGCAGGCGGGAGACGGCCTCAGCTGGCAGCAGCAGGAAGCCGACTCTGCCTCTGAGTTTTGTACTTCCCCTCGTGCTGTTTTCCTTCCCACGCAAAGGGCGGCTCAGCTTCAGGCCTCACTCCTGTCCTTGGGACGAGGCAAAATGCAAATCRAGAAGCCTTAAGCTGGCTCCGGGAAGACTGCAAAATGCTCTGAGGTGACCGTAATGGCTGCAGCAGAGTGCTGAAGGAGAAAAATAAAGTAGGTTTTCAATTATTCAAGACATTATTTTGCATATGCTGATATAGTAGTTGCTGACACCTGTCCTGTTTGTACACACAGATTTTGTGATTGTCATGTAACTCCCTGGGCATACAAAACYAGAGTCTGGTTTCAAAATATCCCATTGAAAATATACATGAACAGATCTTCTTGCATTATTAAATTTTTTAAGAAGCTGTGGGACAAATTCTTTGAAGTTCTGTGCAACTTTTGCATACACACTAGAAGCATGATGGCAAAACCAACAGTTTGCMGGAAAAATAAGCACATATTTACAGGGCTTTATAGTAAACTTGATTAATACTGCAGATTTCCAGATGAAAATATGTTTATTTTGTTTCATTAGCAAATAAAGTAAGCAGCCTTCCTCTGAAATGAAATAATTACATCAGCAAAACAGGAGRTGTTGGACTGAATTTTGTTTTTAATGGTGAATGGAAAAGAGGAGTTGATATATGATGCCATCTTACTGGCTTTGAAAGACTAATTCAGTCTACATCCTGATGGGTGCACAGCTGACTAAAAATTTTGTTCAGAGAGAAGTTACATAGTTATGGAAAAGAGAATGTACATTATGGTACATGGTAGATTTATTATCCTAAATTMCCATATATTCCCTGATTTTGAAAGTTAAAAGCCTAGCAAAGCCTTTATAAACATGGCATTAAATGATCCATAAAGAAATTGCACTTACATCAGAATGTATGATCTTCTACGTACACAGYTGAAAGTCAAAGCAGTATAGCAAACATAAGGGATACTTCCTGCTGGTGTATCAGACAGGCATTTATTACATTACTGCCCAGTCTCATTGATCCTGGGAAGCAGAACACCATCCTTAGCATCTGCACTGTAACATGCTACCAAGAAAAGAAATGATGGAGAAACAGCAGGAACTGTTACACTGATATATACCCAAAATCAGAGGCAAAAAGCAGAGTCACAAATTTTGTATTTTGAATGAACAACAGTTCAGAATTTATAGGGCTTTATACGAACAATACCTCAGTATTTCCTCGCCCTAGGATAGTCCTGTAGGCATCTTGCTTCTCTGCRTCTCCTGATGTAACGGAATCACAACCAAAGTAGTTAAAACAATGTCCTCCTCCTCTGGCATAATTCCTCTATTTTACTTAGGTTAATTGGTTCCCTTGGATTCACAGTTCTTGGGATTGATCTTCAGTTCCTCTCTTTGGAACTTTTCCCACAGACCTGCATTTCTGAATTCTGGCCTCCGCAGCCTGCAGGTTCCCCACCCTAAGCCTGCATTTTCCATAGGGTTGCGCTCTCCAGCCCTGTTCTCCGCAGCTTGACAGCTCCTGGAGCTCACTTTTGACAGCTTTTCTGCTCTTAGCTTTGAGAGTTCTGCACAAAGCCCAGCTCGGAACTGGGCTTTTAACTTCCTTCCACATCATCCTCCCAATTATTTAATCTCCACAGTCTCCAACCATTTTGATTAGATAAGGGAAACTCCTAGATCTTAAAATGAAAAAACAGCCATGGTTTTCACTACTTTTTTTGTCCCAGAACCTTCCTTTCTATAATGCACTGCTTCAGGTTTCCTTCAAACAGTCTGGTCAGATCTTAAAACAATTTCATATAGTCTTCAGAGGAATATGATAATTGGCCACTGTTTTCAGGAATAAGGAATTTGGTCACTAACTTCTTATCTAGATATCTAGAAGTGTAGACCCATCCATCATCCAGCWAGTTTCTTTGCACATAAAATAGAAAACATGCAAGAGATATGCAAGAGCAAGAAAAGTATAAAGGGACCTTTTGAATTTGTTTTTCTACTACTAAACATGTCAGAAAAAAAAAAAAAATTAAGAAGGTAGAGGAGCTCAGATGTCAAATTTTTCTCTCCATTATCCAAATGACAAACGATTTTTATCTAGTATAGCCACTAGTAGACAATTTTGATGATGATGAAGCTGTGCTATAGTCATAATGAATTAAACTGAACACGTAGTTGTGCATCCAGTAAGGATTTAAAAAATAGTAATAATATGCTTTATAGATATTTCAGAAGATAAAGCAATGAAAGGGGAAAAGTTCAATTCGATCTCTAAGCTGGTGAGACAGGGGTGGTGAAGTGTGCTCACCATAAATAAAAATAGAAACCTTATAAATACATAAATTAATCAAGAGCCTCTTCAAACACATGCCCTACAGCATTCTCTTCCAGCAGTTTTGACACATTTGTACATCAGTATGTGAATCAAAAAGATTAGCTTGAAATTACTTGCCACAGAGAGAAGTGAAAAAAAAAAAGAAAGATTTTCTTTGCAACAACTTCCATTTCTTGATATCAGAACACYGAGTAAATTATTTTGCATATAAGTTGCCTGACTTAACAATATTGTTCTCATGTTACAAGCTTCTCCAATTGTTTGCCACATTTGAATGCATGCAAATAATAACTCAATGCTCTCATGATATCAAAGAGAAAAAATACTAGCATTTTGCATGCCAGGAATAAAACTCTTCAGCGCTTGACAAGAAATATGATCAAGAGCTGCTGAATAAATCTCTTTCTTTTGTGAAAGTTTTGCTAGATACTATTTAGCTTTTTAAGACAGCAAACAGATGGGCTCTTCTCAGAAGAAATGTTACAGCAGGTTACTGAAATTGATAAACTAACATGATCTTTTCCCCTATATCTCGTGAGTTAGGACTGATTGGTAGATATAATAAAACTAATAGAGATTACTCTATTCGTGCATCCCAAATAGCAGATATGACAAGAAGGAATAACTCCTGTAATACACGTTACAAAAAAAGAAAAAAATTACTCTCCACTAGTGTCAAAAAATTATTTCTCTGAAAAATAAAAATATATGAGAATGAAAATACAAAAAGTTATTATACATATATTAATAGTCCTAGAGCATTTAAAATTTCTTACATTAATAATCTTTCAGTTTCAGTTCATCTAGGGTTTCACTACGCTTCACAGGACATGAAGTATGAATCTCTCATCTGTAGTACATGGATAATACAGATGCAAAGAGATACAGATGGACACTCACTACTCCCTACTCATGTAATCTATAATAATGRTACAGCATTGTTTTTGTTAATTGTAAAATCTTCCCTAAAAATGCAAAGAAATGTATTTTTATATKTATATATATATATTGCATATATATATACATACAAAATATATGATTTCCCCATATTTTATTAATATATTACACTGCAATAAGTTGTCAAAAATATCTTTTCTCATCTCAGGGAAAACATCCCACAGCCTAATAAAAACAATAGCAAAGACATTTGGTCATAGAACTGAAGTGTTTGTCATCTGTGCTTGCCAACAGCAAATCCCACACCAACTAAAGGCAGACAAACAGCCTTCTCTTCTAGCATGCTCTGGTAGCTGCCAAAAATCAAAATTGGACAGAYCGTAAGTAGAAAAAAAAWTTAGGAAGTTCAAAACCAACTTGARGCATATAGTCATTGTACCACATATGGTTCTCTACCATTCATAGTATGACCGGAAAATAYTAATTTTCTATCTTTTCTCTCTTCTATCTTTTATATTCTAGTTTTCACCCAATGCCTGTTGTTGAGGTTTTGAGGTCAAATGTGAGCATTGCTCTCTGCAGGATGAAGATTTTTGTAATGATTAGGCCCTGATCCAGCTCCAATTAAAGTCAGTGAAAGGAGTCTAATAGCTACATTGAACCAAGGACGTTGCCAGCACTTCCAGGCTTTGCAAARGCCCTAAACAAAGGTTCTTATTGTACAGCAAATCTTGTATTCACTAATCCAGCTATCTACATCCAGTAAAGTGGTAGCCAGACTTTTGCAAACTGCCATAACCTTTCTGAGAGGCACTGACCGGCAGAAACAACRGACAAGTTCACTGGAAAACTACTGATCACAATGAGAAACAAAACATAAAACCACATTTCAGCCTCTCCCGGACATAAATCATATAATCTATGTTCTTCACCAGCCACCTCCTACGATCCTATCTGAAAAGGATTTCTTCATCTAAAACTAGCAGCTCTGTGTACCTGCTTCCTGTGATTTCTATACCCCAAAACACTGATCCCAGCCGATTTCTCAAACTTGGTTATAAATATATTTTCTCCAGCTTTACAACCAGATGTTCTAGAAAGGGAACTACAAAAATTTCAGAATACATTTAAATCAAATCTCTCTAGGTCTGGCCCCTTGCAGTCACTTTATCTTAACTTACATGAAGGGARGGCTCTTTCTGTGGGCACCGGTGCTTCTAGCATTTTCAGGGAGCAACTGTTTTCTTTCCCCAGGCCACTGTGTTTTCTTCTCCTTTCCACTGAATTACTCAGTAGATGTCCTTGATACAGCCCTCCTGTCAAAGTAGATTAGTGTTAAGTGGTTGTAACCTGCAGATATTAGCAAGGATTTGAGGAAAGATTATGAGAAAATAATCAATACTCAGGCATAGTTGTGAGCATAAAAGTTGTGAGAGCTGGCAAGACAGAGTAAGTCACTGACAAGAACATTTTAAAAACTATTTGCTTTAAGTCTCAGAATCACTCAGGGAAGGTGTATGTGACATACCCAACAAAATAAAAGTAAGATTAGTGATCTCTGACCCAGAAGAGCTATGTCCGGGTAGATATTGGATTCACCCTCCTGCAGAAGAGCTGCTGTGCTGTGACTGCTGGGCCAGACATTCTGCTGCTGTGAAGCGGCTAAGAGAGGTTGACGGAGCTGTATCAGATTAAAATTATCAGAGAATCCGATAATCAGAGGACTTTTGTTTTTCGTTGTAATACATTGAAATGTCATGTATCTTTGAATGTATGCTACATCAAGAAAACACTAAGCCTATTACAAAGAAATATTGAGTTCAGAAAAGTTTGCCCTTTTTAACTACAATGACCCAAGAGGTTTAAGAAAAAGGATTGAAGCTTTAGGAAGAAACAGCAATAGACAAAAAAGGAAAGAAAATTCTTTGTGCACAGAGTTGACATAATGTAAAAGATCTCCCCCATCATGCTGTTAATAGTCTCTGGTACTACAAAGAATGTATAGTTTGGGGATGGGTATGCTGTTCTAGGACTCAARAAATTTGGAGATTAATTCTCAGTTTGGCATCAGATCACATGCTTTTATGGTTCACATATAGCAGTTATGTCATTCTGTCTTTTGAAATTGTTAATYCTAAGATAGAGGCTGTGTCCTGCTGAGTTGGCTCAGATCAGCAGAATAGGGCCTGCCCTTGCTCAGCTGAGCCTTCACTACTGTAACATTATAATAAAACTCAAATAAATAATATCACCTACATCTTTTCTCTAAGAGTTAAAGTTCACAATAACTGTGAGCCCTAAAAGGTTCTTCCGGTTTCTAATGGTTAACTGAGGTTATTCATGGGGTCTTCTCTACAAAACAAATTGTCCCTAGTGACTCTCTATTTGTTAACAGAATCAAAGGGTGAAATAAAAAATTAAATTGAGATTTTTTTTTCCAGGAAAACATTGAATTTCTTTGTAAATCTCTAGAATAAATTATTGTGACACTTAACCATAGAAAGCAGAACATTTTGTATGCTATTACAACTGCACCACAGACAGTGTTTCAAAAGAGTAGGTGCTATATTGAGTCCACATCACAGTGTTGTTTGTTGTGAGTTTGCCAAGGCCAATTAAGCAAAATTTATCAAGGCTGGCAACAATCAACTTGTTTCATCTGTTCACTGAAAGAACTGATCCGTATTTTCTGAGAGAAAATTAATGGCTGGYCTGACTTAGAATACTGATCATTGCTTCAGGTAAACAGTAAAGATAAAAAAAGAGTCTGAAGAGACGAGGACCGGCTATGCAGTTTGCTATCCGATACACAAAGTTAAAGTTAGCGCTCTAGTTTTTAGTTTGGAGCAGATAAACTATGAATAATTAACAAACAACAAAAAGTCCTGGATATAACCATCATGTACAACATAAGTTTGGCAAAACATCGCTCGTTTCTGTTAGCTGGAGTATGAGATACTGTTTATCACCTTATTGGAAATCTTTAACAAAATCAGCCGTAACATCAGTTATTTAGCATATACCCGGTCTCCCAGATAYTACACTAGCTTTATGTGCACTTCCACTGACGGTTGTAAGAGAACATTTTAAGAGCCYGTTGATAGTTGCAGTGCCAGGCTAGAAGAGACTAGATTGATGCAGGAGTGCCTGGAAAAATCACAAACTAAGTATCACTCACGCTGACAACRTTATAGAGCCCCCCTGCAGAGGGCCTTGCGTGCCAGAGCGTGGAATAATGGAAAGATACTCTGCTGCAAAAAGTTTTGTGACCCACTCCTATCGTTCTTGTGAGAGCTGTAAAATGTGCTTCCCTTGCTCAAGCTACACAGTTTCCCCCAAACACTAGCAGATACTCTTTTTCACCTATCTCCTTGCCCCTGGATTAAGTCAGCTGCTGCTGATTTGRCATAACCTTTGAAATGGGAAACTGTTGGTCATTGGGACTGACAGCCCAGAGATGTTTGTCTCTTCTGCTTCTGCTTATTATAATATTATAATCTGCTTATCATTATTATCATATGGGGTCATGCTTCACTCCCCATTACTCCTTTATGGAAAGCTTACCAATCATTTGCAAGGAGAAATAAGTTTGCTGTCGCTTCCCCCAAGCTAGTTTTTTGCTCTTGAGCTGCTTGCTAGCCAGCTTGATTTCCAGTATTATCACTGTTCCAAAATAGAGACTACAGATGATGTGACATAGTAACATTCCTGTAAATGAATGCTGACAGTACTGAGTGAATTTACCAAGCTTTGTTATCTAAAAATATAATTAAGCATTTGGGGTGAAAAAAAGGTTTGACAGTAGTGATTTAGACTATGACAATTTTGTTTATCTCTAGAAGTAATTTCTAGCAGAAAGCAAAGTCTGATGGAGAAAAAAGTTGTAGCAATCTTGGCTTTGAACTCCACTGAAGAAGTTATTTTTGGACTACCATTTAACAACTCACACAAAGAGTGCACTAAAATTCCTTTTTTAGCTTCCTGATAGGACCGAAAGAGCAAATAGCTGTCTTTYCAACTCAGGACACAACAGAGAATATGGCATGACAAACGCAATAGAAGATAAATTTCATGAAGTTGATATTTTATTCTTCTTGTGACTCAAAGAAACAGCAGAAGATCTTACTTACTCACAGGCTGTGGTCTCCCTTTTGCACAATTTATGACAATAAACACGAGTGTACCATTTTCTTCCTCATCAGCCCTTTTGGTCAGAGACTTAATTTTTGCATTTCTATTAAGTTGGAGCGTTTAGAGCAATGAATGGTCAACCCAGCAAAGCCCAGGTCTATTCTTCATTCCCAAGGAAGTCCGACAGGGGAGAACCGTTGTCTGACTGTTCCTCAGTAGCCTTGCTCTGGCGCAGYCACTAACATCTTCACAACGAATCTTAATTCAGAACGTGATGTGACCAAATTTTAGATGCTTGGAATTAGTGACTGCTTTACTAGGCTGCTCTGWATGACCCACATCCTCTAAAGACAAAATGGACTTGCCAGGGGCAAGATGGGACTTTTTGTCTCAGGAACATTTGTTTATTAATTTCCCATGGGTTTTCTACTCAGCTCATTTCCAACTCAAGTGTTGCTATAGTTTCTGCCTTTCCTGCTTGTTTTTAACTTATTACCCTCTCTGATCTGTGTAATGATTACTTTTCTTTTTTGACCTAACTTTGACCTCTGAGATTACTAGTAAAAAACCAGCATTTGCTGACGGACATCTCAGTTTCTTATCCACTGAGCTTATTTATGCAGTCATATAGCTTGTTTACAGTGGCAAATTGTAGCAATTGCATGATATTCACTGGCAAATACTGAGACAACTAAAAAATTTCATTTTATTAATAAAATCAATAATAATGGATGTCATTTATTTAGGATATGCTGTATCTCTGCCAAGTAGCATTCTTATCGCTCCTTCTTCAAACGAACTGCATATGAAACAACAGAGCATCATTTTCTAAGCAATACATTAGATACGAGATGGCAATCCTCCTGCTTCCCAGAGTCAAGTATTCTTGGGTACAATTCTGAAAATATACATCTAAGTTATTATGCACATTCATTATGGCTATCAGTGTTAATWTGTTACAAACAAAGATGATAAATGCTTTGTTAGAGCATAAAACCTTTATGAAGAATACACAGTAACTGTTACTTTCGTAGTAACTTAAAGCAGAAAACAAGTTATTTGTATTGTTAGTCTACCCAGAAATATGTGGTTTCCTTTGGTGTGGTTCTCTGAACAAAGGAAACAAATGCTAGTATGAATGAATGATTACTATTAGACTGTTTTACAATCACTATATAATAAACTCCTCTATTCCTATTTTCCAGGACAGCTGGAGGATATCCTATCACTCTTACATTGTAGCTTGTTATACAACTGAAAGGAATAAATTCCCAACATCATATATAATTTAAGTAAGTTCTTGTTGCTCTTTCTGCTGAGCCTGGCCAATTCTGTGTACTTTTTATTTCTTGCCATGGACTGATACAATATTGGATAACTCTACATGCTAATTTGAAATTCTATCTTTCTATCACATTCATCTAGCAAAACATAAAGATACATTCCAATCAGTTACAAATGTCATGAACAGAAAATGGGATTTTCACAACCTACCAGTTACAGTTGCTCAGTTATTTCCAGTGTGTGACATATATTTATAGCAAACATACATCTCTCAAAAGCAAGGGACTCATTTTGTGTAAATCTTATTCAGGACTATGAATGTCCAGCTTTAAAGTTAACCACAACAAACCACTTAAAGATGTGTTATGCTGTTGCAGGGACACTCTTGCACTAGGAGTTAAGTGTTTAAATGCCCACTGGAACTGAACTCAGGCAAMATGGTTGCAGACTACCATGCACTGGAGAGAAAGGAAAGTGAATTTATCTATTATTGGTTACTTACATAGATACTTTGATTTGTATATAGCTTCATATATGCAGAGCTTCACATATGGCATTATATAGCTTTTCTGTAAAGAATTTGCTGAGGAATCCAAATGCCAAGCAAAGAAGTACTYAAGAAAATTGTTTCTGTATGAATATTCTGTGGTTATTTGTTTTTATTTGTTTTTTTCCCCCCTTAAGAAAACAGCAGTGATCACCTGATCACCTCCATTAGCCTCTCATGACAGTTATTTAAATATTTGTTAAAATCAAAGCAGTTGTTGTGAAGGAGGCATGTTATAGGGGAAAAAGAAAGAAAGAAAGAAAGAAAGAAAGAAAGAAAAAAAAAGATTGAGTAAGGGGCAGATCTCTCCAGGGTTCTCATGTCAAACTCTGCTCAACACACTGGGTAATTTAAGATTACAGTTTCAGTGTTTCAACTTTGCTGCCCTTGAAACATGAACAGCAGCAATTGGGGGTGCAATAGCACCTAGCACCGATTCAAGTACCCTGGAGAAGGGGCCTGAGTTTGCAAAGTAGCCGTGCTCCTAATCGGGTCCTGCCTGCTGAACACGCACATCAAATATTACATTACACTTCCCCAAAGCCTCAAGGTTTAAATCACTGGCTTTGAACTTTGTCTTCTGCTTATAAATATAGAAAAGAAATGGAGGTATATATTGTATCAGAAGGATGTTCACAAGAATTATTTGCTCAGCAATCCTTAGATGTTAAGTGTTACATATTATTATTTTACTCTCGTGCCTTTATACCCTGATTAAAAGTCACTGCAGAGATCTTTTAATTTATATCCTTACAATATAAGTTAGGGTAGAAAAGTTGGAAAATGAGGACACAATTTAGTGTGCTGGGTGTGTTTTCTCAAATCCTTAAATTACCATAGTAGTTAGAGCAGAATATTTTACAGTCCCAACTCTAATGAATTTTCTTTGGCTGTTTTATTGTCCTTTTGAAAGGACATTTTTGTGAGATCAGAAGTAAAGTATTTACGTTGTCAAACAACACATTTCATGACTGAAAAACCTAAAATTTATACAAAAAACCTATTAGCTTTTCATAAATGATCATCTAAAATATTGTGATAATATTTTCCTTGATGGCCAAAACAATAAAGGTTAAATGCTATGTTTATAACTTATGGCTGCCTTACTAAAACATATTGTTGAAAGCAAATTTGTGATTAAGAGATAATTTTAAAGATCACTTTTTTTTTTTTTTTTTTTTTTTTTTTTTTTTTTTTTTCCTGTACACATCCATCATTCTGAATTCAAAGCTTCTAAATACAGCAGAGCTATCTGGTCTACTTATGTTTACCAGACTGGATAAAATGCACAAGATATTGTGTAAAAGTAGGACATTTGGCTATTAAAAGTAGTCAAAACAGCAATGAATCAGATTAAAACTGTCTTTCCAGAGAGTCACTTATTACTGTCTTTCTGATTCTGTCCTTTTTGGTACTCCTGGTTTGAACAGATTTGTCTTATTAGTTTACTATTTCTTTGCATATTTAGCACTTTCTTTTCCTTCCTCCTCCAAAATATATGCAGAAATTAGTTTAATTAACCTTTTTAAAAAGAGGTACCACTTTAATTAAGAAGTTACATATTTTCCCACTTTGTCTCCAGCTAAAAAGAGCCTTTCCCAAATAAGTCACTTATTTTGCTATGTACTATCCACTATAAGTTGAGGGCAACTGGGGACAGCACAATCAGAAAAAAATTAAAACTAAAAAAAACTAGGTTTTTATTGATTTTTTTATCTTCTGTTAAAAAGTGAACCATATTCGAAATTGTCATTTTTATATGTCGTCCCAAAACATCAAGATGGAGTTTTTTTTTTTTTTTTTTGGTATTTCCATCTTCTGCTACAAAACCGTATATTTCAGGCATTTTAAAAACTAAACACATTGGTGATCTATGCACTCTAGATGTCAGAAATTGAAGTAGAAAATAAAGTAGTGACACAAATTTGGTGACCTTTGTACCTGACGCCAATAGAAGGATGCTAAAATAATAGCTGTTTTAGATTTATCACTATAGTGAACTTAAAAAAACAACCTGGGGACAGAGGAATGATTCTTGATAACAACTATAGCCTTAGCTAAATAAAATCCAGGCCTGAAGTGCAAGGAGTTCACTAGCCAAAGATATGATTATTACTGAGTTAATGAGTAGGTATGATTGCTCAGAAATACCCTCTTCTTCCCCTCATTTTTTCAGTGACAGTTGGCTATTAGCAATCATTCACTCTTTTAATGACTGATGCTTCTGCACCCTTCAATTTGCTTAATGTCTGACCTATACCTCTTCAGCCTTTTAACGAAATTCTGTCTTGATGATTCTAACACTGAAATGGGGACCTGTGTTTTGCAAAGCACCACCTGCAACCCCAGGGCCTTACAGTCTAAATAGATAACAAAAAGGCAAAAGAAAGGAGACCCTTTCTTCCTCATTCAACAGAGARCTGCAGCCCAAGGCATCAAAGTCCTTTCTCCAACTCTCTGGTGAAGTAGTTATTGAATCAGGTCTCACACACCTCATGTCAGAAGCTCTGAATCATAGTATTTCCTTACTGAAGATTCCTACTGAATAAAGAAAAAATATTTTGTAAGTAAATTGCATGTAAATGTCTAAGAAATCCAGTGCCCAGCAATTATATGCTAGTGAGAAACAGCAGGCTTTGCTGCGGGCAAATCTGTAATGGTTCCTGCTCATTTGGTTCCCCAGTGAGGACAGGACAGCACTGGGGGCAGGAAGGCTCCTTGGCAGGGGAAGGGGGGGAAATCCAAGGAACAAGGATGAGGGCAGCTTGCCCAGAGCGTGACTCAGAGAAATTCACCTGAATCACTGCTCCGCCACTGGGAGTACTAGAAGTCTGTATAAAAAATACCGTATTTACCACTGTTTTTTTCCCTAGCATGCAAAAATTACTTATTACAAAATCTCAGTATAGAGGTAAAACAATGTTTGCTAACAGGCAGACTAAGGGGTTTGGCAGGAGTCAAAAGTTAAGGTAGCAGCATATGGAGATTTCTGAGGGCTGAGAAGAAAAAAATACATGTACAAATACATCTGCTTTGATTTGCTAATGACGGCTCTCAGCCAGACTACAGGTATTTGAATGCTCAGCAGTCACTGGAAAGTGACGGTAGTTATAAAGCGAATCACAAAGACACAGCTATTTAAAGTGACAATAATTACATAACTGGAAATTATTTACTTTTATACATTCAAACTGAAACAACATAAATAAGCCTTGGTTTTGACGCTATCATCAAAAATACAGCTCAAGGCAATAAAAGGCAAAATATAAAAAATAATGCACGAGGAAGGAACACCAGAGAGGAGAAAGAACAATCTTGAACAAAAGTCTGATAGTTATATTTGCTTAACTCTCCTCAGATAACTGCTCTGAAAGAGCATTTGTAAGATGCCCTGCAGATCAAGTATGCATGCAATCATGCGTCATTATATATGTGATTCTCTTTTTTAGTTTTATAAAATTGTGTTGATTAAAAGAGAAATTTTTGTTTTCAAAATATCCAAAATGTCCACATTAATACTTTATACAGTATTAAATGCTGTATCATTTTTTTAAACTAACCTTAATCTTCATATGGAAAATGAAACTATTTATTTTGTACTGAATAAAATGCTGCTGCCCACCTACTGCTCTTCTGCCGTGAGATTCTATGGACTTAAAGCTGTGATCTCATTATTATATAGCTGGTATGGAAAAAAGGAAAACTATTGGTTGCTGGAACAAGAAAAATCTGTATTACTTGGAACAAATTAAATTAACAAATTAAATATTAACATTCTTTAAAAAGAAGCTCATGTTCAGGGGTTAGAGTAGGGTACTGATTTTTGATCCAATATCAATATACAACTTTTTTACAAACTATACTAAATATCAAACACAACAAAAAAAATCAGCAGGTCTTTTAGGAAATGTTTGGCATTACAGATCTTCCATTTATTGTGCTCTCTGTCTTCTTTAAAGTACATCCTTGTGTGCTCACTGAACATTAATTCATTGACATAAAAATAACAGGAGTCTGTAATTTTATATTTTTATATCCCTTTTCAAGAATTTCAGCACATTCGGTGCCAAATCTTGAAGTCAGTGGGATTTTGTATGTGAGAGCAGACTGCATTCATCCTCACACAAATTCAAGGACTGAGAGGATGCAATATTATGCAGACAAGCCCCATAGACATGTAACTTCTTCAATACACAAATTCAACATTTCTGGGGCAGCATGTGATTTAAAATCAAGTTTTATATCATTCTCCATGAGTGCCTTTCAGAAGAGATTGAATTGATAGATATTACCATAATCTTGATAGTCAGCTATTCTGAAAAAGAATGACTTATGTCATGGTTGGAATGTATTGAATTCTCTTTGTGATTTCAATAGCTGCAATAGGGCTGAAGAATATCTCATGTTTGAAAAGCTTTAGTCAACAAGGTCTCCACAGTTGAATGCAGATCTAGCAGTTGATGAACAAATCAAAGTGAAACACCACAGATATCAATTACTAGCAAGAACTGTTCAATTACTAGCAAGCAATGTATTTTATGGTAATTACTCTGGCTTTATACTTATGTAACTTGATACAGAAAATATATCCCTTTTTTWAAAAAAAACAGAACGACAAGGAACAATTTTTTTCTGGTAAATAAGCTTCCATTTTCTAGTACAATACAGTAGACTTATGGTCACCTGTTTCAGCTTGTATATTAGCCATAAGACTAGATTTTGATCTCTCTTTTGCCAATGAGGTCAGTGTAATTAATCTGATTTGCTGTTAGTTAAGCTGATGCATAATCTACCCTCACACACTTTGTTGTTTATACTTTGCTGTCCAAAAATTTTGGTACCTAAACTTTTGCAACTTTTGGTGGATAAAAAGCCTATTTCTTTATTTCTCTGTGTTTTCTGAAATATGAAAACAAGCCTATGTGACTCTAATRAGTAATGAGTCTGTTAAGCAGAACTGCTAGCTGAATGACAATGGTTTTGGAGGCAGAATTTGCAGTTTCTTTGGTTYTGAGAGTTTGCAGCATTGCAAAATAGGTCTAACAGTCATGCAAAAAAAATACTGGTTTAATTTCTTTTTTAATTAAAAAACTTGCAGGTAACTATTGCCAACCACTTCTTACAAATTTGAGGCAAACTATCTGTCAACCTAGCTTTTGTGCCAGTGACCTTCAAAAAAGAATTACATTACTTAATTTTAGCTATCAATTTCACTGGTACTTTATTGCTCTATCAAATACTTATACTAGAGTAATTCTGTACAGAAAGGGATAGTAGAAATGTTCAGGATATATATAAAATGTCTGCCCACACATCTGTGTTTCCAGATGAGCTTGCCAGCACTTGTCAGTTCCAAATCAGTCCCCATTTTACCAATTACAATACTGCGTAACATTTGTTTCACAGTTCCCTGTGTAGTACTGCGTTTTAGCTGTCCATACAATTTGCAACATATATAGTATTTTCATCATGGAAGTATTACTGGGAGTATAACAGGCAGTAGCCATGAGGTGAAAGACATAATGTTCCGCATTTCATCATATCAGTCAACTTACCTTAACTCCCTTTGTCTCTCAGAAAGTTATCACTATCTGGATACAAGTGTAATTCCAGGAAAATGTGCATTCTTATACTCTCTCTGTTCCAAAGTACAAAATATTTCTGTACAAAGTCATGGAGGTAAGAAGGAATAAAAGAGTTCCTTTCATTAACTGATGTTATATTGACTTTGTCTATGAAAGAACAATGACATCTACTTCACCATGCTAAAGATGTGGGAAAATGGCTTGAAATAGGACATATTAAAATGTGTGTTGCCCCTAACATTGTGTTAAAAAGATATTCAACTTTCTGATAAGAATGTGTCTGGCAATAGCCAATAATTTCTAAGATGGTTTTAAGAACAGAAGTTTGGACCCAGTGGAGAAGTTTTCCAATCAGTCAGAGATCACAGGGCACAGTTCCTGTTAAGGATGGCAGAACTTATTCAAAGAAAACACTTCTGTAAAGTTACTTCATCTGGAGAGAGGCCAGAGAGAGGAATTGGAGAAGAGCTATTTGGAACTGGGAAACTCTAGCCTGTGGGATACAGCAGAGTGACCATTGTGTTTATGATGAGCTGTTCTAATTTTGGGTTTGTTGATGAATGTTTGTCCAAACACAGATGATGTCTAGAACATTCAGGGTCAGGTAYATTATTTTTCCTATTTGAGGAAATCAGCCAGCAGTGTGCATTCCTTTACTATCTACTTTAGAAGTCACCAACACCTCTATGTGCTGATACAGGGAACTGACAGACCACTCATGATGTAAAACTGAGTGATTAATGTAATTAATTATAAATTGTAGGATAATGATCCATTAATTAGGGGAGTAAAGGAGAGAATACAGTACACCAATTGCATCTAGTATACTGGAATGCATTACACATGCATCTAGTACACTGGAATAGTGGTTGATGGTACACGAGAATCAATGCATAAGAACATCCAGGTATATTCCCTTGTGAAACTGAGAGTGTCTTGTATTAAAAAAATATGAGACTCCATGAAGAAATTAGAGAAGACAATAAATTTACTAGGATACAATTTGACAGAGTCAGAAGACACAAAGAACAGAAACAGAATACTTCTAAGATTTCTGAGTTCAACATAAATGTGATTTACATCTGAATAAAAATAGAGATAGGTTCTGTTGAGCAGAAATAATCCTTCTGATCACATGAATTATGATCAGCTGGGCAGGGATATGAGGAAGACCAAATACATTTCTCAAGAAGAGGTCTTGGTGACTAACCACAACAAACAAAACTTCAAGCAGATAATATATCACAAACTGCACTACAGCTCATCTAGGGTCTCTCAACAAAGACAAGAATAAAGCAAGTTTTTCAAAAAAAAATGAATGTGAGTAAACACTTTGTGGATCATAGATATAATCTGTATTCAAAAAGGATAACTCATATAACTCTAATTTTGTTTTTCACTTAAAATTATTCTGGATTTCCTCAGAATTTAGATATCAAAGTGAAATTTAGCAGTTCAAACTATTGTTGGTGGGCAAACTACCTGCAAACTGTAACTACTTTGTTTCACAACACWGAGATGCAGTAAAAGGAGTTGGGTAGGCAGAAAGGACTAAGATTATGGCTTTCCTTCAACCTTCCATTCAGTGTTTGCAACAAGGTAGTGGCAGTAGCATCATCTGCTTTTAGTGGAGRCTCATTCACCACTCTGACAGTAATGCTAGATAAAATCTAGATAGGATCAAAACTCTCGGGAATCCACAAATTTGAAACTTGATGAAAGGCATTCATGAATTTTAGATGGCCTTTGATAACTTTAGGGATGAGAAATCAGTGGTTATTGTTATTATGTAATATGTAACTATCCATAATAAATGAATATACAATATTTTGAAGGCTGCAGTTCAAAGTTTGATGAATGACTGAAATTTAATAAAAAAAGATTGACTTTTGGGATGATATCTGTTAGAAAGGTCAGAATTCTTTCTTTCCCATTTTGATCCCAGAATGAGCAAGGGTGCTGACTTTTCAGCATTTAGTTTAAAATCATGATTGAATTATTCAAATTCACTTAAAAAGAAAAGGAATCTTTTCACAAGAACCTAGAAACAAAAAAAAACAGATGACCTTCTGGGGTTTTCTAGAGAATTCCCCTATTGCCCTTGTACTTTCTGGCTCAAAAGGCATGAGTACCTGAAACTGCAATATTCTAGCTCAGAGAGTGAGTAAGAATAATTATGTCAACTTCTTATTAATCAACTTTTTACAAGCACCCATTCGATATCTTAGGRAAAGGTGGCTTTCTGCTTGCACAAACAACCAGAATATAAGCAATCCTTAATCATGAAAGAGCAGATGAAATAAAGGTCATGTATTTTCAGTCTGAGAAGKTAACCTACAATTGGGGTAATTGCCTTTAATTCATTCTTACCTTAAATCTCCTGGGCTTTGATTACTGCTGGCCTTTCCCCAAACGTAAGAGCAGACTCTGTAGATTAGACATTTCAGTCTTAATGTTATTTTAATTTTAGTCCCTAGATRAAATATAGATTTTCCCGGTTTAGCCAAAATGGCAGTCAGCATGGTAGAAACTTCCTCCTTGTGCTTTGCCACAATCCTATTTTCTCCAGTAGGACCCCAGTGGGGATTTGCAGCAGCCTTCAGAGGTTCATGTGACWAGACACTATTGCAAGATTGAGGCCATATACTGCAGAGTTTGCCTCCAGGGAACCTAAATTTTCAGGGAATCTCCTTTGAATTTCTACATGTTTTGTAATAAATCTTTTTGAAGAATGAGCAGGATATGTGGCAATTGCAAGGTCCTCCGACTTAAATGAGAACAGAATTGATTTCCTGAAACATAGTCCATCTTCTTGATACTGGGAACAAACACCCAGTAACTGAAAAGCTGAATATGTATGTCACTGAAGACCTAATGATTTAACTGCCTTTCTTTTGCATCTAGAACATTTCAATTAAGTGATGACAGAAATGAGAATTTGCAGTGGCAATTCAAGTACTTTCACAAAGATGTAAGATGAACCTTTATATATAGGGAATTGGAGTTGATAGTTTACTGATGAAGTCAGGGGTACTAAATTGTACCATTCTGTTTCGAGTTCTGCACAGCAATAGTCTCTGTTCAATCTATTTTAAAAATAGCCCATATTAAAATATGGTTCTTCCTTCTTTCATCCTAGCATGCTGGAAAAAGAAAAAATTTAAAGTACTTCCCCCATTTGTTCAGATGAATGAAGCAAGGTAATGAATGAAATAGAATTCTTACACAAAATAAGCTAACCAACAAACCAACTAACCAAGCAGAAAATCACTAATATATAACTGTGCAGTTTAAGACTGCATCAGAAAGTATGGATACTTAAAAGTATTCACATCTGAGTGCTTGGCTTTCAATATATTGCTCTTTAAAGATAGATTTTAAATATAATTTCCTAGGGGCTACAATGAGCAAACTGATCAAAATAAGAATTCTGAAATGTGAAACAATRTTAATTCCTACATGTTTCTTACATGCACAAGAGTGGCTCATTTAGCTATATAGTGCAAATGTCTGTCACTTCAGYTAACAAAGCAAGAAGGTCATTGAGTTACCCATAAGCTAGAAGGTAGACACACACTTTACCACTGGATTTCAGAGCTAAATGCAAAAAGCAAAAGCAAATTCAGAAGATATAAGGYGGTCCTGTGGCTATGGAATCCCTTTGCCTCTGGCGCTTATCCAAGTCCCAGTTTTTTAACTTTTCTGTTTCATCTTTCACCAGCTTCTTACCCCTGTGCATTGTAACCCAGTTGCTTCCCACCTTTCTATTCCGTATAGGTGACTATTACTGGAGCAGGAGAAATAAAGAAAAGATTATCTCCCTGCTCTCAGTGGTAGTAGTTTTAACGGAAGTCTTCACCCACTTGGAAGCAATCTGCTTAATAAAGTTGGGCTGACTAAAGAGCTCCCCTCAATTTAGCATTTGTGAAACTGTGTCTGGAGACTGTGTCAAACTGTGGGCTCCTCAGTACAAGAAAGACATTGACATACTGGAGCAAGCCCAGTGGAGGGCCAACAGGACGTTTAGAGGGCTGGAGCACATGATGTACAAGGAGAGGCTGAGAGAGCTAGGTTGGTTCAGCTTTAAGAAGAGAAAGCAAAGGATGGATCTAATGTCRGTTGACTGCTACCTTATGGGAGGATATAGAGAAGACAGGTCCAGTGTCTCTGAGAAGACTCAGAGATGCACAGTGAAAAAATGAAAGATAACACGCACCAGTTGGAATACGGGAAATTCTGACCTGATACACAACAAAAAATATTTTTATTGTGAGGTTGGTGAAACACTGGAAAGGGACCCAGAGGAGCTGTGGCCCAATGGGTTTTTCACGCTATGCACTTTTTGAAGTATCCTTCAAACAAGCTAGTAGAATTGCTGTAACAACAGCATGATACTTTTTGTCACCATCTCTCTTGAGAAGCAGATATTTCCTCCGCTGTCATGTGACATGTCCTGTCAACATGATGTAGAACATGCCTTAAGGAAAAATGCATATCTCAGGGAACAGCCTGCCATAACCACTGGCATTTGTGCCTATGGCCTGCTCATGCACAGAGCAAGTGCACAGAGATGAGGAAAGATGGGAATGACTTATCTGAATAGCACTTGCAGAAGTGGCTCATGTCTCTCCCAGGCCTTTCTCAGGAGCAATGTGAAACATTGGACAGGAACTGTACACTTACCGATCTCTCTCTGTGTATTTGATAAATCTGATTCCATACGGAATGAGGATGGGACCTAAGTTAACTACTTTTCTATGTTGGATACTGTTGCTTTAATACCAATTTCAGCTTGTCTCACTGGGCAGACTCTTTATTCTATCTCCAAGGGCTTGCTGCTTGTCCCATGTAAGACTGAACTATGRCTAATTACAATTTTATTCCTCTCACTAGTGGGAACTGATTTTTCTGATGCTGTTTGTCCCTGTCCAACAAGMCAAACTGTACTTTATTTATTAATTTTTATTTGCCTTGAGGTGTCTGACTATGTATTTGCAAGTATTTCTATACCATTACATTAATTCACTTAGGGAAGCGGCTTTATACTGATAATATAACCTGTAGGATGGATCGACTGTAAATATGTTGTACAGGTAAAGCTTCTTGGGAATTCATTAGAATAAGCAATACCATTATAAGTATGATAAACAGGTCCATATGAGACAATTAATGTACAGGCTTCTAAACTGACATTGTCAAAGCTACAGAAATCATATATATATATATATATATACACATATATATACACACACACATATATATAAATATATACAAGCCTTTATTCAGACTGTAYGCTTTTTGGAATAGATATGTGTAACTATTTCACATGATTTGGCATGATTAAGGCATTTATATATTGTTTTAATATAAATAAAAAGTGGAATCAGATATTTTTCATAAAGCTATTCTGATTTGTACAAGTGATGTCTTTTTATAAACAAATTATTAAATTAAATTAGATGAAATATGGAAGTATCTCACTGTGGGATAGATTCTTATCATGAGGTATATTATGTTTACAAATAATAACAATGGATTTAGAGGGATTTACAATAATCTGTGATCAAAAATGTTTTAAGTGCAATGTTTTAATCTATCAGTTAGTCCTTTCAAAGTCTAATATTCTGAAAATATAGTATGTGCTGTTATTTTGAAAGTATGCAGATTTTAACACATTCTGCTTCCAAAGCCTTCAACTTTCCATAATTATATTAGTTGTAGTAGCCAAATCTGTATTTCTAACTGTGTATTTGTAAATCTACTTGGCAAGCAGGGAAAAAGTTTMGCTATCAACCAATTATTATCGGATCATTAAATTTTCTTTCACATGAAAAGTTTATGCTGAAATGTGTACGGTGCTATAGATGTACCCAGCGTACTCAGCTTCAGCTTGCTTGGATGYTTTCATTTTTCAGTAATCCCCTAAATATGCCTTTCACTTCAACCTTTTTCCTTGTGAGGATTATTTGAAACCTGCACAGGATGACTCTTCAATGACACAGYGTGAAACGCTGAATAACTGATTACAGCTTGCATCCTATCAGTGAATTAAAGCTYAGCCCTTTTACAAATTTTGGCTCTCCTAATTTTCTTGGCTCTCTTACTTTTTAAGTGTGCACCTATGTAGCGTCCTCCCCACCCCKCCCCGTCCAAATATATTTTCTAATGGCAGGTTTACCCTGTGTTATATAGGGCATTTAATGTCCACAGTGCATTTGCAGTGGCCCCAGAGGCAAYACTGTGCTGGTATATTTGCTATGCAACACAGCTGTGGATACTAAGAGAGATAYGACATGGGTTCTAAAAGCAGGCTAGCCACAGTAGCTTTATACTGCACATACATAAACTCATTAGCTTGGGTCTTAGCTCCTTGGACAGAGCAGTAATGAATCTGTTGCAAGACTAGGTTTGTTGGCACTTAGATATCTCGGTACCAAGCACTAGTGTGCAAAGATTTTAGATGGATTTAATACCAAGTGGATGGGAGATTCTTGCTTGTCATTGCCCAAAAACTACTATTGCAGCATAATTGTGATTCTAGACAAAAATCAATATCTGCCCCACTAATCCTGAGGCCAGATTTTTATCTGGTATAAAATGGAGTAGCTAAATTGGGATGAGAAAAATGAAAATGTCCAAATTTGGTCTAAGTGTAAAATGATATATTTTATGCAATAAAGTATATGTCTTTCTAATATCTAATACAATGAATTGTGTTTTAATACATAACATATCTTTGTAATTTAATAACTAGCAAGCCATTGTATATTTTTTAAAATTCCATATCTATCTTAAGTAATTCACTCTCAAAAAATGGCTACATGCAGGAACGGAAATATTGTTCATTCTTTTTAAAAATACACAGGTTTCACTGAATTATTTTTGTGCTTCATTCTTATATAAGCACATACAAGCTACAGAGAGCATTGTATTTGCTCTGAGTATCTTTAATGCTTTTGTTAAGGTTTTCATCTTTCAGAATTCACTAGTCCTTGTCTTGACTGTCTGATAGAACCATATGAACCTTATATCTACTATATTCTCTCTCTCTCTCTCTCTTTTTTTTTTTTTCCCCCGGAGAAGGGTCACAGAATCACAGAATGGTTGAAGTTGGAAGGGACCTCTGAAGATCGTCTAATGCAACCCCCCTGCTCAAGCAGGGTCACCTAGAGCATGTTAGACAGGGTTGCATCCAGGCAGGTTTTGAATATCTCCAGAGAAGAAGACTCCTGACTCCAGGGTCAGATACTATGATACTCTAAGAACAAGGAGTCTTCTTCCTTTTCTTTTTTTGTGTGAGTGCTCACATTCACCAGTGTTCTTGCCCAGCATTGCTTCTTTTCTGTGTGCTAGTGAAAGACAAGACCTTCATCCTTTCTCCTTAAAATACTGAAGGAGAGCTTCTACTGTCTAGTCTACAACTGTGCCTCCAGAGCTGGCTTTAAAGAGAGGAAGTAGTGCTTGTCCAGAGGCTGAGATAGTGGGTGAGCCACTAAATTGAGGAAGCTGAACAAATCACACAGTGTGTGTGTGGAAGGAGAAAGGCATTTACACCGGCCTCCCTGGCAAGAGAAAAGTGGAATACATCAATTCACTCCATCTTCCAGCTAAAATCTCTGGTGTGGAGTCTTTATTCTGCTTTTGACCAGGCTGAGCAAAGAGACCATCAGCATTTAGCCTCATAAACCTGAGCAATAGCCTTTGCGGTGCTTAGTATTCACGTCACTCCAACCTGGAAGCTGATGTTTCACCTGTGTCCCAAATCATGAGGCTAACTCAACTTTTATTTGATTTTTCTTCAAATACCTATGGGAAGATAGGAAACAGGACAGGCTGAGTTGAGCTCTCCTGTAAAATTATTATTTGGCATTCAGTGTTCCACAGCTGAGAAAAGAGAGAGGGAGCAAAAAGAATAAAAGTAAACAAATGTTAAGTACTACATGTGGCTTTTACATTGTTTGCCTGCTCATGGAGGAAGTAAATAATATACCCAGAAAAGCATTTCTACCACTGATGATATGAGACTACAGATCAGTATGGAGTATTGAAAATGCATAAATTCCCACTAATTATGTCTTAAACAAACATTTAATAGCATTCCAGATTTCACTTCATCATACTAATGAGCTACAAATAACTGTCCTTTGACCTAAAGCTTACAGCCTCTAGAAATTTCCTTTCTGTTTAGCATATAATGATGTCTTTATATGACATTTTTACAGTATGACATTGTTAATAATTTGGTCTTTTAGAAGAAAATGAAATATGGGAACTTCTTAAAGGGAGTTAAAATTTTAAGGATTATGCCACCTATGAAGGGTTTAATAAAACAGGARCAGAAGGATCAAATGACTTCTGAACACAGAATTTTATGATAAATACATAGAATTCTTTTTAATTCCTCTCCAACTTTCTTGCTTATGCAATATTTTGCCAATATCAAAAGAAGATAGACCTCAGAATTACATACTAACTTATGGGGTTAAACTTGCAGGTACTWTGTGCTTCCTGTGATATGGTCTTATGTATTTTCAGAGTTCAAAAAATCCTTTTAATAATCATAAGCATCTTTAGGAAATTTTTAAAAGTGCTCTTGTTTAAAAAAGCAAGTACAAGAAATAATCTCAAAGTCTAAAATAAATATGCTAATGATGGACAAAAATCTAAGTTTTTTTTCTCTTTCATTCTGCACCTAATTTCTTCTTTCCTTCTGACCATCTGATGGTACATTTGTAATCTCCACTACCGCAGAATGGCAGCAGCCCACTGTCTTTCACATATGTACTTTCTCAATGCATGTCTGAGGTAACAGTGATTAATTACCTTCTCCCAAAAAAGGATTATACTATACTGAATCCACAAAAGGCATTTATGAGAAGTTTAAAAAAATTGTATTAAACCTTCATTGGATTAAACTACAGAAGAAGGGATCAGAATGCAGTTTTACAACTCTCTTCCAGCTGAGCCAAGAGTGATGTTCATTTTATTCTCTTTRATTGTCCATTCTGTGGTTCACATGAACACATTTTTACAGGAATAGAGGACTGTGTTGCCACTATGGGCCAGTTTATAGCAAAAAGGGAACACAGAGTTGAACCTCCCTAAATTAAGAAGGTTTCAAACACAATTTCTCATTTTCTGGGTGAATCTTAAAAATGCTACTATATAAAAATTGGTCAGCAGAATCACCAGTCCACTAAGAGAAAAATGAAACAAAACAAAAAAAAGACTTATTTTATGCTTCTGGATCTGGAGTAGTGAATTTCAGTCTTACATGGCTGCAATTCTTAGGGCTGCGAGAACGCAGATAAGCTCTGTACAGAGGCAGCATTTCAAACATACCTTTCCCTTCAGCATCTCTTTCTACAGGCCAGTGCAGCCATTCCCTGCCTGATGTGTTCACAGCTGTGAAATCGATGCCAGGCACTTGTGTTCACAAAGCGCTGTATTAGGGTGTTTGTACATATGGTCAAACTTGACCTGTGGCTACACTATCAAGAATGTAATATAAGAAATTATAAGGCATGACAGTTATCAAAGGGAAGTAAAATATATGCAGCTGGCTAATTTGACTTGTGGTTACACTAGCAAGTTAGCAACTTGAGAAATGGCATAAATCAGAAATACTACATACATATGTGTGTGTGTGTGCATGTGTGTATAGATAATACATATAGATATATGTGTATATATTTCTATATATATAAAGTTGCTGAAATTTCTAGACACTTGCATTCTTTTCTGGATCTAGTTTTAG
Organism: Rhea americana; assembly: GCF_003343005.1. NCBI lineage: Eukaryota > Metazoa > Chordata > Aves > Rheiformes > Rheidae > Rhea > Rhea americana. The sequence goes on from NW_028187088.1 coordinate 3,137,375, forward strand.
TAAGCTAAATAAAAGTAATTGCTTCATAACCCATGTTTCACAGACTAAGACAATAAAATGGAACAAGATAATTTAAATTAATTTACAAGAGCAGCTGGAGCAAAGGACTGGAAGCCTGGCCTACAGGAACTTTTTCCAGGCCAATGTAAATTTCACAGTCAAGACAAGGAAAGCTTTCTGTTGCTATCTGTGCACTCTGTATCAGGTCCTTCAGTTTTGTATCAATCAATTTAYCCAGCTGTACCATCATATTATTTTTATTTTAATATTGTTCCCAGTGGAAATAATCTAATGATTACAATTAATCAAACAATTAAGTATTTTGTTGAACTAGGACTTAAATAGAGGAGCCAGAAAACAGCTGAAGGCAAAACAGAATCTATGCATTTTAATCTTCTCATTCTCCCCATGAATACTTCACAGGACATAACACATTGTTTTGAAAAAAAATTCTTTTTAAGCACAGTTTGTCCTATAATCTGTATCACACATTTGGCAGCCWACATAACTTTGATAATGGAAAATAAATTATTGTGCACAGAATACAAAAATGTTAATTACACTTTTCACCGGGTTCAGCTAAATCCATGTTTTGTAATGGATTTAGGCATATGGAACTACATCCCAGAGGCTGAAATAACAGTTTGTCTTTTGCAGGGCTTACAGATCATAGAAAGCATGTTGTTGATGTATCTTCAAAATGACCTTTTGACGGGAAGAGAGAGAATGGAAATATAGATGCTCAGTGAATATGTGCTGCACACTCAATTATAATTACTAGAGGAACTGGTCTGAACAAGAACGTATTAGCAGATAATGTTAATTATTTAAGAAAGAACAACAGAATAAATTTGCATGCAGATGTTATATATGGAAAGCAATGGCACTTAATCTAGGTAATACAGTACCTTAAGCAATCACATTTATTTTATGGACATGCAAAACTGATGAACAAGAAGGTGACTTTTTAGTACAGATGCACTTCAGGCATTAATTCATTAACAATACAAGTATGAATAATAAATACTTGAAATAAGCTGCGCTTCTCATATCTGTCTCTAATGAGAACATAATTATAAGTAAGTTGCAAATGTGATGTCTTGTATGAAATAAAGTTCTTAAGCAAAATTAATATTATCAACAGTGAACTGGCTAAAATGTTTTCTTTAGACATGAGTAATTCCATAATCACAGGGATTTGTAGAAGATATTTACTAATTAGCTCAAATATGTTAGAAACAAGAAATGATTTTTATCACCTGCTGAATACTATAAAGCAAGAAAGACAGTAGAAGGAAACTTTATGATTTGAAATGTAACTGTTTTTAAATGTAAGTTATCTATAGCACTCACTCTGAAGTCAAGGGGATCCTAATGACTTCATGATGCACACAGGACAACACAGTAGTACACATATACAAGAGTTTCTATTTCTGATTCTATGGGTCTGACCTCCGAGTGGGGGAGCTTCTCAGAGGACAATCTCCTAACTGTATCTTCAGTCTACAGTAAACTAAACTACAAATCTCTACTAATTTATACTCCTCTACCTTCCTTTTGACTATCTCATTCCAGACAGAAAGTATTTTTATCTGAAACCAAAGGCTTTTCTTGTAACCCAGCATACTAAAACCCCTCTCTAGGAAGCTTAGCTGTCAGTTGCCCACTCAAAGAGAAGTGACTGATGCACCTGAAGACTGATTTTTTTTTCTTAACCCTTTGAAGGGTTAAGTCCCTCAAACTGTTTCAGTCCATAAATTCCAGATCTGGGTATGTTACCCAGCCCTGTCCCAACCTTCTGTCAGCATAGGACTCCAAACTACACATTGACTTTAATGGGAAAGTAATGGGGGCCTGCAGGCAAAAAAATGAACCACAGGAAAAGAACAGTCCACAATCCCCAGACAGAGTAATTGGAGGACTGATGTCAGAATGTGATGTGCACCACTATGACAATTTTCAGCTATGAACATTCATGACAGTGAACACTAATTCATATTTCCTTCTTTTTGAATATAGGCCTAAGTATGGTCTGCACCATACATTCAGAATTAAAATCTTACTTCTCAGTGYACAGATTATGTCTCAGAAGTTGTAAGAAAACCCTCAGGAGCAACCAACTTTTAATGATGTGCCCYTAAAATCATAAGTTTTGACTTTTAATGATCTTCCGTAGAGAACACCAACACTTCCCACCTCAAAGGATCAGAAATAATTAGATAACTAAACTAATTCAAAGTTAGGACTTGTTATTTTAAAATTCTCCATACACACTGCAAATATTTTTCTGTATTAATTAGGACTCTCACTTCTCACTGGCTTGTGGAGAAAGGAGATTTTGCCCCTCTGAATGATGCAGAAGCTCTGAATCTTGCACCAGCCCAACCTTTGGACATCAGTTCATTCTGTCCTCCATTTGTAAAAACAGAAAAATTCCTCCCAGCTTTCCAATCCCAAATGGGGTTTTATGTCATTCCTATCTTTTCTTACTCATTCCCTCTGACTTCCTGATATTCTTTACTCCTTTCCTTTAACCTGAGATGGTGTGAAGGTCACTTCTCCCTCTTGCAGACAAGAAGAAGAATATGAAAAAATCCCCTATTCTTTTAAAAGTGCAGGACGGTGACTGAMGTGGAATTTCCTGTCTTTTCAGGGTTGAGAGATGTGTTCATGTTGAGTGTCCTGTATCCCTTCACCTCTCTCCCTCTCTGGATGTTGTAGGTAGAAGACGGGAAGAAAGAAAAGGCAAAAACAGAGAAGGCATCCTCGCCCTTCAAAAAAATTACCATTCCTGTGAAAATGACTGTGGACAACCGAGAGGAAAAGAGGCCTAATGTTTTTCTTAGAAAATCTGGTTGGCTATTGTGTTTCCATGAGGCATTCAAGTGAGATGAYAGACAAACATTCAGAGGGGTTTCTCCACAGTCCCAAGAAGGCTGAAGCTTCTTGCTTTGGTCTTAGCCACATTTCTGTCACTTACAAGTTTACTGCAGTTGGTCATATTTGAAACTAAAAGAGGTTGCAACACYAGAGTCTAAACCTCTTCTGCAATTGGCAGTACACAGAGAAGCAAAGTTTGAAATAAAATTCAAGAGAGGTGCTTACATATGAAAGAGAGGTCAATACATGGAAAAAAGAACAGGGCAAACASGCAGGAAAAGTAGTCTGACCTCCATAGACAGGTAGCAGTGAAATTACATGAGCAGCATTGCACTCTATAGAGTTTGTTTGTTTTCTCTGGGCCTCTAAATTCCTTGTGTTTAAGAATAAACAGTGTGTGAGTAAGCTTGCTTTACCTTCAATCTACTTCAGAAGGCTATACCTACCTGAAACATAAGCTCCTTGCACCCAGTGAAGCCTGAGATGAGCATACCTAAATAACTGTAGGCTTGTGAGGGCTGGTGCACTGATCTATGGTTTGTGTGRGTAGCTTGTGAAGCTTTGCTGGTTAAAGCCATCAGGTATAAGAACATAGAAACGTGCTTGAGGTTGCAGGTTCTTAATATGAAATCTCAATATGGCTAGAAAATTTCCTGTTTCCTGATGCTTTTCCYCTTTTGTGAAACAAATCTGTATTAACTATGAAAGAGTTTCATTTGGGCTTGTGTATATTTTACACATACGCGGTCACACATAACTGTTCCATGTCTTAGATACCAAAGACCAAATTGTATTTTTTATTCACAATTTTAATGTATTCTCATAGAATTCCTATGAAATCATAGGAATGATTTCATAAAGAACTGTTAGCTTGCCTGTGCACAGAAAGACTAAAAATCACACATATCTAGTACTAATTTAAATTCTCTGCAAGTCTAGATTCATGTGACTCATCCAAAAGTTTAGGAAGGAAAGATAGTGGATCTGGGACTTCASTCCTGCTCTCCTGAATAGTGTCCTCAAGCTCCAGGTGTGTAAAAAGATAATACTGGTCYTTTTTTCTTTCTTTCTCCAATTGCAAATTTGCCTTATTCACATTTTTCATCAGCATCCTTCCACTTACGCTCTTTTCTTCATTCCTCCTGTTGCAGGTTGCTAGTTCTTCTCTAACATCATGTTAGACACTAGGCTTCCATTCCCGTAAGAAGGAGAGACATCTGTCTCAGATGCAATTCTGGTGAAAACATAGTTAGAAGCCCATGCATCTCTGATCTGCAAACTGTATTTTAAAATTCTARTGTTTTATCACAATCAGCACACTCTGAAAAGATGGCTATGATTATTGCCATGCAAATTTTAAATTTTTAGCCTTCCAGTTATAAAAGAATATTTAGAAAGGTTCTCAGCTTCTTTTGYTAGCAACACAACAGTTATAAATGTTACCAAAACCAGAAGTAGATATACAAGTGTTGAAATGTTCATTAGTAAATAAGTGGGAAACACAAACTTTTAACTATGTATAAAGATTCAGGACCAAAACACCAATGCCTGCATTTAGACAAAAWCAGGAAGTACATTCCCTTTTCTTCCAAATGTGTTATGTAAAGAATAATCTTCCCTCCCAGATCCTATTATTATTAGGATCCCAGAATCMCGTTTCTTTCAAAGATAATCTGTTACATAAATGACCTGATATAACATGGGTCACCTGTTTTATTGATTAATAGGTCCCTTATTCTCTCAATTTTTTATGGTTGCAATTCCTTAGTCCTACTACAACAAATACCTCTGGTAACTGTGGATATCATGCTTWGAATAATAGTTTCTTGCAAATTTTTGAAACCACTCTACTTTTTTAATAACTCCAAAGCTTAATTTAAAAACATTGTTTCTGTAATTGTGTCATACTGATACAAGCTTGGAAAATATTTTGCACTTTGTGTGTAATGAATCCACTTTTTTCAGATTTGTTGAACATRTTAAACTGTTCTGACTTTAGAAAGGGGAAAAAAATCCTTGAATTTAGTCTTACCCTAATTGGAGCATCAATGTATTCATTATTTGAAATTAGTGAGAGAAATACATTTGGCATCACATTCATCGTATTTCTGTCATTTTTTTTCCTGCTGTTTCAAGCTCATTCAATAACTATATTTTTCCTTCTCCAAAACTTGACAGTAAGGAGTGAGGATTACAGTGGAGAATTTAATACAGACTATATTCTGGAAAACATCCAAGTAGGATTTCTTTTACAATATTGTCTTTCTTGTTTGATAAATGAGACAGAGAAAGAATTAATACTCATTTTTGGAGAATACAACAGTGAAAACACAAATTTCTTCTGTTGATCAATGCTACAAGTAAACATGCCTTGCTTTCTGCAGGCATGGTGCCAACAGGTAACYTGAGTCTTCAGTGCCTGTTAGAGCTTTGTCCATCTATTCTGAAACTAAAAAGAAAGTTGCTTTTAGTTTAGCATAACTATTTAAAAATGAAATTATGAACTATGTTGCAATTACATCTGATGTTTCTGGAACTCTGCTAGGTGAAAGTCATTTTGCTAACATTGCTCATTGCTCATTTCGATAGGTCTACTGCCTGCTACAGTACTAGCAGAATATGAAGCAAAGTTTATAATGTGAACATTAACTATCCAATTCAAATGCTGATATTAAGTGTTGATTTTCATCCAATTTTAGTGCATCTGGAAGCTGATAATGAAGCCTAAACTAAGCTCTAATGTTACTGGCATAATAAAAATGATAATTTTCTTTGCAGTAACAATTAATGGTAGATACAACAATTATTTTCAGAAATTAAAAATCTGAGCCAGTTTGGCTCAGGTACATCTGTACCAACTCTGTAAATCCAATGAGGTCACAAGCGTTTTGGTTGAGTAGCAGAGTTTAGGTACTTTTCCAATTTTATTTTCAATAAGAATTGCATCTCATTGTGTAAAGGTTTGAAACACATTCCTGAATTGAGTAAGTAAGTCAGTGATCATCCCCTTTGAGGTAAATAATTGTGACCGCTCAGTAATTACCAAAGAGAAGGGGGAGGGGAAGGCAAAGTTCGAAGCATACTACAGAAAGCTACTTGATGATAATGCATTTTTGCAGGCAGAAAGCAAGTTTCCATCAATACATAGTTATCCTTGCAAACAAACCRTAGATACAGCTCCAGTTTCAGGCTTGCTACACCCCAGTCTGCTACTGAAAGCAATTGTAAGTTACAATCTGAGAACTTCAACTTTCATTTTAGTTTCATATGCCTATTTTTCAGCTTAGTGCCAATTAAAAATGAAGGATTCACAAGAAGCTATAATAATGTGAGTAGTTTGCACAGCAGTAGACAAAAAAGGAAGAGGATTTTAGGAATAAAGATAATTTGAATTGGAATGTAATCCCCAGACAAAAAATTCCGGTAAAGGCAAATGAGTAACAGGTTGCTACTAAATCTCAGACATATGCAGTCACAAAAACAAATATGTAGAAGTTATGTAAAGTTTCAATGGAGCAGTGCAACTTGGCTTTCTTCTGGTAATGGCTATTGCTCCCTATGTTTCAGCTTTCCAAACACAAAAAAATCAAACCCGTCATGKAGAATGTAGAGTGGAAATAATTAACAAAGACTACATTGTCTTTCTGTTTTCCAGATACATTTCATAAGCCTTGCAAGGAATAAGTAAGCATTTTCAGCCAAATCAAAACCTTGACCCTGCTCTATTCCTCTGAGCAGCTCTCCCTGCAGATCCTGGTGTCACAGATTCCCTCTCTTAGAGAGAAAGGAAATTCAAGGAAGATGGAAAGTTCATAGATAGCAGACTGACAGGGAAGATAGAAAAATGGGTTCACTACCTGATACTACAATATTAAATGTTTTTATTCTTTCACTCCTTGCTACAGCTTTGCTTTATAAAGACTGCACTTTAAGGAAGAAAGAATTTAATTTAATTTAACAGAACAGTATATTGTAAAATGTCACATATTTGCATCTCAAAGGAGATGGATACGGTGGAATAAATATGGATACTGACTATCTATACTGAAAGTCATTTAATTGCTTAGTTTTTTCCATGGTGCCTTACTGTTAGCTCATGTTCAACATTTGTGTTTAAATAAAGTGCTTTTTCCAAAATTCAGAATTTCTAGTGCTGTGTCCCTATTTCTGTTAGCACTTAAATATATTTCAGAAACTTCACCACCCATTCTGTACCGCATACATGAACTACACTCACAAGAGGCTACTCATTATAGGAGCACTGGGGTTTATTAGATTTTAATAAAATTATTTTCTATAAAGAAATAACTACATATTCAAATAAATACCATGCAAAGTCAGCTGCTTGATCATTGAGTAGTCTCCAGCACTAAAAAAGCTAGGCTGGTATTAGACGGATATCAGTAGCAGCTGTGGGGTGAAAAAAGAATGACCCATAGGTAATAAGGCTTTCTGTACACACCAAAGGAGTGCAGAGATTGCTCTCCCCACTCCATCCTTCKCCCTCTTCAAGTCCATGATGCAGATTCTCTAACAAATGGACATCTGTCAAGGGACATTTTCATGAGGGCAGCAGTCTGTTTTCTGCTTGCAGAAAGGAAACTACATAACAAATACCTTTCTGCACGCAAATTAGCACAAAACRAACAGACTCCTGGTGCTGTGTGACCATAAACAAGTTAGATGAAAAATGTGGTCTAGTCAATGTAAATTTGAAGAAATTCAATATACGTTAATGGAAATATTTCATTTATTGCAGTTGTATTCAAATATTGGCAACACTACATTTCCTTCTGCTGCAACAGGGCTTTAAATGAGTAAATTCTTAAATAAAAATAGAGCATATGACTTCATCATCAACAATATAGGATGATGTAGAATAATGGATTTATATTAAGTATCTTCTTGATACTGTCTTGTCTGGGTAATTAATTACCACATCCTGATGTATAAAATAAGGAACCTCCTAAATCAGATATTAATACAAAGCAAAATCTTCATTTTGCTTTGGAAGAGTAAGCTGAAGGTTGGATAACCTTGTTGGTTATCTCCAAAACCACAACAATGCCAGACAAGTATATAACTAAACAAGTATGCCATAACATAACCAAAATAAGTAGTCTTCTACTTCATTTAAGAAAAAAAGACAATGAAGGCAATCACAGCCAGTGTGAGCACTGCAGCTATAATCCCACTGATGAGTAYTAACAAAAGGGCATGCTGAATCCAGATCACAAAATAATTGCTATTAGCTGTGACATACAAAAGCAAAATATTATGCTTACGTTAAAAAATGACATTTGTAAGAATAACATTTAAAAGTTCATTTCAATATTTTTATAAAGTTTAGTATTTACAAAGCACTGCTTCAAATTAGGCTTTGTTTCTAATAAAACTCCAAATCAAAACATATGTTTAGAGAAAACAGCAAGTGTGGTAGGCATTTAATTTATAGTAATACACCATATTAGCAAAGTGACACTATCATAGTTTGAAAAGCAAAGTATTGCTAGAATACCTGCCTGTGAAACTCATGCCTACACACAAAATATAAACAAACTAGATGTTACCAGTAAGTGCCCAGGCTACTTAGCCTTGCTGCTAACYGTAAAACGACCTGTGGAGGTAGCATTGCCACTTCTGCTACCTGAGCTAGCTTGCAAGCAGCTAGCCCCAATACTTCTGCACAATGCCCAAGTGCCCCACGCACCCTCTGGTCCTACCCTGCCCTGCCATCTTGTCTTTCCTACTATTTTTAATCCTTAGAGCTATAACCTTTCTAAGTAAAAACTCTTATTTTATATCTTTATAGCAGCTTTTGAAGAATTCTTGTTTCAATACCGCTATACTAAGAATACATGAACATATGTTTTTGTTTCATATTAAGTAACCACGAATCAATCACATAAATCTCTTTGGTATTTGTAATATTCACTTATAATTCAGACAAAAACTAGGAAAAGRGAAATGGCATTGTTTCTTTTATTCTGAAATGAGACAGGCAACAGCCAACGTACAGCCCTAGTTAATCCTGAAATACTTTCTGCACTAGCTATAATAAATTTATTCCTCCTGCACACTGATCTCTCTTTGTTCATGGGACTCCATTAGGGATATCTCTTGTATATACAGAGATGTATATACAGAGGAGATGTATATACAGAGATGCTTGTATATATAGAGATAGTAAAGCCTGAAGGCCAAACTTCTTGGATTTTAGGATCACTAAAATGCCTAATAASAGTACCTCAGTATCTTTGCCAACCCATCTTACCAGTTTCCTTATAATAAACGCTACAGATGATAGTATGAAATTAAATATGTATATACAAGATTGAAGAAAATTAAAAAAGAACATGATACCTAGTTGGTCMATCTACAGTTGCATACTGCCTTTGACAGTGACCATTAGCAGTACCTCTAGAAACAGCTGAAAAGAACATACAGGAAAAAAAGCCAAACAATAAATGACTTTCAATCACTACAGACCTGAATTATTTTCGAAGTGGCGATGCAGTGATGACAGCTTCTGCACTTTCCTGAGTTATCCAGAAATAAATCAACTAAATAACTCCCCTGTTTCTTCTTCCTCTTCTATTTTTTATTTAGACCACCATATCAAGTGGTGCATTTCAATAGACATAGAGGTATTTCTGTGCTGGAGACACTGATCTACAGAGGCTGCTCATTCAGCAGTCTATTCCAGTTTATAAAAGTACGAGTGATAGGGAGTTTCCTCCGCAGATTTTTCCCCCATATATCCTCTGACAAGGCCTGCATGTTTTCCAGGATGGCCGTATGCAACTTGGTGTCCTCAGCTTTCACRAGTTTCACAAAATCTATGGCAAGCTGACTTTGGTCCGTCACATTGAGCGGTTCGCTCACAGACTTACTGACCGTTACATGGAGGTTGGCACCGTTGAAGTAGTGCATTTGGAGGAGGAAGATCCCCGTAACCTGAGTGGTAACTGGAGTCAGGGCAAGAGTCCAGTCAGACTTCCAGAGGCCATTCCAGCATCCYGAAGGCTGGTACTGATGAGCCTCGATGCAGGCCACAAAGATCTGCGTCTTCCTCGCGTTTTTTCGGAAGACACAGCAGTTGCCRGTGGGGAAGTGGCAGCTCACGTACTCCTTCAGGCCCTTGTGGAGGGYCCCTCTCTGCAGCTCCCCCTCATCGAGCAGCACGTCGTGGAGGCGGTACTYGCTGGCCACCCCGCTCAGGTGGTCAAACGCAAAAGACAGCTTGTCCTGAGGGTCAAAGAAGCGRTTTCCACCTAAATCGTTGTAACGGGTCACCAGCACAGTGTGCTCATTAATTTGGACTGGAGGGAAATGGTTTTTGCTGTGCCAGGCCCCCACACGGGCTGCCTCGCGCCTCAGCAGCTCCTCATCACGCACCAACGCCCGGAGGTCCTGGACGACCTGGGCGAACTCCCCGGGAGGGGCCTGAAGCAGCAGGCTACAAACCAGAGGTGCCTTTTCCAACGGCAGCAGGCCCTGCCCCGGGCGCATACCAGGGCTCCCCAAAGGGTGGACAGACCAGGGTAGGGCACCTCGTGGCCACGAAAGTGGTGGGAAATGGCAGCCAGGCAGCACAAGATGGTGGCCAGGCAGTGCGAGATGGCAGCCAGGCAGCGCAAGATGGCGGCTGGGCAGTGTAAGGTGGTGGCCAGACAGCACGAGATGGTGGCTGGGCAGTGCGAGATGGTGGCCAGGCAGACAGCACGAGATGGTGGCCATTTGTGACCTCACAGCGGCGCAGAATAGAGCACCGGGGGGCCAGAGCCGCGGGGGGCAGCGGGAGCTGGGGGGCCGGGGCGGGGGGCGGGCGCCGGGGCAAGGGGGCAGGGGGAAGGCCCCCCACGGGGAACCGGAGCGAGCCGAGGTGATGTCCTGCTGCGCGCTGCCGACACCACCGCAGTGAGGGGACCGGAGCAGGCGATGAGGAGCYGCCATGGAAGAGAACAGATATCCGCCTCCTCAGCTTGCCTTCGCCCGACACTGCCGGGGCCGTGCGCCCGCCTGCCCCAAGGCCTGCGGCCACCCCACCAAGGAAGGGGCCCGGCAGCCTGAGCAGCCTGACTGTAGGGGCATGGAGCCGGGCGCTGCYGCCCTCTCGCCTCCTCGCTGCCGGCTCACTGCTCCCGCAGCTCCTCCATCCACGCTTGGCCTCCCCAGCCAGCGTTTCCCTCCTTCCTTTGCACACCCTTCTTCACCTCTGGCTGCCCTAGGTTTTCCTTTACACCCTTCATCTTTCCYCATTTTGCCATCTTTGCCCTCAGAGTCTCCGGGTGCAGGGCAAAAACATTCTGCTGCGTGCCCCAGAGCCTGCTATATAATCAGAAATCAGAAGACAAGGAGGTTCAAGCGTACAAGAAGGAGAAAACGTACAAACCTTTTATTTTTATTTTTTTTTAAGTCACCCCTCGTCCCCTTCTCCCCCTGCACGCCATTTTAAAAGGCACCAAAATGGGTCAGAAGTTTCCTTAACCTGATCTCTCTCGCACGTGGTTTTTGTCCATCATTCAGAATGAGTTCAGAAACGGGAAGATCGATTTAGACAGCACGATGAAACTGCTCAGTAAACTCCAAATCACTTTTGATTACATTCATGTAAAACATGTTTTTAAGGTGAGGAATATATAGATTAATCAATTAAGTACAGATAGAAGGCCAGTTGCACTAGGGCTTTATACCTGTGCTTTCTTTAATTTAAGGTTTTTAGAAGTGAATTTCATTCTAGTAGGTTGTGAAAAATTAGCAAATAATGTGCCTCATCCAGATCTTTTATTTCTGTGTAAATTAGGTAACTGAGTGGTTGCATTAACACCATCTCTTTACCCTATCAGAATAGTATAGGATCATGGAAAATCTGCAGGCCTTGATTGGCAACATTTTTGTAACAAGACCTCACTTGAGAAAACTGAAGCTTTTCTGGCTTCATCCCATGCAGCTGCGTCTGCCRCCTTCCTGGTGCTCGAATTATGCTCAAGCGAATGGGCCCTGCCTGATGCCGGTCAGAGCTATTTGAGTGACTTCCTAACTTCCCTCCATTTCCCCACAGTCCTATAGCYGGGATATAATATGGCAATGTCTGATCTGCTTCCCCTTGGAGTCAATGTGACTCCAATATGCTTTTTCGTGTGATTTTGCACCCCTGGGATATATTGATGAGGCATGCCTGGAGGCGTGGGAATGCCACCCAGCCCCTGAGGTAGGATGTGGCCTTGAGATCTGGCAACAGATTTCTATGTRGGTTACATTGTACAACCGGAAATTAGATTTACTAAATAGGCTAGTAAACTACCATTGGGTGAATATAGGCCCAGTGAGCAAACATAGCAAAATTGCCTTTGGACATACTGGGATTTTATGTTCTTCCAGTCCACTTTTGTGATTATTCAAAAGAAGATGTATGATTTTTATTTCTAGCTCATTTTTTGCCAAAAAAAGGGATATGTATATATATGTATGTGTATAGATATACACACATGCACACTCATATATATATGTATGCATGTGTGTGTGCATGTGTGTATATATATGTATATATGTGTATATATGTATATATATGTGTGTATATGTATATGTGTGCATATATATACGCACACACTTAAACAGTTTTCCTAAGGAAATGAAGCTATGTGCTAWATATATACCTGCTTTCCTTGAGAAATGTTTAACCAGTTAGCTAATCTCGTCCAGGTTTAGTAGAGGAGATGAAGCTATGGACAGTGAGAAACTGTTAGACCGTGTCATGCTGATAGGCAGGCTGTAGAGCAAGGCATTAGTATTTCCCCATTCTGCCTTTGTCTCTGCCTTGTCCTGCCAAGGTAAAAATAGTTGTGTAGCTCAGTCCTTTTTAAATGTGGGGGCTGCTGCCTGTGATTTTTCTCAACATCTTGTGCTGCATAGAGAGAGAATTGCCAGCCTAAGAACTTGAAACTTTTTATCATAGCTTTCTGTATTTTCCACTGACTTTGCTTTCAGAGAGAAATTTTAGATGATCAGTTGTAGGTATAGAAGAGAATAATTATTTGAGGAACTGACCTKCATAGAACAAGTCTGATCTAATTATATTTAACAGTACAATGTACTTAACAGTATGAGCTACTTATTCTTAACAGTGCTGCTAACCAGTCTTTGCTTTTTGAGAGAGATTTGAGTATTTGGATTGTTTTTTTTTTTGTCTGAAATTGTTCATCAAGATAATAGTACGTAGAAATGGTAAGCAATTTACTACCATCATTTTCACTAACTATACATTGATCTAAAAATCCATAAACATAGTTTTTAAAGAATTCACTTTTTTGTTTTGTTTATTCTGTCTTAATTTCTTTTTCTGTAATTCTCATTTGGAAAATATCAAAATTAGAAAAAATTGATAAAAATAAGAATAATACAGATCTCACAACAAAAACTATATAGCAGCATTTTTTATATTTTTTTGAGCCCTACAACACTAATTTCWGAGCACCACTGGGTAGTAGCATTACCTGCATTTCAGTAATGGKCAACGGAGATAGAAAATTTAATTTTTTGCCCAACTTCACTTGTGCCAATAACTAAGTAAAGGTCTCCTGAGTCCTGATATACTACTTTAATTTCAGAATGAGTTGATATTTCTTTTTCTGTTTCACAGACATGAGCAAATTTGCAGATTGTTAAAGACATTAAAAATAGATTGAAGATATCAACCTTAGACTGGGGATTTCTAAAGCAATAATGAAAATATATTATTAGTGTTTGTATTGAATTATTTCTTGCTGATGGTTTTAGTTAAAATTGATCATTAAATTTCTCCTAAACAAACTCCAAGAAAATAGCTAAATTAAATTAAATGATTAAATGATTTATAAAATTATTTGGTTAGAACTCCCCACAAAACTTGCATTTGTTCTTGTTTTGGTGATCTAATATATTTTTACTTTTATAGTTCTATTCTTTCAGATGTCTGTTACTGGGGACTTTTCTGCACAGGAAGAATCTGATAATGTAGCATTACGCCTTTAGTCTRTATGGTGTCCCTTAAATTCCTGTTAGTCTAGTAGTAGACAAAAATCTACACCAAACAGCAGCCAGAACCAAGTAAAACGTTTATGGAAATTCAGGATGGAGGAGAGAGCAGGCTGTTAACCACAGTAGGTGCTGTGTTATTAGGTGCTAAAATCTATCCTTTTTTGTAATCTCAGTTGAAGGAGACAATGATGGTGAGTTCTGCTCCGCTTACAGAAATAACTAGTGGGACAATGGAATGGTGTTTATTTATGATCATTGCACATAATTTCCCAAATTCCCAAAGTCTGCCTTAATTTGGCATCTTTTAAGAACAAGACAAGCTACAGTGTTAGAAAATCTACATTTTGTATGCACAAATATCTATTTTGTATAGAAAATTTTAATGGATAAATAACACTGTCAAGTCTGAGGAAAAATGTACATGCCAGAAACAGTAACAAACTGTATTCTACTCAGCCTCTTTCACCCTTTTGATTTTTCTAATAGCTTTTATACTCAAACACTGAAATTAATTAGTATACTAACACTTTGTAAGCTGTATTTATGAAAACAAGCATACATTTTAAGAATTCTGAATGTGCAAATAATTAGTAAGAGTTAGACATTCTGGTCTGTTAAGAATGCAGTGTAATACCATAGATTATTATAGAGTAGCTTTTCTCTAGACTTCAGATAGTGCTTCTTATTTGATCTATTGAAGGACTTGAATCTCATGATAATTGGGTCATCCTTATTTCTTTTTTTTATATTAGTGGTTACTGTATATTGCATGTAAATTTAGCTGAAAKTGTTTACAATATGATTTAAGTTTCAATTGGACTGATGTAATATGCTGTGGATTTTATTGTATTGAAAGGTATTTCAGTGCTGTATTAAATAACATGTTTTAATATTGTATATGCATTATATATATAAGTACACTGTAATTGCTTAGATGCTAATTGTGTCATACAATGCATTCTAATTTATATAAAACATCTTAAACCACAAGGCAAATTTTAAAAATTGCATATAGGAGCTCTTTAGCTTTTATGATAAGTTTTAATGGACTGTTGTTCATCTGTCTTTGAATCTTTGCAGACCTTATACTGACTGTTTTGAGCTTTTTTTCAGAAAACAGTTGACAAACGGAAGGTACCAACTATCAACATAGAAGACTTCAGGGCAATCTATCGAACGATTGTACACAGACCTGAGTTTCACGAACTTTTCTGCACTTATTCTCCAAATCACAAAATTCTAGCTGACACCGAGCTCATCACATTCCTCAAAAAAGAACAATTTGAAACAGAAGCCAATGAAACAACTGCCTTAGAAATTATTTCGAAGTATGAACCCATTGAAGAAGGTAAGTATCATTTAAGTATTTAATTTTGTTATTTATTGTGATTCTGTCAGCTACTGTGTTTTTTTTTTGAATCATCTGACTATATAAATGGACATTTTAAAGAAAATTAATGTATAATATTGATTGTAAGCCACATATATATTTTTTTTTAACTCAGACTTTTAAATACTAGGGAAGTGGTAATGTAAAAAGCCATTATAAGCAGCATAAATTTGCACTGCATATTGCTCAGTGGTAGCACATTACTTCCAGATCAGTCATTCTTAGTCCTTGCTGCAGTAGATTGATCCAAAACCTACATGTGGATTGCTTCAAACAAAAGGCAAATTTTATAGAGTAGATGAGCTGATAGAAGCTRTACTAAATCTTAATGCCCACTAAGACATATGAATGGCCATTATTAGGAAATCAGACTGAATTTTTAGGCTTAACCAAATGTTTAAAAATCATTTTACTTATTTAATTAAAGGAAATAAATGTGAAACTGTAAAGAAAAAGATAGAAATTGTGTTTTGTTAGCAAGCTGTCTGTTCAGCATAGAATGTTTGTCTTGGAAACTGAATGGCAGGAAATACACCTGTCTATTTTCAGAAGTATCAGTCATACTTTTTGCACTTGGTGTGTCTATGTTTGAGTGTTGTGAAAGTTTAAACATAAGAATCCTCTAATTCACAGATGTTGCAGAAAGAAAAAAATGAAATATTGGATAGTTACTCTTGAGTATCCAGCCCTCAGCTGGATATCATTGGTAACAATATCCATGGTGCACTAAAATAGGCTGGCAAACATTGTGGATGCTCAGGGTGTTTGGTGGGCATGTGGTCTTGTTATTAATCTGTGCCATCATGTGTCTACTGCTGCCATTATCCTTAATACTTGGGTTAAAGATATATTTATGTTCTCCTAAGCTAAAATGTCATATTCTTTCTGTTCTGTGATCAGCTTCTACAATTAGGCCTCTAAATACAYGTTTACTATGAAAGAATCATAGAATTTTTCAGATGGAAAGGGACCTCAGGCAAGTTCAGTCTTCTGCTGAAAACAAGGTCAAAACTGATTCTTTTTTTCTCCCTCCTTTTACTCAGYCAGAAACGGTTATGTTTCAGTTTATGACCACTGTCTCTTTTCTTCCCATGATCCATCTCTGCAAAGAGCTTTCTTCTCTCCTTAATAATCCCCTAATAAATACTAGTAAGACTACTACTATGTCCTCTCTAAGTCTTCTCTTCTCCGGGCTGAAGAAGCCCAGTTYTGTAATTGTCTCCTCACAGATCATGACCTCCTCCAGCCTTCTCTCAGACTTGCTCCGGTTACTCAACATCTTTCTTGTATTGAAAGGCCTCAAACTGGAAATGATGTGGTCTAGCAAGTACCAAGTAAAGGGTAATAATTAATTCCTCCAATTTACTGGCTGTTCTGTGAATTCTATCCGGTGTGCTATTAACATTCGTCRCTGTCTGGGCCCACTGCTGTCTCATGTTTAGCCTACTGGTCTGCATGGCTCCCAGGYCCTTTTCAGCAGAGCTGCCTACCAGCCAGCCAGTCCCTAGCCTGTACCATTGCAGAGGATTCGTTCTTCCCGGATTAAGGACATTATATCCTTGTTTATTAATCCTTGTTGAATTCCATCAGGTTTCTGTCAGCCGATTCTTCTAGCCTGTCTAGGTCCTTGGCAGCCCTGACTTCAAGTGTATTGATTGAACCCCCAATATGGTATCATCTACAAGTTTCTTGAGGGTAAATTCCCTCTTACAGAATCACAGAACAGTGATTCTGCTCAAGCAGGATCAGCTAGAGCAAGTTGCCCAGGACTATGTCCAGTCAGGCTGGTCAACCTGTTCCAGTGCTCACTGTTTTCACAGTGAAAAAGTTCAGATGCAATTTTCTGTGTTTCAGTTTGTGCCCATTACATTTTGTCCTGTTGCTGGACACCACTGAGAAGAGTCTGGCTCCCTATTCTTTACTCCCTCCCATCAGATATTTATAAACAGTGATAAGATTCCCCCCGAACCTTCTTTTCTTCTAGGCTAAACAGTCCCAGATCTCTCAGCRTCTCTTCAGATGTCTCCAGTCACTTAATCATCTTTTTGGCATTCACTGGGCTTGCTCCAATAGATCAACATCTTTCTTGTACAGAGAGCCCAAAACTGGACACAGCACTCCAGACATGGACTCACTGGGGCTGAGTAGAGGGGAATGAACAACTTCCTCAACCTGCTGGCAACGCTCTTCCTGGTGCAGCCCAATGTGCTGTTGGCCATCTTTGCCATGAGAGCACATTGCTGGCTCACGTTCAACTTGTCCACCAGGACTCCTCAGGTTCTTCTCTATAAAGGTGCTCTCCTGGTCAACCCCCAGCCTGGACAGGTACATGGAATTATTCTTCCCCAGGTGCAGGACTTGGCATTTGCCTTTGTTGGACTTCATAAGATTGCTGTTGGCCCATTTCTCCAGCTTTTCGAGGTCTCTCTGAATGGCAGTGCAAAATATCTTGTCTATCAGCTGCTCCTCCAAGTTTTGTATCACTTACAAACTTGCTGAGGATGCATTCAGTCCCATCATCCAAGTCTTTAATGAAGATATTAAATAGTATTGGCCTCAGTATCAACACATGGGGGACAGCACTAGTAACTGCCCTCCAGCTGGATTTTGAGCTGCTGATCACAAACTTCTGAGCCCAGGAGTTCAGCTAATTTTCAGTCCACCTCACTGTCCACTTATCTAGCCTGTACTTCATCAGCCTAATCTATGAGGATGTTATAGGAGACAATGTCAAAACCCTTGCTAAAGTCAAGATAAACAACATCCACTGTTCTCCACTYATCCACCAAGCCAGTCATCTCACAGTAGGGGGTTATCATGTTGGTTAAGCGTGATTTCCCCTTTGTAAATCTGTTCTGACTATTCCTGATCTCCTTCTTGTCCTTCACATGTCTGGAAATGGTATGCAGAATAAGGTGCTCCATCACCTTCCCAGGGACAGAGGTGAGACTGGATGTGAGGTGAGGATCTGTTCCTCTAACTCATTCCTATTAAACAGGATAGAGCCCCAGATGGACCCTTGAGGAGCTCCATCTGTAACTGTAACAGGTAGAGTATTACCAATTAATCACTATCCTTTGAGCCAGGCATTCCAGCCAGTTTTTCAACTAGCAGCCCATTCATCCAGACTGCAAAGTGATGTGGTGGGTAAAAGGATGCTTTAGTAAGGGATGCYGAAAGCCTTGCTAAAGTTGAAGTAGACAACATCCACTGTTCTCTCCTCATCTGCAGATCTAGACATTTCATTGTGGAAAGAAATCAGGTTGGTTAAGCATGGTTTATCCATGGTAAATCCTTTCTCGCTACTACCTTCTTATCATGTGTCCAGAAATACCATCAAGAGTTATTGCACCATGGTTTTCCCAGGGATGAAAGTGAAGCTAACCAAGTTGTAGTTCCTTGGATTGTCTTTACCCTTTTTGAAAATAGGTTCAATGTTTGTCTTTCTCTAGTCATTGGGACCTCCCCTGATTTCCAGTTTTGTAGATTACTTTTTTCATGCTGTTTTAATTTTATTATGCCCTAGTAAATCCATGGCATTTTTCTTGTTGCAGTAGATTGAAATTATCTAATCAGCTTGCACTGATAATTCAGACTGAAAACTGGAGCTCAAGCTGGGTTCTTCCTGGTTTCATGAACACTTTGCAGACCAAATATTTTTTCTAAACAGTGAGAGTTCTTTGCCCTGTTGAGTCAGGCATAACTACAAAGCCCATCTTTTTTCCTGTGGAAGGGGTTTTCTGTGGCTGTAATTGGTTTATTTGGAGCATTTCCTGTTAATTTTGATGAGTGTTTAAATAAACATAATCAAAATAATATTCTGAGACTACTATGTGAAAAAGAAACATACACGTAGTACACTAAAAGTCTCATCTTATTAGTCATATATTTATTTTTTATTTCTGTGTTTTAATTTCTTTATTTCCACAGCAGTCTCCTTTCTCTTCTCCCGTGTATTCTCATCTCTTTTTCTCTTTCATTTGTTTATCTCTTTCCCTTGTACTTCTATACCTTTTGTTCTCCAACTCTCTGTTGGTCATTGCAAACTATTTTTTACTTTATTTTCTGTAGGGTTCCTATCTGGCATTCTGCTTGTTTGCTCAATATATACTCTTCTCCAAGTTTTTTGGTTCACTTATTTAAAAAAAAAACAAACCAAAAAACAAGGGAGAGGTTAAGACTGATGTGTCTCCTTGACTTACTTATAGAAGAATCACTTCTGATGAAATGCAAGATCTTCATAAGTACCTGATCACCCTTTCTAATCATGTTGTAAGACATCAGAGATGAGTGGAAATTTGTTAAGTCTGTAGTACCAGTACACCAGCTATTGAGTGCTGTTTCAAGTTGTGATGTGACTTTTCTGCTGAGCTTCATTGAACATAAGTAGACGCAAAATTTGCAGCTAAGTTGAGGATGCAAACCAGAACTAACTGCAGTTTATTGGAAGCTGTTATTGTGTTTAATGGAAGCTGAAGATTGGATATTCAATTTGGTTAACGTTGTTTGTTTCCCAGTGTGTGGTATTGGGTGGGACTGATAACTGTCTGAGGAAAATCAGGGTTAAACCCAAGAAGGAAAAAGGCTTCATTTGGGAAGGTCTGGAAGGCCCTGGAAGGTCTATGTTGATCATTCCCTTAGAAAGAAGAAGCAGGATCTCTCTTTCTACAAGAAGGCATTTGTTATTTCATTAAATGTTGCTCACTGTMCAGCAATAGCTACAAAACATTTGATTCTATATACTATTTTTTGAGGCTGTCTTTCGAACTAGAACATATTTTGTTGAGTAAGTCCTACTTTTCTTGTTGAATCTATCCTACTCTTAATAAATGTGTTTATTAAGTAACTGTATATTAAGTTGCTGGTTTAAAAGGTTTTTTTTTTTGAATTATCTATTTTGATGAGAAAGTTAATAGCTATAAAGTGGTTAGGTACTCAGTAACCTCCACTGAGTTAGAAAATACATTCATAAGTATCAGATAAAATTTCTACAGTTTAAATTTAATGTCTGGTTTAAATTCCAAATGCTAAGTCAAATTTTTGTTTGTTTCTTTATCTATGAACAAATTGTTAATCTTCTGATTGGAATAATCTTACTGAATGAAATAATAGCTATATTGTTAATGCTCCTTTGACTCTTACTCAGGAATAGTTAATGGAAAGTTCCAGATATGATTGACATGATCATTGATTCATATAGTGTAATAATAGATCATTTTGTGCAATTGTCATTCTGAATTTAGTATAAAATATTCTTCATCTGGATGATCTTTTAGACTCTTCTGCTAGCCTTGTYGTATACATTGCAGTGAGTTAAAAGGGCAGATTTTGACACTTTATTGAGCAGTTTGCTACTAATAAAAACCACAATCTGATAAGGTTGGTATGTCAAGATGAAGATAAAAACAATGACTAGATTTTTATATACGCACACAGCACTGACAAGTCAATCCATAACATTTAGTCCTTTCATAGCATAACATTTGCATTCACAAGGAGAAGAATTTTCTTAGCTGTTGAGCTGGAAAACTCTGCATTAACTATCTGAGGATACTTTAGTTAGTTCAGGAAAAATACAGAATACATTGCTTTTCTATTTTTATTATACAGCTTAAAATGGAAAAATGCTACATATGCTTTTTTTAATGCTAAAGCTTCCATTTTTGGCTGAAGGATCCATTTTTAGCAAGTGATCATAAGACTGGTTAAGTGGGTAATACCTGACTGTTGTCTCTCAATAACATTCAAATATCAGTTTTGTTCAATGCTAACATTGTTGTCTCTTCATTTTATTATAAATTTCAAATAGAAATATTGACTCATTGAGATTAAAGAAAACATTTCATACTAACCAAATGCACTTTATATTTTTTTTTATAAGTGTCCAGAATGTCTCTGGGAATAAAAAAAAAATATATTTTTGGCATTTATGATCTTTTTAATTTGCTTTCCTGTGTGCATTTGTGTATATGACAGAGAAGGCTTGTGCTCATGAAGGAGACCTTTTGAGGCCATTCACCAATTTAAATCAAATTTGACATGKAAGAGGGAGGCTTCAGTCAGATTCTCAAAGATTTAATAAAAATCAAGTGAAATGAAAATACGATTAAAAAATCTTGACTAAGTGAATGAMTGGACCCTGGCTTATGAAACATGAAAGAATTCAGATGGGAGAAGATGATGTAAATATCCAGTTTTAGGAAGTTTCATCACCAGAAGACAATTAATTGTGTGATGCAAGCATTTAGACAGCAAAGCRGCAGTTCAGACAGTTACTCTGTTCCAGTATGCAGCAGTATTAGTTGCAAATGTGAGTTAGGTGAAAAAGGCTCCTTAGACTGTAGGCTTAGAGAAAAGTAGTAATTATGCTCTCATTTTAGGAAGGTAAATATTTACTGCATTTATTGTTTGCTTATAATATAGAAGTTTTATTCTGATCTTACGCAATCTGAAGTTCCATCTTAGAACATTTCAGTCTTGAGACTAACACTATTAATTCATAATTTTAGTAATTATTTAAATATTCATGTAATGTGATAGAGAGTAAMGTCTTATTCTGTGATTACAAGTATTTCTAGTGAGCTAAGCCCTAAATTCCCAGCAGACATATTTGTATCAATTTAAATATCTCTGTTGGCATTCTTCAGATTCTAAATTATAAATTTCTGTTGTTACTCTGCATGAAGATTCAGAAAAGTATTTCAAACTCATTGACAATTTRTTGTTATAAAAATGCACTTTATTACAACAATTAAAGTGAAGAACCAGCTTTTAATTCTGATGTTGCCAATATTGTCTGCTACATTCTGTTAAAAAATAATTTCCCTTAATGTGTCTGTCCTAGTTCAGATATAAAGGTTAGTTATTTCTTTGTTCTTTGTTCCGTATGTGAGAAATAAAAATGGTTATTTCACTTTCTGTACCAGAAACTGCACAAGAAACTTATGCCATAGTTAAAATATTCTCTAAGATAAAAAGTARTATTTTAGACATATTCTCCAAACATCTTCCTTATGAAAGCTGTCTTAGTTTCATTCTTTCTTTCCATACAGAAAGAAAAATACTTTCAAAGAAGTTTCATGATAAAGAACTAGGAAAGCCATGATAAACAATTAGGAAAGCAGAAAGTAATAARCTCTAAAAACCATGGATATGTTATAAAGGTCTTCCAAATGGGTTATATCCATAATTCCTCTTTGAAATGTCAGTATCTGTGAATATGGCAGAGTTGGAATTTACATTAACTGGATGAATATGGGGAAAAAAMCCACATTTTTTATCATAATTCTGTTTGGAAGAAAATAATATTATTAAATTTCATTACTGACTATCAAAAAAGAGGAGAACAGGAGAACCGCATTGAACTTTATAAACTACAGGAATATAGATAGAATTTGCTCCTTGTTTCATCTTAAATGTCTGTAACAGCAAATAAACATACGCATACTAACTACTGTTAAAGAATCCTAATGGCGAAAGACTGAAGTTCCTCTAGGGAAGAAAGGCAAGGCCTCTGTGAAAACATCTTTTCTTTTCACTGTGGAATAGTTATGAAGGTGCATTCTCATTTCTTTTAATATAGGGGCAGAAAGTGTCTGTAAATGATCAGAAAATAGTATGATTGTGCTCTTCCTCAAAACATAAAATTCCTCAGAACATCTATTCCTAGCTAGCTTTTGGTATCTTCATCGGACATAAATAAGAGAGATTTCTAAAAAAACTAAGTAAGTTTTCTGCACTGGAGGAGAGGAGTTAATGAATAGTAACAGTAATAAAATAAATAAATAAAAAAACAAATCAAGTGTTCCTTTATCTTAAACTCTCAAAACTATGACATCTTCTACCAAGTATAAGATTTTCTCTGAAATCTTATTTAAGCAGATGCTGTGCCATTTATGTTCATGTGATGCTCTTTTGCATATCTCAATTCATAGAACTGCACATGTTCCCAAAATGGTTTGGTGCAAAATCTTTTCCTTATTACAGATAGATCTTAAAATTTTATAAAGTTGCTTAGAGTTTTAGTAATTCTCCAGAAACATGATGGTGGTTTTAGTTATGTGCAGTTCAAGGACAGCAGCTGCAGATCCCTTAGAAACAAGCTGTAAAACAATGTAATGCAAGGCCGTGGGTCTGTAATAAGCTGWATAAAAATAAAGTATTTTTAGTCAGTTGATTAGCAGCATTAATTGAAATTTTACTGAAGCCAAATAATTTACATATTGACTAACAGAGCAGCACAAATTTACCTTGTTTTCACATTTAGGGGTTTATAGTCATGAGTGTATTTRTATCAACAAAAGTTCCCTTCATGAGAATATTGTAACCATCTTTTATTAATGACAAGTGTCTATTAAATCATAAAAAACAATTCAGAAAATAACAATTAAAAACTTAGAAAGTCAGTGTTGTTCATTAATTTAAAAGATAAATATAAAAAGGTTCATGTAAGAATGGCTAGTAAATAAAAAAAAAAAAAAGCAAAGTAAGTAGTTACTGGCCCAACCGTGATTCCACAGAGACCAATATAGGATGTGAAAAAATAAAATAATCCGGAATGAAAAGCAGATACTATTGGTGGAAAGTCTTCTTTTAAAAGGCCTGAAGTCAACAACTCATGTAATTCGTTATAGGTAACACAAGCAGGATAAAAATACTCTGTTTTGAGCAACATGTAAAACATTAAAACCATTTTTAAAGATCCAGAAAGTATAAACTTAATCCTACTGCTAAAATATAACATGACTGTGTGGATAAATCAATAGACAAAGTACTAAACAAGATGCAATTATCAAGAGACGTTAGGTTAACAATAGGTCATTCTGCAAGTATGTTCATTAAAAAGAAAACCGGGAAACTCTCAGTCCACTACTGAGGCATGATCAGGTGGCTAACATTATTAATGAGACCAGAGTATGATTTCAGTCAAAAATATGGAAAGAACAGGGTAAGACATTCTTAATGACTTAAATATTTTCAGATCAATGAGGACAGGTTGAGTAATCCGTGAGTTCTTAAAATTGACTTTAGCAAGCTCAGCTAATACAGATTATTTTTGACAACTCATGAAAAATGCACGATGGATTGAAAGACTAGAAAAGGTCAAATGTAGCACCTATTTTAAAAAGGGAAAATCCAGGGGACTAGATACTAGTCAGGTCTCAGAAGAMTACTGGAAAAACATAATAAATATATAATCAGCCATCAAGGTAATAGAGAAGAGTAGCAGTCAGTTCCTCGTTTTCATGAAGAAATTGTATCTAGTTTTCTTCAAGAGGAGAATAACAGACTAGGCAGGAGAAAATCATTTTGTACGTAGATGCTAAAAAGGTCCTTAGCATTCTCTTGCATTTGCATAAGCATATTTAGGAGGCAGGCAAAATAAGTAGATTGTAGATACAAAACTCATTGGAAAAGTACTCTGAGAAGTTAATCATCAATAGTTTAGAATCAAAATGGAAGGCTATGTGAACTTGAACTTTCACTGAGCACTGTCTTGGGACCTAGACTTCAATAATGTCATTGATGAACTGGATGACAGAATAGGAAGTTATCTTATTAATTTAGGTTTGGCAGCGGTAGGGAAGAACTTCAAGTATATTAGGGAACAAAATTATCTTGGCAAATTGGAGAAATGATATAGAAAACAAGGATGTAGTTCCATAAGGAAAAGTCCTATATTCCATTTAGGGACATCACACATCAAGAAGGATGTTGACTAATTGGAAAGGGTCAGAGTAGTACAATGAAAGAAAGAAATCTAAGAAAATCTAATCTAAGCAGAAAGATGGAATGAATTGCATGTTTYTCAGTGGGCTCAGGGGAGGTGTAACAGCAGTCTTCATGTGCATAAGAGACTGAAAAAAGAAGAGAAATAGTACAAAATACAACCAACAATGCACAGCTAGGAAGATTCAGGGTAAACGTTAGGGAAAACTCTAACAAAGGTTACTTGGGCATTGAAATGGTTTTTCTAGAAAGCATACGGATTCTTCATTGATGGAGGTCTTTAAGAGTAATTTGGACAGAAATTTGTTAGGAATAGCATTTGTATGGTTAAAGAGAACAGTGAATGTGTGGCTACCTCTAAAAGGCCTCCACCGCTACTTTTCTATTTCTATTTAGTATTTTGAAACATTGTGAAATTTCCTAGTTCAAAAAACTGTACAATTTAGAAATAATTATTTTCTTTCTGTTGTCTTCATCAGAATGATTTTAATGACTTCTTATTCAGATATAAAACTTTTAGTCAGTAGACATATTGAAGATTGATTATTGCAAGTCTACTCTGTAAATTGTGATTCTTATAAATGTATTGAGAATTAACAAGTCAGATAAGGATTTGAGGGTTTTTGGCAAGGCTGACCTCTTTAAGTCATTGTTACCGTAAAATAACCTTTGATTACTTACTGCTTAAATATCCCCATCCTGCTATGCTGACAAAAATAACTACTTCACGAGAAGATTACATTGCAACAAAAAATGGGCAAAATCCCTGACTAATTCATACTAGGTTATGTTTCAAAGCAAAGATGACTTCTGAAATTATATCATTTGTAGAATTAAAACTTTTGAAGCATGACACTGGAGCAGCAGTTGGCAGTATAATGGATCTATTTGTCATTAAATCAGTTAAAAACAAAACAAATGGGACAAGTATCACGGGTATGATGACAATTAGCACATTTTGTTATAGAGACGGTAATACAATAAGCTTAATTAGCAATTCATCTTTATAGGCAGTCATTTATTTTGCCAAGATGCTATTTTATCTTCAAATAATTCTAATTTAAATAATATTTCATCACTATCTGTTTGGGATTTTCTGCCATTGAGGAAGATATTTGGTAGTAGGAATCATAGTTTCTGCGAGATTATTTTGCCAGTCTTTGACCTTTTGACGAATAATTCCTGTTCTCTCTACAGAGGAAGAAAAATTCTTTTGGGGAATTGACCGGCATGTTATTTTCCAAWAATAAACAACAGCAAATATTTTCCTTTATATTTAAGTAGGACTACTGTAGGCTTTTCTTCTTGATATTCATAAAAGAATAAAAGCATCAGAACACATTCATATACTTCCTCTCGTAATTTTGAACCTCATCAGCTCCAGAACTGCACATATTTAACACATCTGTTTATACTGTTTTGTATTAATTTAAAAATTGCAGGAAATAGTTATGCTCCATTAATAATGTTTAGAATTAGTTAAATTATGGAAAGTATACAGACATAACCATCAGTTTAGATTTACACAGGAATTTTTTACTTTCTTTTTTTGTTCAGTGAGGAAAAGAAGGCAGATGTCATTTGAAGGATTTATAAGATACTTGAACTCGGAAGACTGTTCGATATTTAAGAAAGATCACAAGACTGTCTACCAAGATATGAACCGGCCATTATGTGATTATTTTATTTCATCTTCTCACAACACCTATTTGATATCAGATCAATTAATAGGGCCCAGTCATTTATGGGGATATGCCAGGTATTTAAATACTTTTAAAAAATTGTAAATATTCTTTAGCTTTTTTGATAAATACTACCTCATATGTAATGCTGTTTGGCAGTAAGGGACAAAAACATCGCAGATACAAGTGGAAAATGTGAGAGTGATATTTTATTTTGTGTGTACACATTTTAATATATTAGCCAAACCATCTGTTCTTAGTCTGAAAATGATCTATTTTTTCACTTGCGTCACATAAAATCTACCTTGCAGCAAATAACATCTATAGTATGCTGTACAGTAGATAATTAAATCAGGTTTTAATTTCAACAAGGCATGCAAAAATAAACAACTCTCTGGAATAAATGTAAGATTTCTGGGCCAGCTCTCTTCTGATCTATATCTTTATACAGCACATAGAGGCCCATGATGAGGCCCAGGATGGTGGAGTATGTCAAGGATATCTGAGAAGTGTGTGTTGTGATGCAATCAATACGGAAGGAGAAAAATAAAGAGTTACATGGGCACAGTGGAGGATGGAGGGAGAAGAAACTTTATATTTGAATGTGCAGCGTATGACTCCAAGAGGAGAGGGAAACCTGAATGCTTTATTTCCAAAAAGCATTGAGAAATGAGCRGGGAAAGGAGGAAAATGGATTATGTAGTAAAGTCAATAGAGACAGAGACAGAAATTTGCTCTCTGTATGTTCTGTAATGACTTGCAACAATCAAGAATGCTATGAATCCATTTCTAACAATATTAAAAACGGTATGTGGTAAATACTGCATAACTTAAAATAATTGCAAATATCTTATAAAAACCTCTTTCTGCTTAGTTATTATTGGTGCAAAGGAAATAAAAAATGATAAAATAAGAACATATTCAGCTAGAAGTCTCTAAAGATACKGTTAGCATGTAAAGGACAGATTGGTAATTAGATAAAACAGTCTACAAAAACATTTAAATTAGTAGCAAAACAAATGCTAGAAACTTAGACATTCAAGAGGTACCACTAACTTATTAAAACTACAAACAGAGTAAATTTAGGGCAACCATTTATAGAAATAAGATGGGGGAGAACAATTAAATTATGTAAAAGAAAAAAAAAGAACAAGCATTACTTTACTTTCTAAGTGGGATGCTGATGCTTTTAAGGATAATGGTTTTTCAAATATTGACCCAATCCTAAAATAATAATAATGATAAAAAACCTTCAAACATTTTTACTTCTATTTTAAGAAASCATCTGCCAGCATTCCAAAATCGTTTTCTTTAAAACTTTGACTCTCATTTTTAATCTGTTAATGAAGGATATTCACGTAATATGCCTTCCTCCTCAATGCTCTAATAAAGTTTATTACCTAACACGCCTAAGATAAACAACAGAAAATAAAGTTCTGTTTCATATCTGTATAATTTGATAGGACTTATTTTTCTTTTGTGATGATAGGCTATTTTTTTGTAATTATTCAGCAGGCATATAATCAGAAATACAACAACATATATAAGAAAGTGTGGCATCTTCCTTTGACTGTAAAATTGTTTCTCCTGTTCTTTTGAAGTGCTCTGTTAAAAGGATGTCGTTGCCTGGAAATTGACTGCTGGGATGGCTCACATAATGAACCTGTTGTGTATCATGGTCACACTTTAACAAGCAAAATTACATTTAGTTCTGTAATTCATGTGATAGACAAATACGCATTTGCGGTAAGTATATATGTATATTYATAGATCTGTTGAAATGCTATGATGGCTTTAACAAAGTCCTTGGATATGCATGTTGTCTAAGTTTCTCCAGGGGAAAAAGAAAATGAACTGAGACATTACAGGGTTACGAAGATGATCAGAGGACAGGAGCATCTCTCCTATGAGTAACGGCTGCAAGAGCTGGGCCTGTTTAGCCTGGAGAAGAGAAGACTKAGGGGGGATCTTATCAGTGTCTATAAGTACCTGAAGGGAGGGTGTCAGGGGCTGGGACTACACTCTTCTCAGCTGTGCCATGTGACAGGACAAGAGGCAATGGGCACAAACTGAAGCACAGGAAGTTCCACCTGAATATGAGGGGGAATTTCTTCACTGTGAGAGTGACGGAGCCCTGGAGCAGGTTGCCCCGAGAGGTTGTGGAGTCTCCTTCTCTGGAGATCTTCAAAGCCCGCCTGGATGCAACMCTGTCTAACATGCTCTAGGTGACCCTGCAGGGGAGGCTGGACTAGGTGATCTCCAGAGGTCCCTTCCAACCTTACTGATTCTGTGATTCTGTAATACTTGTGGCAGTGGGCACTGTTGAAATAAATTAGGAGAAAATTTTACCACCTGTTTTTAGTGTGTACATTTTAAATGAGTAGTAAACTTATTTGCTGATATTGATTGTAAATTAAACTTGAGGTAGTCCATTCAGATCTTACTCAACTTGCTAGGTAGAATTCTCACTTGAGGTCATCTGAAGAAGGACTGTATATAAACTAACAAACTATTTCAGTATAGTTTAGTGTTTTGCTTCTTTTATTTATTTATTTATTTATTACTTCTGTTGCTACTGTTCTGTCTTATGTTCTGTGTTTCAATTTGCAAAATGTAGAGGGGATAAAAGGTTAGATTATAGCTGACTTTGAGTCTTACTCTGTTTAACGTGTCCTCTTTTTAAGTATCTTTACCACTTTGAATTCAAGGCCTGATAAAGGTTTCCATCTACTGTTATCTTTTTGTTAGATGACTCATTAAAGCAATGTCCCTTCTGCCTATCTCTGGCAAAACAGTGAAAGCTGGATATCTTTTGGCACTGTCTCAGTCTTTCTTTTATATAGGTTTCTGGCAAAACTCCTGCCTAAAGGATAAGTCCTGAAAGACTTATGATAATCCTTAGATTCAGGCCAGTTTTGCATTATGTGCATGCATATATACACACATACTGATTATATGGGTTTATATATGTGTGTGTATATATATATAAAAAATGCGCACACACACACACACACACACACACACACACACACAGAGCCTTCTCAGAGTTAAGCACAGCTATATTTTTGTTTTCTATACAAAATTAAATTAGTCCAATTTTAGAAAACAATAAAAACAAAAATAAAATTTTATTTTGCTGTTATACATGATGCATTAGATGCAACTCATTTGTCTTTGCTATTACACAGGATATTAYACACTACTATAATACAATTTTCATTTAACAGGCATAAGGTGTAGAAAAAAATCAAAAAAAAATAAGTAATAATTCCAGTTACTTGTCCATCTAGGCTAAAATCCTGTTTCTCATAGTGGCCAATAGCTAATTCTTAGTGGAAAAGTGTAAGAATCAAGGTAAATATAAAGTGTCACTTTACCTGGAAATCAGCAGTTTAGGTACTGCCCAAGTAAAGATTTAATTTAGACTATTTGTTTTTAATAGTCACTAGTGTTACTGGTAACATAGGAAGATTATTTCCACAGTCTAAATGGGCATCTCCATTTTGGAGCTATTTCTTTAAAATTTACTAGATTTCTCAAATTTCATCTCTCTTGCTTGAGTGCTGTGATGAATAAGGAGTAAAAACTATGCATTGCTTGCTCATGTGAGGACAGTGATTTCTGACAAAAATTTTAAGAGTACTGTAAACCTAAAATRTAGCCAATTGGAAATGCTCACATTTTAAAATAAAAAACATTTAATTCTGGGTTCTTTGGTCAACTGCGGTTGTATAATCAGATTTTACCTTTAGAAACAAAAAATATTTTCCCTCTTTTCACAGTAGACCAGTATAAACAAAGAGGGAAATTTTCTATACTCAAAACAAAGGAAAAGCTCTTCAAAAAAGAGAAATATTTTAAATCTATTTCACTTTCAGTAAATTGGTGGCTACAAGTTACATTTAGCTGAAAGCCAGTTTTGCTTTGGTTTTCATGTGTTTTCATTGTCCTTAAAATGGATTCTAGCTGCTATAGGAGCTATGACTTAAATATGTGAGAGGTAAATCCTGATTGGATCAAATTTTGTTTCTTCCTATATAAACATGAAAATAGCAACTATTATGATTTCTCTTTTCCTTTTTCTTTGTTTCCCTTCATAAAATTCATTTTCACAAAACATGCTTATTCTTTCTAAAMAAAGTTCATGTACCCTATGAGATAATTCCTTGTGGGAATTACTTAGTCAATAGAATCATAAAAGCAGTTTGTTGTGATATAACTTATATTTCCAGTGGAAAGAACATTTTAGCAATAGAAGGTATTAGATTTTATCACTGCTTTTTTTTTCCTTAATTCATCTATTGAAAAACTTGGAGACGTGCAATAGTCAGTGCATTATTCTTTAGAAGCTCTATGCATCAGCAGAGCCATTAATTTTGTGACAAATACTACTTTCTGGTATCAACCTGTAATGGAACTGAATCAATCTGATTTTTGGTTGATTCAATACTTAAATTCCTATGAAATGACTCTGATAAATTAAGYTGTTTTCTATTGCTTATTGGACAAATACACTTCAGTATGGACTACTTGCATAGATACTGCTTGGTTTCATTAATGAAGTATGGTATCCGTCTTAGCTGATCTTTACTTGATTTCCCTAGCTGTTTCTCTCTTTTCATCTCTRTGTATGTCCATCCCTGTTTCTAACTTCCCTTAACTTTCTGAGATGATTTTTTTTCTCTTCTTTGGACTTAATTTTCCAGTTATACTTTTTCCTCTTCCATAAGTATTGTAAGCTTTTTAGTTTGTTATTAATTTGAAACAATTGACTTAAATTCTGAATATTTTTAAAATCAAGGAAAATACAAATTGCCAAGGGGCATTCTGTAARATATTTTGGGGAATCCAGTAGTTCTCTTCCTATTTATTAATCATAGTAAACTTCAACTTATATTTTCAGGCGTCTGAGTATCCAATCGTACTGTCTTTGGAGAATCATTGCAGCCCCAAGCAACAAGAAGTGATGGCAGATTATTTAGAAAGTATTCTAGGTGACAAACTTCTTTCTTCAGCAATTGATGATAAAGTGCCTACTGAACTACCTTCTCCTGAGGTAACAACATTGTATTTTTCCCTGTGAAAGATAGGGAAAAATACAACTTTCTGTAGTTTTTGTTCAGAATATTCTGAAACTGGATTAATGAAAGTTCTTCATCTGATGTCTGAAATGGATTTCAGATTGTAAAAAAAAATTAATGACACAACACAAAGAACCCATGAAAAAACAAAGTAAAAAGAGAAGGCAAAAATAAATCATGTGAGTTGATATGGAAGGCTATGTTTAAAGGAAAACTGTTTTAGTACAACCTTGAAACATACAGATGAAAAAAGATAACACTAATTTTTCAGAGCCCTAGATCTTCAGGTTCACATGATTCCRGTTTCTGGGGCTTTGTATATGGTAAACCATTGATTTTATTTTATATTCAAATGTAGTTAACTAAAGTTTGGGGGGGTAAAATTTATTTTATCTGGAAACATGGCAGCTCCAGTAATGTGTCTTATTATTGTGAACCATGCTCACAAGAGAATCTACTTTTAAAGAGTGCACATTTATTTATAGGGAAGTTAAATGACTTGCCCAAGATTGTAAAAGTAAGTTTCATTGAATCTAAACTCTGAATCTGAGAGCTATGCAAACAACTGATTTTATTTGGGAAATTTCARGTTATTGAACAAATGTGCTATAAAGAACATCTTTCAAAATTTCTGTTGATCTGTAAAGTCAACATTTCAAGATTAAACTGAACCATTGTCTTCAACAYGATATGAAACTTCCAATGTTTTTAAGTTTTTTAAAAAAAGCGAAGCATAAATTTTTAAACCTTATGCTTTGAACCAAAAAGTCAAAATAATTTAAGCATTGCTTGTATCTATTTTTTTACTAATTTATGTTTTGTTTTATAGACTGAGAGTATTTCCTGAAATTTGAACAAGTTATTGAAATGGAAACCTGAATCTATATTTTTTGTTCATAAAAATGGTGATGGAAACATTTCTTTGAGTTACATTACCACAAAAACATTTTTTCTTTCTCACTGTCCCTAGCGCAGTGTTTCTCAGCTCATAGCTTGAGACTCTTGGGATATGAAGTTAGAAAAGGCAATTAGATGGGTGCTGAAAATTTTATTGCAAATTAAAACAAATTCCTACTGTTCCATTCTTTACATATAATTTTCTTTCAAGATCMAAAGAGATTTTTTAATGTCTCTTGCAACACAAACAGATGCATACTCAAAAAACTATTTAGGCTTATAACTGTTATCAGGGATATATTTTCTATACTTCCTTTGCAGAATCTGAAAAGGAACAAACAAAATGTTTTATTTCAAATAGGAATTCACCAGTCTGAAAAGATAGGAAACATTGTCTTAAGGAAAGACACAACATATAAACACATAACTATTTTTGTAAAAGATTKGTCATGAAAAAAGTATTTGTTTATTTTCTGAAGTGGCCTGCCCAGAAGATTTGCTAAAGTGTTATCGTATTGCTTTATTTTCTTAACAATGTTGTTATAAATATATTTTAATACATCTTAATAAATTACTCAATAARCCAACGTCTTTTTTAGAGATTATCACTGTATTTGTATATCTCACTATCTAATTTCAATTTGTGACCTTGAAAATTGTGCTATAAACTGGAAAAAAAAAGTGCTAAATATGAGGCTTTGCTTAAAATCATCTCAAAGCATGGCTATATTCAGTCTCAATGCTATTCAAGGATCATATGTCCTCTGCAGCAAACACTGAATTGGTGTACCACATCTGAACAGCATACTAAAAATATTACTTTCTATGGGATATGTCCCCTACAGAATATTTTGGGGATTTAGGAAATACATACTTCATATTTTCATAGTTCAGAGCTTTCTGAATTCAGCTC
The DNA here is from genome assembly GCF_003343005.1 of Rhea americana. Taxonomy (NCBI): domain Eukaryota; kingdom Metazoa; phylum Chordata; class Aves; order Rheiformes; family Rheidae; genus Rhea; species Rhea americana. The sequence goes on from NW_028187088.1 coordinate 3,170,966, forward strand.
TGTAGAAGCTTCCACACTTACTCATGACTTACTAGTAATATATGCTGTTCCAYTGATATTCATTTTATTCAATTTTAAATATTTTAAAGCTATGTGAGATGTATTCCAATGTAAGAGTTACCTGATATCAGTGTTCTCAACCAATTCACAAAATAAGAGTGAATTTAATAAATCATTATGTTGAGAATGGTAATGATTAGGGCCATCTCCATTTTGGTTAGCTGGTCTGATCAAGCACATAAAAAAGTTTGGATTTTATTTTACCATGGAAATACTGAATTTGCAAATACAGTAGGAAACTTGACTTTTGGCTAGCAACCTTTTGGAGAACCATTTTTGGTCCATGATCAAAAGAAGTTGAATTGCATCACATCCGTAAAGCCTGGAATCTGATGCACACTGAAGGCCTGGATAAATTCATTGTCATATGAGTGAGTCAGATGATACTCAACTTTAGTTCTGTCTGCTTCACTTAAGTAGCATAAAAAAAATGTTACAGAGCCATAAATGATCACTTTAAGGTGCTCTTAGGGTGAGAGATTCTCAGCTAAAGTAAAACAATATGCTTGCTTCCTGTATCGGTTACCATTCCACTGTTTACAATGCCAAGCAAGAATAGGGGAGAAGCTAGCATGTCTGCTGTATGATTCTATAGAAGTGCATCTGGTAATGCAGTCACAGGAAAATAATTGCATGAGAATTGTTAATACTGATAACGGAGTAAAGGCACTTAACAATAATCTAAAAAATCTAATGTTATAACTAAAGACCTCTAATATATGTCTAGTAGAACATAAAGAATGTTGGGGCAATTACATTTCATTGCAACTGCTTAGACGTGGGATAGATTCAACAGAATGGAAAAGTGCTCATTAATGTTGCTCATGTGCAGTAAATACACTTGCTCTGAAGCTGAGCATGGCCTGATATCCCTAACAGCCCATCTTGAAAAAAATTATTAGGCATAGGAAGATTACTAGTCAAAGGAAATGATGGACCTGCCTACACAATTATTTTTAATAGACAATTCTTAACAGATGCATTTATATATCTATAATATATTCATGCATAATATAAAAGGAAAGCTTTGAAATCAGTTTCCTTGTTTGAAACTATCCTTTGTTGCTCATCTGTATTGATGTGTGAACCTGGATCTGCCATTAGATATTAAATAAAAATGTTAAATAAATAGAAAATATAATAAAAAGTAATATTTTTAAAAGAAATTTTATATGATAGAATTTAGCAAAGCAACAGGTCCTAAGATTTCTTTGTAGAGTCCTGTTCAGCAGTTGTTACAGCCTACATCTACTCTTTTCACCTAGATTATTATTTTTTTCCTCAGTGTGTTTATTGTGTTTTTAATGTCTGTTCTAAATATTAATTTTAGATTATATTTTCTGCAGTATGATGTCTTTTTGTAGAATGTCACACCTGCTTTTATTAAAGAAAAATAAAAGTAGGTAGTAAATTGGTTATATACTAAAATATTCACTTTTGTTAATTATATTGTTGTACTAAATATGTCATACAAAAGTAGTTGAGTATTAAGGTTACATACATTTTAAGTCACTTTACAACGCATATATCTCTGTGAAATGAATTATTCTAAGTTGAAAAGTTAAAATATTCAGATTAGAGTTACAGTGCTTTCATAGAATCATAGAATCAGTAACTTTGGAAGGATCTCTCTGGAGATCATCTAGTCCAACCTCCCTGCTCAGCAGGGTCATCTAGAGCATGTTAGACAGGGTTGCGTCCAGGCAGGCCTTGAAGATCTCCAGAGAAGGAGACTCCACAACCTCTCTGGGTAACCTGTYCCAGTGCTCCGTCACTCTCACAGTGAAGAAATCCCCCCTCACATTCAGGTGGAACTTCCTGTGGTTCAATTTCTGCTCATTCTTTCCCTTCATTTGCCCTACAACCTTATTTACGTTCTTTCGTCATCTTCATCTTCCTTTTGTTGAGCTCTCCTCTCCTCCCTCTTGGCTTGTCTTAGCAATGAAAGAGATAGAGAGCTTTCCACTCTTCATTGATGTTGGCAATCATTGCAGAGACATTTATGGTAATGGGCTCTGTTAGAGAGTATTCCAGCGTAATAATATCCTAGGGACACAAATCAGATTCTTTATTTCTACATGTGGCTCGTGTGCCTCTGAATGCAATGGGCATAATTCAGGTCCTCTCAACTGATTGGCTGCATCAGAGCAACTTAGTGATCACATAAGTTGTCACCTCCTGTCTTTGTGACCTGTGCTATTGCCTTCTTGGCTAGACTCTTTTAAACAACCTGCCTATGAGGGACATGRTCCCTCAGAGCTTTGGCCCTAAGCTAACTAGTTCAGCCCTTCCTCCCTTACCTCTCAGATTTCTTTGGTAAGAGCCTTCGGCATAACAACTTCACACTCTCTCATGGGACATAATCATTATGTTTCAGAGGTGGAAATCCTGATCATCTGACAATGAATGTTGGTCCTACTTTTACTTCTCCCATCCAGGGCTCATACAAGGCTTCTTTCTAAACCCACATCTCAGTGCTCTTCAGGGTCCAAATAGAACAATGTGTTTGTCTGTACATGAGGTGGAATCACACATTATTTCTCCAAATGCTACACAGAAACATTTGCCTAAGTTGTATATAGCCTCACAGGTTCTACTAGATCTTGGGGAACTGGGGATCTCTATGGATATTCTTTTCTCTTGTATTGTCTGATTAGTCTCCTACTTCCTTTTTTAAGTAGGAATTGAGCTGGACCTTTGTCAATTGAGATGTCTGTCCATGTCTGGAAGAAAGATTAAAGGGCAGAGCAAAGCCAGTCTTAACTATTTCCTTGGACTGCAGTTTATGCAAGTTGACTYACACCATTTTAAGTCTGTGTGAAAATCACAAGGAGACCCAGAAAAGAAAACTGAATGGTCACTGGAAGTTATTGATTTTTGCTTTCTTTCCACATCCCTTTTGCCTGAAACACAAAACCCAGAAAATTTCAGGAAAAGGGAACTGCTTCTTTGGCCTCAATCAGCTGATCACCCTGCGGCTGGATGTATTAGTACTCTAATTCCCTGGAATTACTGTATTCTGTAGCATCTCAACAGATAGTTCCTCCTCCACATGATATCTGGGTGAAGTGGAGGAAAGAGAAATCATTTTGCACTATTTCATGTTTTCTTTCAGCCACACACTCCTTCTTCATTAAGAAGACCTGAGGCCACTTTTGTGCCTGAGAAGGCTTCACCAGTCTCTTCTGCGATGTCCTCTAATGTCCTTTCTGCCCAGACGTTTTGCCATCCAAATTAATGACTGTGGTGCTTTTAAAGAGATCTTATGAACTTCTGTTAATATTCTCTGAAGGAGTCCTCTGAGTCAGTTCACACATTAAATGATATTTGACATCACTGAGTGATACTAAATATCTCTACCACTCACACCAGTACTACTGGATTATACTAATACGTGACAAAATTTGATGTCTCGTGCAGTAACTTGTAGCTGAACTTAGAAAATATCAAAATCCTAGAAATGTGATCAGTTTTTATTTATACTGCTGAATCCTTCCTCTCTAATGGATTTCACTACTGCTGAAAGAAAAGAGTAAGCCACAAACATAACAAATGAAAAAGACTTTAAGCACATTGATGCTTCTGATAAAGGTTTATTCTTCAGCTATTTTGCATTTTGTTACATCAAACTGTATTACACTACTGACATGATATATACATGAACTATTTAGGGATATTTTCATTATTTGCAGTTTTCTGTCACAAAATTTTAAAGAGATGTTGATACATTGTTAGCTGAAAGTGAAGTGTCAGCAATGATTATTTTACAAGTCTTTAGTGTTTCTCACACAGCTGCCAGATCAATTGCTATGCTGTGGCTGTTCAGGACCATTTTTGGCCACAGTCTCCAAGGTTTCCTCTCAGTCATTAAAAGCATGCTATCTAAATGAAAGGACTTATTTAGTAATCTCTTTGATAAAGATTCAGCAAAGGACTCCACAACTTTATGTGGCCTGGGCATTTTAAATCCTATTATTAGGGAGAAAACTAACTAACCCCATAGTCAGAACTGCTTCTTCAGCATTTTCTACACCAGTATCTTCTCAGTTACACAATTTAGAAGCTTTATTTCTGCAGTCACTGTTCTCCCGGAATGCATGAGCCTGGGTGAACCATATCAGTCCTCATTACAGTTCTCAATATCTAGATACGACATTTAAGCATATGTCTAAAAGATTTGTTTTTATACCACCTTTTCTTTCTTTCTCYGTACAGTCCTGTCTTGCTGAGAAACTGTCAAAATGTGATTGTACCTGGCTCTCTGTAATTTCTGAAAAATAGGTTCTTACTGACTGTCTTTAATATCTGACAAAAAGGTAATAGACTCATTAACCTGTGGTTATATTATTCAATTTTCAGTCTAACCATCTCTGAATTTTCCTCTCTCATTCCCTTATASGGTTTTATAATCTTGTTTCCTTGTTATGGAGAAAGCTGGAGATGATGATTTTCATGCGGAAATTCAATAGCAAGATTGCTTTAGCATATGTAATTCTGTTGCTTCAGTGGTGACTCTGGTTGGTGTTTTTTGACCTATAAGTAACATACATAAATTTCTAGATCAARTCTTCATACCAAAAATATCTTTGCTTCTCAACATATCAAAAATATTTCCAGTTCACAGTCTTGCCTTTCAATCTGCCTATGGCACCTAGTCTATACAAAAATGTTAACTGAGAAGAAATAAGTTGAAAATTCAACACACCTGCATAACCTCAAAAATAACASACACAGTATTGCTTATAATAAAATTTCTGGATTCTCTAGGTTCTAGTGAGAACTTACAGAAGTGTCTCCTGATTACTACATGGTCTCTGGGCATTGTACTGTACAGTGTTCTTGTACTTTACAGAGGTCAATATATATCTGTCACATTTGTTTCTGCACTGTTGTAACCCTAAAGGAATGTTTAGGCCTCTGTGCACTGTACAAATGTTTGTGTAGACTTTTATGTCCCTAAAACATAAATGTATTTAGTCACAGTTGCCACCTTCCTGATCATTCTGTACATTCTCCAGGGMTGAAAGTGAAAGGCTTCTGAGGAACATTGTTTTTCCAAAGTGTATTGAAYATTATACCATCACCAGTTGTGAACAACTTCACGGTGTTGTCAGGCAACATCATAAAGTAGTCACAGACAATACCACTGCCATATTTTATAACAACCAGATAGATCTGAGGTTGAAGTTTTATTTAGTGTATAAAAACAGATCCTTCTTTTGGGAAGGTATCTTCTCAGGGCTTTGTACGTACTGGCAGGGAATCTGATTGTGAGATCTCTGAGTGCACCACACACTAATCATCTTCTGCAACTTCTGTCCAACCCACCCACCAGGAGTTTTGCTGCCTGGTTACAMGGTCAGTTCTGGTATAGCACAGGGGTGTAGCCTTGGACCAGACTTTTGTGACAGCTGCTAAGTTGTGAGAAAGAGCCTTCAGCTGGGGCCTCCACCCGTATATCTTTTACACATTGGCTCAGGAGCTGCATTTAAGCTCAGGCTTTTGCCTCCAATCTTTTCCTGAGCTACACTGTAAATATGCAGTGCCTAGCCTTATATCTTTTTCCTGACCTTGCCTTGCTGGTTTCCTTRCCTTGCTGGTAGTTCTGCACATGGGTACTGGTAACCTATGCACCAGTACAGGCTGAGGGCTGACTGGCTGGAAAACAGCTTTTCAGAAAAGGGCCTGGGGGTCTTGGCAGACAAGTTGACCAAGAACCAGCATCATGTCTTTGTGGCAAAGAAGGCCAACAGCATCCTGGGCCACATTAGCAAAAGCATTGCCAGCAGGCTGCGGGATAGCATTATCTAGTCAGAGTTGTTGAGACCATATSTGAAGCACTGTGTCCARTTCCAGAGTCCCAGTACATGAGAGATGTGGACCTACTGGACCAAATCCAGCAAAGGCCACTAAGATKATTAGGGGCTCAAATCATCTGTCTTATGAGGAGAGTCTGAGATAGCTGGGACTGTCCAGCTTGAATATAGGAGCTTGAGGGAATCTTATCAATATAAATACCTTATATAAACACCTGACTGGGGGCAGAGGGCCTAAAGAGAACAGAGCCAGACTCTTCTTAGTGGTGTTTGGTGAAAGGGTTAGAGGTGCTGGGCACAAATTGAAGTACYGTAAATTCCACCAAAGGAAAGACTTTTTCTACTATGAGGGTCATCCAACACTGGAAGAATTTGCCCAGAGATGTTGTGGAGTTTCTATCTTGGAGATATTTAAAACCTAGCTGGATATGGCCCTAGCTGTAGCTGACCCTGTTTTGAGAAAGGGGGTTGGACTACATGATCCCAAGAGGTGCCTTCCAACTTCAACTGTTCTGTGTTTCTAATGACTTGGCCTGACTTTGGACCTGCCTTGTCACTACAGACTTGTCTGGTGTCACTGGATTGCTTGGCTACCATCATCAGACCTGCTCTACTTATCTAATGCATGCCCTTGTTGCTAAGGTCACTGCCCCATGCCTGTCTTGTTGTCATGCTCAGCTCCTGGCTTGCCTTTCCCTGTGGTGATGCTAGCCCTTGCTCTCTGACACTGAAGGCATTGCAGATTCTTCAATCATGAGTAGAAGATAGGATTACAGTGTTATCTGCAACGTATTTCATGATCAGTGACATCCCGAAATTGATTTTTGCCTTGACAGTTGCTAAAAAATGCAAAATCTTCTGCACCAGAACTACTCTTTCTCCAAGACTGCCATTAGATGGTCTTTTTTGAATGCATGATTGGGAAAATCAGTGTATATTTATACTTCCCTTATATATGATGGAGTACTCAGGTAAAGCAGGACAGGGTATGGCTRATATTGGATGCACCTGCATGATCCAGGCAATCCTGGTACCAAAACCTCCTGCTTCATTCATTTTAAGAACTCACAGCAATGAGTAAAACTTGGGTAAAATTCATATTAGTTCCTGGATATTAGTTCCTTTTATCTCAGCCTTTATTTGTTGAATGGTTTTCAGGCTTAACTAGGCTTATTCTTTCCTGTTAGATAAAATCTTWTGTGATAATGCCCCCAAGAAAGTGCACCAGAAAAACATTTAAGGAAAAAGGATCCTTGGTGCTGTTCGTTAGTGATCTAGTGTTCACTTGTGTCCTTAAAATTTTAGTTTATCTATCAGATTTGTCCCCTGGTTAGGTATTATGACATTACATCCCTCAACAGAAGGATATTCTTGTTTCACTAATTCTATTAGAGATATTTTTCACTAATTCTATTAGGGATATTTCTGAAAAGTTTGACTAGATTAGGTTCTAGTAGGTGAATAAGAAAGAAAATTTTTTGAAATGTGTTGTTAAGAACAGAATGTTTCTTAGAACATATAAATTTTTAACAAAGGCGTGTGTCATATTTTCACTTCAGCCAGGAAATTAGTCTGCCAATGTCACCCCTACCAGTTTTCTGCAGCTTTGTTACGCATGCTTTGTCTTTTTATATATCCAACAGAAATTGGAATCATCTTGAGTCATCTTTTTGAATTATCAAAAAATGCTGATACTTTTATAAATAATAATAAATATTTTTATAAATAATGGCTATACTTAACAATAGTGTCCTGTTATTTCCATTCAAGATAAATTTTGTCAATGCATTGAAAACTTAGTTCATGTTAAGGATTCACAAAAGGTGTCCCATCTTTATCATGTATTGGTACTAAAGCTGGTAGYATAATGCTTGAAATAGAAAATCATGTAAAATTTTAAATTATTTTTAACGTCGTTACTTAGCCAGTTTTTCAGGATTTGATATTCCTCTTACTAAGCACCTGAAGAAGTTACTCAGGAGAGAAGAGGGTAGAACATGCAAAATTTAAGTAGGAGAAGCATTTCTTTCATTTTAATGGTCATATCACAATTCCATGATTTGTTCTCTTATGTTTCTGTGATCTGAATTCTAGCCCTTCTTACATTACTTCTATATAGTCTTCATGGTAGTTTTGTCTCAACCATTGCAAAGTACTTGTGATTTTGTGCTGGAGTCTTGTATTACTTCAGCTGCTCTGATTTATGTTGTACTTTGTTATCCCCATCACCTGAACCTGAGCACTTGTTTAGAATGAGAACTCAGTATTGTTACTTTAAGTATTTAAATCAAATTTTCCAGCTGAATGTATCTGGAAGTTTTKGCCTATGCTAGTCTGAAAGTGTTCATTATGTTGTAGGAAAGATCTGTTTGGCCAGAAGCAGATTGCAATAATAGCTAACCAAAATCACTGAAACTGAACTAAAATGATTATGTATAACTATGTAGTAAGTATATATGTACTTTTAAAATATTTTATATTTTATATTTAAACTATAAGAACGAAGTTATTGTGGACATTCAGACTTTCAGCTGATGATCTGCTGTAAGGTTTAAACATTTGTACAAAAAAGGTGCCACATTATTAGCATGCTGATTACCAATTAAAGCATACAAATTTCACTTAGTCACTGATTTTGTAACCATACCKTTATTATAATTCTCTTTGCAGATTTATTTGAAGCTCAGACTTAAAATGTATAGCATGTCTTTTTTAGTTCATGGTTCAGTTTCAGTGATTTCAGTTAGCTATTATTGGGATCTGCTTCTGGCCAAATAAATATCAAAATTTATCCTTACTACAGAATATTTTCTGTAGTAAGACATTCTCTTTGAAAAGAAAGTTACAATTTTTAAAAGTTATCTTCCATGAAAAAAATGAAATGATTGTCCTATCTCTGGGTATTTACATCTTTGCCAACAGTTTATAAAATTTTAGAAAGCATTTGCCTTAAAACATCATGGCCTATTTTTGTATGATAACACAAACTATAATCTTTTTTACTTAAATAAATGTATATACTCAAGGCACTAAAATATCCTTAGAAATGTTTTCCTTCCCTTTTATACCAGATCTTTTCTGATTTTTGGAATTAAATCTTATCTATGAACATCGAAATATAAAACCAAAAGGGAACATAGATATTAAGCATCAGGAAATATGAAGATAAAATGGAAAATTCAGAATTCTTTAAAATATAAGAAGTATTACTCATATTAAAGCTGTTCTAAAAATATCACAGAAAAAGAATGAGTGAATCAATAAGTAATGAAGGAAGTGTTAAAGTGCATCTGTATTCAAAGTCACCCTTGCATAGAGATTAATCAAATCTTACACCACCATGGCATTGATAGAAATTAAACAAAGGACATCTCATCCACTTGCACACTGACAAACTTGATCCGAATAATACAAAATCTGAAGTGATAGGGCGGTTATCAGCAATGGAGATTGCTATTTAAATAAATGGAATGTCTATTTCCTGCACACAGCTCTAGACATTTCTATTGTAATAGTTATGTTTCTATCTTTCATGCTTTTCATATTTAGTTAATGGATAGCTTAGAACGTGATATTTGACACAAACATAAGTTCAGTTATGCTTTATTTAATATGTGCATATTTCTTGATTGTTTTTTTAACCTTACCATATGAAACTTAAGGGAGTTGTTGTGAATTCCTTTGTCCAAGAGTCTAAATAAGTCCTGCTACTCACTTGCAACTWCCACGCACAGAGGTAAAGATGAATATCTATTATATAATGACTGTTTTACAGTGAAGTTTATTTCATAAATGTAAGTGAGAAGTATATTAATAATAATCAGATTTATAGATTAGAGCTAATCTTTTTGGAAATTCTGTCCTTTAATGAAGTTTCCTAGGTTCTTTATTATAGAAGTTATGATCTTAATTATAAAATAATAGTAATCTTTAGTGAAATAATGAGCATCTACTAGATGAAAAAAAAGAAAGAAAAAGAAAGGATCCTTTGGATAAATCTATAGCTCACCCAATCTTTCACTCAATGAAAGCGCATTGTGATTAATGTAAATGTTCCTCCTTTATAGTTGTCTTAAAACATACATATATATAGCCTTCTCAAATTGCCTTCTTAAGTTCAATATTACGTTTTATGTAAAATAGTCATGGGTTTGAACACTATACATTATAAACTAGRTTTTCATTTGATTGCAAAATTATCACTATGTCCATGACTGGATACACTTAGGTTTCTTTTAAAAAATGCTGTGCAACATCATGGCAAGGGAGTTCAGAGAAAAATACATGAGAAAGATCTTCTTCATTAAAAATATTGAGAATTACAAGGATGTATATAGCATTTTTAAAGCAATAGGCAGGTTGAGTAAGCTGTTCTCATTGTTTTGGAAGGGAAAATTCTGCTTCCAAGTCAGTAATCTCTGAAAACTATCATTCCTGGGTGGCAATAGCTACTAGTAAAAAGTTACTGATTATGCACATTCATGTATTTATCAGTAGGAATTGTATGATTTTTGGCTTTATTTTCTCTAGCAAGATTAATAGTGCTCTCAGTGAGAAATAGTCCTCAGTTTTATATGAAATATGCCTATTTAGAGATGACACRTAAAATAGAGAAGCTGCTTTGACAACAAATTACCAAACTCTGTTAAACTAGTATCACTGGTCAGCATGAAGGCCCACTGTATCCTCAATGCTAATGATGTAATAAAGTTAAACTTKCTGTACAGTTCAGATGTGCACTAATGCGCTAATCAAATAGGGTAACAACTTCCACAACTGCAAAATTAGCTAAAAAMCAGTTTCAAAAAATCATCAGATAAATGTTTATATGGTTATATTTGAAAATAAATTCACAGTGAAAAAATACACACCTTGTGTCCTATCTGGCCATCACATCTGACACCTGCTTTACTCCTTAGCTTAATCTTGCTCATAGCTTCACCACCTATGTGTCTGTGTGGTAGAGGGCTTTTTTTGTCACCTGTGGTTAGATTTTTGTAGTCTATGGTGTATTCTGATCCCCAAACTCTGTTTTTGAGTCTTTCTAACTGATATCCGTCTTCTATCGGTAGTTGAAAGCAGATTAAGCAATTTCTTGATGTGAAAATCTATAATTAGTCTATACATAGTTCTAATTATTACTGTTTAACCTCTTTCCCATAGTCATTAAAATTCAAAATACTGATAAAAAACAAAAAAGTTGGAACACTTGAGGAAACTATTCTCAGGAAAGGTCATGACAGTCATGGTGAGACAGGAGAAATTGTTGAAGAGCTAAATCCTTCTGAAGAAGAAGAGGCAGATGAAAAAACCCCGGTTTACCCACATGCTGATTCATCAAAAAGAAAATATGAAGATAGATCTTCCCCTCCACCTAGAAAAAAGCCAAAGGTAAAAACCCTTTTTTCTCAGCTGAATTTGGAAAACGCTTGGGGGTACATCTGTGTGKTTTTTTTTTGTTTTGTTTTTTGTTCTTTTTTTAAGAAGGATTTTTTTATTTTAAAACATAGAGTAAATTTAAAAGGTAGGCTTTAAAATTATTCAGAGTAATACATTTCAAACTAATATTTTTCATCYTAAGGTTTTCAAAGTTTCCTGATTCTTACAAGACACTCTAAAGAAAAGTGGAACATAATTTAGTATCCAACCAATAAGCAACTCTTCCCTGTTCTCCCATCCTAAATTCCATCTGCAGTTTTCACAGTCAAGTCTTGTGCTTATCCTAGGCTCTCAGTACTGCAACAGGCCAACATAGCTGCACAACAGCTCTGCTGGGCTCATGGCCCTTCTGGCATGGAGGATAATCAATGTTCTAGTGGTTCCTAATAGTGAAGGACAATTATCCCTCTATCTGTTCCTTCCTGCAGTTCAGCAGCCTGTCCTGGAAATTTTGAAGACGTGGCATTCATGTATTTTCTTGCAATCTGGATTTATGCCTGAAATTAAGTGTAGACTTCTGGCTGCAATAAGATTTTTTTAAAGCACTTAGGATAATGGAAAGGACATATTTGCATTTATGATGAAAAGACTTAACATTAAATACTACTTCTCAAAGACGCACTTTAAAAAATAGATGCAATTTCCTTTTTATTTTCTTTGATATTCAGACTGAACTCATTTTTTTAAAACCAAATTGCAGTCCTTCACCATGGATATCTGTTACTCCATTAGCTTTAAAACTGTTTTCTTCAAGTTTTATAGGCAGGCAGGAAACATCCAGTATCCAGTGATTTTTGCACATCATGCTCTGATTATCTAGATACAGATAGACTGACAGTACTCCTCAGGATTTTCTGTTTGTGCTGACAGGCAGTGGGTTCCTCTTTGGCTCTATTCTCTTAGTGATTTGAAGGCCAAGATCTTTGCTTCTGTCTTTTCTTTCCATCAAATACAGAGAGATGGCAAGGAAAAATCTGAGGATGACTGGAGTCCTCTTTGAGCAGGGAAGGCCAAATTTCTGGATGATAGAGTCGGATATATTTTAGATATCTTGTTGCAACATCAAAACATTTACCACACACCTTAATATCAACAACCACAGCAGAAAGTCTGGTGATGTTTCATAGGCAGAAGAGGTCAGGGTTTTGGAGTTCCTCTGCTCAGTTGGATGGTGGAAGAGTGTTGAATGCACACCCAGGATACCCTAGAGATGCTGTTGGCTCTGGCTGGGTCACTGCCTGCCCTATCCAGAGAGTCAAATTATCTAGCAGTTCTCTGCTAGTATTGCTCATCAGGAGCTATAGCCCCAGAATAAGTAATGCACTTCTTGTGTAGTTTAAGGGCGACAAGGTGGCAAACCCTATCATTATTTCAGTTAGGAATTTGTCTTCAAAAGCTTTAATGGAATGTAAACATCATTAACAGTGTCAGCTCCTTGCTGACTACTACCAGTGATTAGCTCACAGGTTTATGTTAAGTGATGAGGTCATAAAATACCTCGATTTAAGATATAAGAATGTAAAATTTTAAAGTCACTTCCCACCTTTGTTCACCTTGGCAATAGAATAAAACTAAACAATGACAATAGCCAGAGAACTTTCCCTCTTAATTAAGAAGAACAGAATTTACCTTACTTCAGAGCAGTATGTGGAGTACCATTCCACTGAGAGATTTGCTTGGCATGGTAAAACATTATTTTATCTACATTTTTTATTTGGTTAGAGCTGCTGATATATATCCTATCTCCTATTCTTTATCCTACTGCCTACTCTTCCCCCCCCCCCCTTTTCCAGTTACTTCCCACTAGTATATATTTTCTAGCATTTAAGGTGTTTAAGAAAATAGAACATATATTTTAGATATGAATAAATGTTGAGAGTCATAGTAAATTACATTAGTGTGTATACCAATCTCAGAAGCAGGGAAATGATAAAGCTATCCTACAGAATGCTGTACCAGGAGGCACAGGAAATATTCCTCCATTTATCTCCCATCAACTGTAAAGAACATAGAGACAATAATCTTAATTGTCTCTGGCTGAACTGTATTTTTATCTTACTACTAAAAGTCATATTTTAGGCTTAAATATTCACTAACTGTGATACATTTTTCAAATCTTTATGCATCAAAAATGATCTTAACAATCTGGATTGTTAAGAATAATAGTGAAATATGTGATAATTTAATGTTGTATATTCTTTCACTGTTTCATATTATTATTTCATATTATTATTTATAGATGAAGAAGATAAAGATTGCCATGGAGTTGTCAGATCTTGTGATTTATACCAAGTCTCACAAGTTTGTAAGCTTTGAGGAGTCACGAGATACTCAAAAGTGTTATGAAAATAATTCAATTGGAGAGTCTCGAGCACGAAAATTTGTAAAACATTCAGGTATTTTCATTTAATCAGATGAAAGTTATGATATTGCTATGGTTCATTTTTTAGGCACTGGGAGAGTTGATAAACTTTATGAAGTATATATTGTCCAATTCTATTTGGTGCTTTTTTATAACATTGTTTTAGAAATATTTGCACTGCATTTTTACATTTCTGTTGTTTTTCTAAGCAAAAGTGTAACTCAGAATTGTTTTAAATTTGTATCATTTAATAAAACCAAATATTAACATAGTATAGAATATGTATGACAACATTTTGATTTAATTTTTCTGCATCAGATGATTTAAATGCAGCAGTTAATATTGAAAATGTATGGAAAAGGTTTTTTTTTCACATTTAAGGGCTATACTCCACTTTGGAGTTGGACACGCATTATCCCTCGCTTTGATGGTAACTGCAGAGAAGAGAATCTGCAGAAAAGAATGACTAAACTCCAAAGCAGGCAGTTTGCTTCATTGGTCCAGATCTTTAAAGCAGGCCAAGTTGGATTATTCATTCTGTTTTGGGGTGTCTCTATTTGGTGTAGGCAGTACAGTGCAGCCTCTGCTGCTTTAACTCTAGCTGATTGCCACCTGACTCAAGGGAGTGTTAAAAACAGAGATCACTGGCCACGAGAATGAAGTCTGCCCTGGGAGCATCCATGCAGGACTAGCCCAGCTGCCATCCACTTCTTTCTGGCGATGATTCGGTGGTTGGTTATGAGAATAATGCCAAATCACATTAAAACAAGTATGCTCTTGCCAGCTATCCATAGGCAGAGTCCTCTGTAGTCTGCCTAGCAAACTAGTGAACATAAAAGTAGTTTTTAAAATAGGATTTTAGCCAAATCTCAAGGTGGCCTGCATACTAGCCTTACATGCAGAGAAATACCTTAAAATATATATACATTAATAACTATATACCGACTATGTCAAAAATAAAAATTACTAGATCAGTTTATTTATTCAGATAGGACTCATTTCAAATGCAAAGCTATTAAGTAAGTTTGTCTTACCCAGGTTTTATCATTCTGCTTTCAGCTTCTGAGTTTATTGCACATACTGCAAGGTTCATTACAAGAATCTACCCCAAAGGAACAAGAACGAACTCTTCAAATTATAATCCTCAGGAATTTTGGAATGTCGGGTGTCAAATGGGTAGGTACACTTGCAAACACTTTTGTATTCACAGCTATACAAATACAAGAGCTTTTTCTTATTGAAAAGTTATATGGGGGGATATAATATTAGTTATATATCTTACCTCAGTGGCATGACTTTCTTTTTCTATTGTCTAAACTTTCTATTATCTAAACTTCCCCTTCGATCTACGTATCCTAGTAGTTTTGCATCCTAGAATCCATAAATTCAGATATAGAGTTACTTAAACAATTTTTTCAGTTTGCTTTTGTAATTAATTACAGTTAATACTTGTTTAGAGCTATAATCCCACCCCAGATATCTCAGATTATTATTAATTCATTGATTCCTTTAAACTACTACAGAATATTTTCTATATACTTAGAGAATAAGGAATATTTGCAGTATACTAGGAAAAAACATAACTAAGAACAATATATTGAATCTTATTTTGTACTACTCCCAGCCTTAAGAATAGGCAAAGCATGGTTTTATCATATAAAATACTGTAGCAAAATCATGTACATATGCAATCATATACATAAAAAACTTTCAATAGCTAAAACAGAATTTTCTTCTTTATCTTCATAGAATTTCATTTTTTATTAACAATTCTATGATATTTCTCTGTGGCTTTCTGTAAGGAGAGTCTAAATAATAACTCATATTTTACAGCTTGCCTGTTTCAGCTGATATTACAATGTTAGATATATTACCTTATGTTTTGAGGTAAAAGTGAGCATGTTATGCATTAAGCACTGTACCACTAGACAGGATAATTTGCAGTACACCTTACAAGAAAATTAAAATAGATTACATTCTTTTCCATTCTGTATTAATCCAATTTCACAATCTCCATGCTTGTTTGTCAGCTGTGTTCAAGGTATGACTAGGGCATCTTCATGAGGAGAAAATGGGAATGGTAGTTTATCCTTTTTTAAAATTGCTTCCTTACTCAGCTGAGGTCTAACCTTCTTTATAGTACTTTTTAGTTGGCAAGGAAATAGAAGAAACTGCTGATTTTGCTAAAGATAGAAGCTGTTGGAATTCAATTACTTTTGCTTCCTCCTAAGGATGGCCCTGTAGCATTGATTTAGAAGAGGTGATGGAAGGGTGTGTTATTTAGGATTTTTTCCACAGCAGTGTAATCCTCATCTGGAGGATCTTTTGGATTTTTCACGTATTTTATGTGACCGGGATATCACAAATGCAGCCAGCATGGGCACAACACTTAATATTGGTGACAAGAATTCCCAGATTGTGATAAGCAGTATACGTGCCCCTACAAAGAAGTACTCAGATGCTCCTGATCAGCAGAAGACCAAAAAAACAGCTGGGAAATGCTGCTGCTGTCTCCGGTGACTGTATACAAACAAATTAAATTTAGCACTTGCATTTTCTGTACAAAGTTTATTTTTAACCTGAGCAATGAAATAACAATAGCTTTTGTTTATTTTCAGTCCAGTTTAGTCTTTAATTTGAGAAGGTTAAAAATAAGCATGACTACTCAGCAGGCTTTTGAAAACCTCTTACCTGTAAGCACTTATAGCTGTAGATAAAAGCTTTGCTTCGTCTTTTTGTTCTTCAGTTTAAAAGATCCTCAGTTACAAAATCTTCTTCTAAGTCATTCTGTTCCACCTTCTTCAATCTTAGATAAAGTAGAGAGTTAATCTTTTTTGCAGCCATAAATATTCTGCCTTTTATTCTTACACTGAACCAAGGGTGCCTGAGGGAGCTTGGGGGGTGAACAGGGCAGTTTGCCTCAGGTTCCCTGTTTTGAGAGGTAATAGAGGTGTTCTCACCTTATTACATTCCACTACCTGCTCATACAGAGAGGGTCACAGCTTTGCCTTTGCCTATAGGGCCCTGGTATTCCTATGTACCCTTGCTCCAGCCTCTCTTTTTCACTTGTTTCCTTTCTAAGCTCCCAAAATGATTTCGAGTTCCAGTTACCTTCTCAGAACTGGTGTTAACAGTGTGCTATTTCCAATCAAATATGCACATGAGTATTATTTAACATTAATATTATTTAAATTAATATTTAATTTATATTTAAATGACTGGTATGTAATATTTCCCCAGCTACTCTCCTACAACTATTGAACTTAAAAGGAGCATCATGCCACAGCTTTCACTGTGAGATTGCTGTTTCCATTTCCCTGGCCCTGATTGCAAGCAGTGGAGGACTGCCTCAATTTCTTACTGTGTGCTGTGCTACCTCAACATGCTGCCAATTCCACATGGTTGATCTAATGTGGGAGGTTGCCTGAAATCATCCAGCCAGAGCTTTCTGTTCAACAAAATAGTTGAACCATACTCAGATCTCAAAATCCTTCAGTAGTTGTCCCATTGTTTAACTTTGGCTGCCCATACTCACTGTTGTAGTGATATATACTCTTATGACTACAACAGATGTAAAAATTACTAGTTAGTATAACTTTGGTTTGTATCTGTGTCATTATGCGTATTATTTATGGTAATGATTTGGTCTTTGGTGAGTTATTGCTGGAAGCAGCTTGCTGTCATGACCTTACCATGTCAAATTTGTTTGATTGCATTCTGCCTTCGTGGTTTATCCTCCCTTGGCCAACATGATGCTATCATGCTATCATGAGACCTTTCACATGAGCTGCTGTGCTCTCTTGAGTAGCTCACTCAGTATTAAAGACCAGCAAGATTGTTTCATATTTCCAGGGAGCACTAGACAGAGGTGCTTCATTTTAAAATGAATTTATCACTCAGGCCAAAAATATTGCAGTTTACTGGTTTTGTTTGCAGCTTCTTTTGGAGGAAGCCTTTTAATCTCTATACTGATTTCTGTAAAGAAGATCTCACACAGGACTGAAGTTTTTCAAACTGACTACATTTACTAGTGACTCAGAGTAGACTTTAATGCCAAGTCATTCTGAAAATGTGTATCCTAAATGTATGATTTTTACTGTATGGGGGGATGTGGGCCCATTCCTGAAAGTATTAAACAGGAAGTGGTTAGATCTGCCCTCTTGGTCACATCACTTCTTCATTTAAAGAAACATTTCTCTCATGGGTGTAGGCTGATTATAAGCAAGTCTTTGCATATATTATTTTCAAGGCATGTCAGATCTAATCTTGATTCCCTAACTTGTTTTAGATAAGTGTTTGGCAGAAATATGACTGTGCTCCAAACTGCAGTTCTCAAAGCTCCACTCAGTGAATCTCATGCTGATGCCCCTCCTCTGATTTAAAACAGACTCTTTTTTAAAATTTTGTGTCTGTGCTATGTCCATATATTTCACATCCTGTGTCAGCCTACCACTGCACTCTCCACCCCATAAACAGAATTAAGCCCTTCAAGGTCCCTTTAACTACTTTCCAAAAAAACTCCACAGGACTCTCACCTTTCTCCCTCACCTATTCCCTTCCCTCACCTCCTTTAATCCTCCCCACAGCTATGTCACCCTCCTCACTTACCCTTAGCTTCCCTTAGCATCCCTAACTGTTCTAGCTGAGCAAAGGAAATATCTTAAGACTTGTCCTTACCAGCAATTTTCTCTAAACTGCTCAGAACATACTAACTCAAAGCACTCTGGCACTCCGCTAAAGCAGGCTGAAATGGACCTACAGGTTTAAGATTTGCTGGGATGGAAGATGAGAATTATGTGATTGTGTACACATAGGAAAAGAAAGAAAAAAAAACACAGTAAAACATACGGAGTTTCCTCAAACTCACTTTTGGATTTCACCATGTACTCACTTCCCAGTCTCTGAAAATTAAGGCTCATAGAAACAGGATAGATTTTGTGAACAAACAGGTCTTCTGGAGAAAAATACCTAAAATAACTTTTTATAGTCTGAAAAAATTAGTATGCCTCATTCATAGAACTGCAGCACAGCACTGGAAAGAACTGGCTTAGCATATCCATATCTCCTTTTTATTTACTAAATAAAATGGAAAGTAAAGGTTTATGCATGGAAAGAAAATTCAGGACTGTTATTTAAATAAACATATATCAAATGTATTATATTTCCTGAGAAAAATAGAGCAAAAAACAAAACAAAACCTGAGTGAAAAAAAGAGAACAACTTAAAGAATACTCTTTCAAGTATGTCCTTTGCACTGGTGCAATAGAAAACATTTTCCTATATATTACAAAAGTTTAAAGGAATGACCAAAACATGTCATAAGTTATATGAAAAAAATCAGGGTTTTAAGGCAGGTACAGTATTGTGTGTTTAGAAGAGCCTAAATGAAGCACATGTTTTCTGGAGCACTCATATAAATTTATATACCATTGTGAAAGTGCCACTACTTGTATGATGGATTTTTTTTTTATCAAAGTTTTGTTTTTGGCCTGTAAGACAGAAATGCTGTTTAGCAATTTTGTCACATCTGTTTGTGGCTAAACCATGTGCTCAATAATATGGTAAAAAATAATGCATAGAAAGATGGGCCAAAAGGGATTCTCTAGCTAGTTCTGATTTTAACCTCAGAAGATACCTAGGGAAAGAAACATGGTTATTTAGATCTTGTTACGTCCTATATATGTAGCTAGAACTGGCTGTCAGTTTGACCTTACTAGACTTCTGAGTGAATGAAAACTTGAAGAACAGCCAGGATTTGGAAACTGTAATAGTGAAAACAGAGAGCAGAGGCTCATTAATTTATTTTGGAATTTTCAGTTGTTGTATGTTTGCTGGGAAAAAATATTTTCCTTTCTTTCTGGACAAATGGCAGAACTAGAGAAAATAGATTTTTTTTCCTGAGATAAATTAAATATGTGGTGCTTGATCAAGGAAAGATTAGAAATCCTCACAACCTTATTGAACACTACATTAATTTCTGAGTATGTGATGGAGTGTCAAATATAGCAATGGAATTTAAGAAATAGTGGTATGGAATTTAAGGAAAGCCACTGGCTGTTCCCTTTAAAAGACTGTGGAATACTACTTTTTCTTATATTTACAGATTTAATTAATTTTCCAGTGTAGTAATTCTTTATTCTTTGTAATAACTTCTATTGAATTTATTTTCTAATATAGCAAAAATGTAAAGCAAGCATTTTCTATAATGTGAATTTTTTCAACAGTCAATGCTGCTGCATCTGAAGCAAATTTAGAGTATCTATTGCATTATAGTTTCAATTGTTGCTGCTTGAAATTCTGATTTCTGAAGTAACATACTTTAGTATGTTGTATATCTTGTTAGCTTATTAGATTGCCTCACTAGCTCTTCCTAGTATGTGATACTGTGGTTAAATACTGGTGAACAGCCTTAATCTATCACTGTAATCCTTAAAATTTTGCAGATGACTGAAAAAAACAGATACATCAAAGCTTTTAATCTTTATTCATTCTACACCTGAAAATGTAATAGTTAGTCTTGAGCCATTAGGTAGATCCTCAACTATGTTTCCAGAACTGGCTCCAGATTTTGGCCCAATCTGAGGTAATGCTTCTGCTCAAAGGCGGAGAATGAATTTGATATTTTGTATGGATCATGCCAAAAAAACACTACCAGGCTGTTCTGTATAGCTGTCCTTTCAGACTTGACCTCTTTCTTTGGGCTCTCTGTGGCCTTATGCTACAGCTGAGCCATGGAGAGTGTACCACAAGCAGGAGAAGAAACATTTCCTCCCAAGCCAATGAATGCCCTCAAAGAAAGAAATGTGAAGACATAGACAAGCTTTTTTTGGTTGCCAGCTCCCCTCCCGGCTGAGGTTTCAAGGATGAGACTAGTCATCACAGAGCAGCTGCTGGTTTACAGAAATGGAGGTCCATGTCTATATCGTTGTTTTTTTCACAGTTTGGTTTTAAGAATCTAAAAAAAAAATAATCTTTAGGGAGTGGAAACTGGATCTTGCACAATTGACACATAAATATTATTAAACACTTTTGAATGGTCTGTTCTGGAAAGATAATGTCAAATAATCAAATGAGTTTATTATTAACGAAGTCATATAGATTAGGAAAATAATTCACACCTCTAATGTTTCGCATAACTGCAATGATTTATGGACCACAGTGAAAATGGTTGCTTCACTTCATATTATTTATTCTCAGATGTTCCCAGCCCAATGGGACAGCTATTAGAAACAGAGACTCCGAGGATGTGATTAACCTCATCCTTGAGTATGGACCCATTTTTGRTTACACTGTTCCTTACTTCACTGACTAAARCCTTGATTATAGACTGGCTCTAATGGGACAGCTAACACATGTGTAGGCACCTACAAGTTAACSGAGAGAATATCCCCCTTACGTGTGAAGCTATCTGAGCACATTCACCCTTCCTTTGGAAAGGGTCCATGGTCTGGGAGGTGTTYGGAGCAAAGGTTTCACGTGCACTTGGGTTGCCGCAGAGCCAGCTTTTTCTTATGCATGTGTGTAATAGATACTGGAATGTCACTTAAAAGACAAGAAACTCAGAAATTTCTTTTTGTCAGTATATGGTTGACAGTAATCACAAATTTGTTTTTCTGGCTAGCTTCACTATATCCATGACTGAAGACAATTAACAGAATTCTAAATAATGTTATATGAAATCTAGTGATTTTAAAAGAAAGGTGGGGGGAAAAGAGCATCAGTTGCAGGGACACAGTTGCCTCTGAACATCCTTTCTGATTTTGTTCTAAATGCTGTGCTTGAGAGCCAAACAAAAACAAGAAAATGAAACTGATAATACACTATGTGCCAAGAAACACAATGCAATCAAATAAAAAATAATAATTTTAAAAAATTATCTCYCTCAGGTGTGAAATAAATGCAATGAAAATGAAAAGCTACTCAGACCAAAGTGTAATTTTCAGGCATATTAATTAAATAAACAGTTTAGGTTTTTAGCTTTGATAGTTTATCAGAAATGCATTAGGTAGTTTTCCCATGAGAACTTCGCAAGAAAAGATCCTTGACTGTAACCGATTGTAGCTATACTTGGTAATGGACGGTGAATTATTTTTAATCATCTAACATCTTTCTATCCAGTACAGCTACTTGTAAAATAGGAAAAAGGGSAGCAATCATTAAAATGATCACGTTCTTAACATTTCTAATTGAATTGATCCATACATTATCTTTAGAACTACAGTATTGAATTGACCCACAGACAGGATGGACTGGCTGGCAGGTTGCATGTTCTGATCCTGATGTGTCAGACAGTTATGCATRTTGCTCAGATGAGTATATCTTTTACTATAGCAGAGTATCTCATAAGTCATTCATAAATTAAATATCTGTAGAACAAGAGCATCTGTTTCAAAATATGTCAGTGATGAGCAAAGCCAGAAATGCTACTTAAACTTAATAAAAGTTGGAGGTTGAGTAGATAAAACCCCATTTTATTCTGCAATGAGAAGTACATCCAGTTTGACCAAATTCTTTGCATGTAGAAGAAAAAGATATAAAAATGAGAAATGTATTAACACAGTTTGTATGTCAAATATATACTACTAACTGAAGTCCACTGTCTGTTGTAAGGAAGCAAATCACTTTATACTTGAGAACATGTCTTCTTCTGGTAGACAGTAAGCCCTTGTTCATGAGGGCTGAGTGGGATCTCACCCATTTGCTGGCTTGGCAAGAGGGATGGAGCAATCTGAAGATTTTAAAAGCACTTAATGCCTAAGGTCATCGGGGTTGTTAAGGTTGTTTAAAAGATGGCTTTGAAAGATATGTTTACAAGCCTGGGTTTACCCAGAGACAGCAGTGGGGATCAGAGTGATGTGTTAGATAGGACCAGAGGAGCAAGCAATGCTCAGGATTACTGCAGCCTGGGTAGGCTGCCACACTTCAGCAGAGAGTCTTAACCTTGCTTGAAGACTTTCTAGTTATCAGAGAGATCAGGATGAAAAAAAGATGTTTAAACATCAGTGCATTCCTCCGTTTTCCTAGATTACATGCTCTGGCCTTTTGGTGATAGGGAACATACTATATTCCCTACTTCTGCTGTTAGTGAGAAGGGTTCTCAGCACATTGTAGTAAGCACTGGTTTTCTCTTATGCAAATTCCATCAGAATGCATTTTAGACTGAATATTATTTTCAAAAGGAAACATTATTTTTACTTGAGGATATTGTGATAGTTAATGTATGCATAAGGCTTAGAAATTAATATTATATTTATCATTCAGATAATGAAATTATTATCGTATTTTATTTTGATAAAATGTATTACTAATAGAGATCATCCCAGTGTGTATAATCCTTCTGTTAAATGAGTGTTTGCTGCCTAGTATATCTAACAACCAACAATTCTTCATCATATGATAGTTTGTCCTTCTTTTAGATGTCTTCAGGTGTTTTCAAACTAATTTAACGAATGAATATCCCCCCCCTTCATTCACTTTATGAGCCATCTCACATTTGGTTAGTATGCCTTACATTTAGGCTGTGGATGAAATCTTTTAAGAGCCACCTGCCTCCCTTTGGAAAATGTGATGTGGACTAGCCAGTCATGTAARGACTTCTGAAAATAATTCTGTAAATTTGGGCAGTAAGAGAGTGGCTGCAGCTGTGATCTGGATTAGAGGATGAACACTCTGCACATAGCTCAGAATGGGATAAATGGAGTATCTTCAAATTYGTGTCATAAATGAGCCCATAAGCAATGACAAAATAAGCTGTTTCATTAGGATATGGGTCCTGCGTTCAGTTCAAGTTTTGGATATGTAARCTGTAGTAGATAGTTTTCTGCATACCTGACACTAGTGAGTCTTCATCTGGAAAACTGCATCGATCGTGAGCAGCCCATTTTAAGGACATAGGCAGACTGGAAAGAACTGAGAGGACAGCAACAATCCTGATCAAAAGCTTTGAAGTGTGATGGTATGTTTCTTTAAGCCCGAATGGGTGAAGTAAATTCCAGGGACATGACCATCAGCACTGAGTGCCTTTTGCAAATGGTATTCTGGGAGTTTGTTTAGAATTCAAACATTCCGAAATGGATTTTAAATAGCACAAAATGCAGTTAGCTAGCTCATTTTAGAGAAAATCAAGAATAAATGTGTGTTTATTCATTTAAAAGTCTTCCCTTTTAAATGCAGAAAATATATTAAACTTCAAGTTAGTAATACAGCTAACAGTACCAGAAAGCAAAAGAGAAAAAAAGAAAAAAGACAATAAAAACGTCCTGGCAGAGGGATCTTTTTGAGAGGCAGCATCACAGACAGAAGACATGCAGCTTTCCTTAGCTGCCTTCAAATCATAGTCAYTTAGGAATCTCAGAATCCCAGTTTGCATTTTATATTTCAAAATCCTTTGCTTTTAATCTAAACATCACTTTATAAACACYTACATCTTGAATGGTAGTGCCCGTGGAAGGTGTTATTTGAATACTTAACTTGTACTTGKTTCTGCAGGACTGACTAGAGTATGCTGCTTGTGATGCACAGATTTGGGCTTAAATAGACCCTCTGTGTTCCCCTGTGTGTTATAGATTACTTCAGCTCTTCGGAGCTAGCCTATTCCCTAACTTGTATTTGCTATATGAAGTTTTAACAACCCTGGCCACCAGGGACAACCACTGCAGCTTTGGCAGTTTGGAAGAAGACTTGAGTGTTAAATATTCTGAACTCAAGATTAGTCTCACAGCTCCAGAAAGACTTGGAGAAGATCAGCTTTTGGTGCAGGAATCATACAGAAAAATTCTTTTGCTCAGAATGTCCTTCAAGTCCATATTGTGCTCTGCTGTTTCAATTTTGATGTCAATATCAAAAGGCTTTTGACAGTTTATGGAAAGACTGAAGAGAAAGTTTAACTTATAGAGGGTTAAACTTCAGGTGACCTTTACTTTTCAATAAGAATCATACCATAAGATGATGTGCTATTCAGATGGTTGCATAGTAAACATATTTGGGCTTCTTTCCAAAAGAAATCAGAGGTTTTTAGCTCTCTTCACACAAGCATTAATAATTTCTACAGTTTCATAAATGAGTACAAAGCACATTACAGAAAGTTCTGTTCTTGAATTCAGCAAAACTAAGATGAAATATTGGATAGAAATTCAGTTTTCTTTACAGAAGGATGTCAAAACTGGAAAACACAGAATCTTTTTATTTAGGAACTTTGCCATTTCTCAAAAATTGTAAGGATTATAACTGCATCTGATTAAAATGAAAAACCATACATTGTTAGTGTACCACAGAGTACTGTTCTAGAGAGCCCAGGCAGCTAGGAACCTTAAAAATAGTTGTTGTAGGCATATGCATCTCAGGGAGAATAATGCAAAATCTTGTATTTATTTATTTTACCCCAGTTATATCTTGCAATATCTGAAACTCAGTAGGTAAATCAAAAGTACTATTCAGTGTATTTCTAACTTATTCTAAGGTAAAATTAAATTAAGTAAAATACAGTCTTGGTGTCTGAAAATATCAACCCATAATAACATTGCACTTCACTTGTGTTGCAAAATTATTTTTCCTAATGTGATACACTGTAACTTATTCTGTTTTGCTTGTTTCTGTTGTTAAATCAGATTTTCCTGCTCAGTAGCCTATGATGCTTGACAAATTTAGAAAAACAGTCTCATTGTGTGCAGTCGTGTAGTTTGTTTCATCATATGGAAGCTACAAATACATTTACCTTACTTTTTCTACTGTTTGAAGCCACCAGTATTTGACTTGCCTAAATAGTTACACTCTTTATATCATTTGTTCCCAAAGTATGGTCTGGGAAATACCTGTGGACTGAGAGATCTGGAGTTATTTGCAAATCATCCCAGGGCCAAGGCTTCAAGGAGCCCTTCAGAGCTGCAGCTCCGTAGCATTTACTGCAATGCTTGAATCAATGGATTAGATACTTCTCTTGCAATATAACAAGAATCWTATGGCATCACATTTGGGCCTATTTCTGGATAGTGTGTTGAGTTGTGAAAACAAAATGTGAACCACTGCTAAAAATATGCCAAGAGAGTACTTACTTTCTCTATTAAAAGCCAGAAACAGAAGTTTATCAGGTACAATGGGCAATATAAACATTTAAAAGTCTAATTTCTGATGTCAAAGGTAAAGTAAGCTTAAAGTTCCTCTGTGTAGTCATATCTATATCAAAATCTATACCTATATCTGTATTTACATCTGAGTTCAAACCAGGAGTGTATGTTGTGTTTTGTTGGTGGTGTTAGCTTTTTTTTTTTTTTTTTTTTTTTTGTTTTAAGCATATATCCTAATTGTTTCTATTTACTGCACTTTTGTTCATGCTGAGGAGCAATTGTGGCAAGCGCAGATGGGTTTCCTTCCAGATGAAACAGAAAATGCTCTCCACAAGTGCTTCACATGTTCCAGCTTTTGACAGCCATTGAGTCCATGGGGCCAGAATAGAGCGCCTCTGAAGTAACCCCACCAAAAACATATGTAGTACAAACACTCAGTCCTTAGCACCAGTTACTTTGTTCTACAGATCTGTTACCATTTGTGTCCTTTACTATGGAAATGTAAAAAGAATTATCAAAGCAATGAAGGAAAAAGGAATTTTTGCAGTGAAAAAGATTCAAATTTCTTGATTTTCTTCCATGAGATAAGGATTTCTGATAGATTTATATTAGCTCATAGGAACACGTAATAAAGTCCTCTTCCTGAATTGGTATTAGGGGCCACTTGTACTTCTTAAAGCCTTCCTTTTTTTCCTTGCAAAGCCATCAAGTAAATGACTTTTTATCATTTTTTATTTAATAAAGTCATGTTATCATTTTACTGATTTGACTTGTGCATAWTCTATTCTGAAAGTTACAGGAAGCTCCAATGTACTGGAATAGCGCAAAATTTCATTAAACAGGTCTATTGAAGTGTTGGCTTTATCTCACAAATTATAATATCCTGTTGATGAGAAGTGTGCTATTTTATTATTTCTATTGCAGCAAACCAAAAAATGTTTTGAGTTGCCAAGGAAAGGAAACTGTGGTGTATACTAGCATTAAACATCAGTTTCAGAGGATGAAGCCTGAAGGAAGCATTTGTGCACATAAATTTAAGAATCGAGATAAAACTGCTTCTAATTCTATAAGCTCATATATATTTTGCACTGAATATTGTAATTCTAACCTAAAGCTTCTTGATCTTCTTGGAGATATGGGTCTGTGATGAATTCTGTACCATCGCTAATGTTAGCTAGAAACCTATGTTTTTTCCATTCCATAGTGGAACTTTCCAGGTTGGTTCAGGGTCCAGGATTTTACTACAATAGAGAAACTAGCCTATGAATTTAGTCCTCATGGACAAAAAAAGTTCTCTCATTTCATATTCTCCCAGGTCTAATTTTTAAGAAAAAGTAAAATACTGTACACATTGTAGTGTAGAAAATCAGTGTAGGATAGTTATTAAAATGTGGGGCATATTCAGTTTTAAATAGCTGACTTTTTGTTTTTGTATAAAAATCATTCATTTGTTAAATTTAAGAGAAATAGCAATATTTTATATGTGAGGAGAAAGCTATACCTAATCTATTATACTTTTGCTTTTAYGATTACTGTCAGAGAGTCATTCTATAAATTGTTAACTGTAATATAKAAAATATGAAATATGGAAATAAGAAATATGAAAATATGTATTTTTCAAAATGCATGTTCCTTTTTCCTTGTAGTGGCTTTAAATTTCCAGACACCTGGAGTACAAATGGAACTGCAAAATGGAAAATTCCTAGACAATGGTGGTTGTGGCTATCTTCTGAAGCCAGAATTCTTGAGAAATCGCAATTCAACATTTAACCCACACAAAGTAGCAGGAGAAAGTACTCCAGTAGCTCTTTCAATACGAGTAAGCTTAGTTAATTATTGATTTATTCTATAAAATGTGAAAAACCCTTCCTTTAGGTAGTTCAGACCTATTAATTTATCTATTATTGATATCTCATTTTATCCTCATTCCAATTTGCTGAAATGTTTAATGTTGATTTGTAGCAGTGCACCACTCTCACACAGTATCTATTGCTATTTCACTGGTTTCCCATCTATAGTTCACTTATGTTTATTAACAAAAGAAAAAGGATTTGTTCAGACATTTGTAAATATAGAGGAAATAAAGAGTTTGTAATTAAGGAGTTTGTAAATATAGCTTGTATTGTATTTTATTTTTTATTTATTATTTTTTATATTTATTATATTTGTATTTGTATTGTATCAAGTAGATATTTTACAATTTTTCAGCAGTTACAAAACTACTTTTTTTTTGATGATGTAGCCAGGAAGAACTGGCAACAGGACAGGCGACAGGGCAGTGTTGGCATCCCCCAGGCTAGTGGATRGACTGTAGAATTCAGAGAGCCCAATTAATATGGTTGGCAGCAAAAAACAGGAGATGGTGGTGGAAGACAAAAAATTCAGGAATAGGAATCAAAGGAAAAACAATTTTTTGCTAAAGAAGAGTTACTGGATTGATGAAGGGAGAAATTAGTTTACAATTAGAGGCCAAACATATAAAACATCTGGGAGTCAAAAGTTTCTCAGACTGAGAGAGACTCCCAGTAGCTCATTTTAGAGAGGAATATAGGTGAACACAAAAATCACACTGGGGCTGAATCCAATAGCCCTTTTTTCTGATGTGCCTGTAATTCTCCTCAATAGAAAGAGAGTATGGCCTTTGAAACACAAATATGCAAGGTAATTTATATGGAAAGTTCTGAGCTCAGCATGTTATTTTTTCCTCTCTCTCTCTATTTCACCTTGGTGCCTACAAATGTTCAACTCCATTTATGGATGTAGGTCACAGCAAGCTGAAAGCAGCTCACTCTGCTCCTGCCTGGAGCATGGAGCTGAGAATAGGCAAGAAGGAAGCAAAGTGGTAGGACCAGGAGGCAGTGCTTGGCCCATGTAGCTGAATTTTAGAGATGACATTCAGATGTCAAAAGAAGCCTCTGGTTTTCAGGGAGCTGTCTGTCAGTGCTTGTGGCTTGCAAAGCTTTCTCATGAGGCTAACAGCTATTTTCCAGAAAGGATGGGCAGCACTAGGGTTTGCTAGGCTGCTGACTTTGAATGTGTCAGGCTACAACTTTCCTTGGAGCAAGGTATTAAAGGAAATACCTAGGCATAAGATGGAATTTGTGGCTTTGACTTCTGACAGATCGACAGGATTGACTAGAATCTGTATCATGAGTTTTAACATTTAGTTCTGAGATTTGGACCGTAAGACTCACATCTTCTGCCTAAGCTTGAAGATTTACTTAACTATCTTGATACATTCCATCATTGCTGTCTAAAACACAGATCACTGTATGGATGCTTATCCTTTCCTAGGTGTACCAAAATATAGCTAGAAAGCAGACAAAGCTTTGACTGTCATAAATTCCTTGTTAGTCCTGCTGCCAGAACACCATATAGCCTAAGGCAAATTTTACAGGTAGCTAACTAAATTAAGGAGCAAAACATCAAGGTGCCTACTAAATGCAGAATTTTTATGTTTCACTTCRAAAGAGAAGGAACACAGGTAAGGAACTCTGCTACATAGCCTGTAACACAATGCTGATGTCACCCCCTGGGTGTTAGCACTGGTCAGCTAGACACAGCCTTAATAACAATTTGTAAGCTTCATCTCAGAAAATGCAAAATCATTAGACTGATTTCTCAGACTTTATTTTTTATATTAACCAAATGTTATTYTTATGGCTAGTTATCAAGTAAAAATGCTTAAATCTGAAAACTATTATTTAAAACACAGTGATATCAAATTAAATGGGAAGTACTCTATTCTTAATTTCATTGTGTTTAGTATGAATTTTTATTACTGTTTCTGTGTGGCTGGTACATGCTTCCTATAGTTGTTTCTTACAGAACTTTTTTTGGCTACTATGTACAGACCATTTTAAAAATTATTTCAATACATTACAACTTTTATTTTCCAGCTCATCAGTGGCCATCAGTTACCACGCAGTAATCTATCAAAGACTAACAAAGCTGACCCTTTAGTGCAAATAGAAATTCATGGTGTGCCAGAAGATCAAGCAAAAAGACAATCTAGTGTTGTAAAAAGCAATGGTGAGCATCGGTCTCATCCTCTTCACTGTGAACAAAAGACGGTATTTCATATGGAATAGCCATTTTTCTTTCCTCAGAAGCTTTTATGTATTTGCGGAGGCTGCAATTATTTCTCTCTAGACTGGACCTTCTGACACAAAATCTGTAGTAGAACTTCATGCTATGTGCCATTTTTGTAGAGCAGGAGATTAAGCAAGCATAAACTCCCCTAGACAGTAGCTCTCTTCTGAAGGAAGGGGGATGCATTGTCTTTATTCACCAGTATATAGATAAAGGAATTTTTGTGAAGAAATTTCTGAGACTTTTTCACTTAGCTCTTATATGAGGTTTCTAGTAAGACCAGCCCCTGAACTGCTTAAGAGATGAAGTGCATGCTCTTTGTATTTGTCTTCAAGCATTCTTTTACCTTTATCATGTGGACCTTCTTGATGTCTCAGCCTAATGGTTCTCTGTGATCTCCCTTCTTCTGGGCCTCTGTCTTCTATTTTTCCCTTCTTTTTGTAGCTGGCTGATGTTTTAAATTGGCTCTTGAATTCCTGTGTCTCTCTGTATGAACATTTTTCAGGACAAAGTGTCCCCTCCTGTTCCAAATCCTCTTTGTTGTTTTTGGTTTTAGTCAAATCCTCTCTTTTCTACCAAAATTTATTTACTTTTTTCTACCTTACTTTATTTAATTTCTACCTTAATTTATTTATGAGCATCTACCTCATTTCCAACACTGTAAAAAGAGCAACTTTGGCAAAAATATAAAACTAGTTCAGCTGAGCAGAGATTCTGAATCTGGTGTCACTGTCCCATTTTGCTGTCTTCAAAGAGAAGATACCAAGTTGCTTAGGCTTTTGATTTGCACTACTATATAGCTAATGCATGGAAATCCTTGGAAGGGGCTGACATGCATATTGTAGGCATGTCCCATGCAGCCTATGCTGGTTTCAGTCTGAGGGCTTCTCTGACTGCTTTTACTCTGTAGTCTATACAATAGATTTGACCTATACCACTCCAGTCAGTGGGAGTTTTGCACTTTATTTTAGTGTGGACAGAAATTTAGGAAAAAATAAGCATCTCTGCCAGTTCAGACTAATGATAGCAGATACACTTCTGATATTAAACAAAAGGAATGAAATGTTATTTTGATACTGTGCATTTTCTCTTTCCATCAGCTTTGAGCCCTAGATGGAATGAAACTTTTACATTTACTGTCCAAGTTCCAGAGCTGGCACTGATACGCTTCAATGTGCAAGATCAGATATCTATAGCTGCAAATGAATTCCTTGGCCAATACACTCTACCAGTGCTGAGCCTGAGCAAAGGTAAAATTCTTATGAGTTAACAACATATAATAGCACAAAATAATCTACAACAATGCAGGCTTTTATCCTTACTGTAGTATTGATGGAGTACAGTATTATGTTCATTTCCCACAGGAAGCTTTGCATTATGTATAACAGTAGGTAAAAATTGTACTCTTTGTATTTTTAAGTCATTGTAGTCTCTGAATGCAACTCCACAGTATTGAAATCAAAAGAATATTAATGACTCTTAATTATTCCTACTGCAGTATTCTTCCACTCATATTCCAAGTAGAAGCAGATCAGACAGTGTATTTTAGCTTGTTCCAATAGGAAGCAAGAACAGTGATTAGTCAAAAGCACTACAAAGGTAACAGTTTTGTGCACTTGCTACTCAGTCGGCCTAAGTAACAATAGAAGATTAAAAAAAAAAAAAACAAAAACCACAAGCCCCTCATACTACTTGTCTGCAACTTTTCAGAGCAGGGAAAGAAGAAAATAAATTAAGCAAAATATTGACAGTTTTATTATTGGCAGTATTTCTTTTATTGTACCAGTATAGCTCCTGGAATCTCACAGATTAATAGACTGTGCAATAAAGAGCAGACACACAAATCAGCAGGCCAAGGAGAAAGGTTTATGTAAAACGGCTGTTTCCTATATTGAATTTCCAAAGCTATTTCTGACAAAACAAACAGAACCAACTTTTACTAGTGAATGAAGATGTGAAGGCAAAAAGTCAGAGCTAACAATGGGCACTGTGACTTTTTTATTAAACTTAACCGAATTTTTAATGGGCTTTTCCTTCCAGGTTCTGAAAACGTAAAGCTGCTTGTGATTCTAGAAGCAGAGGAGTTACACAAGAACAAAGTGTGCTCTTAAAGCACACTTGCCTGTCTCTAACATAAATCTTTACACTGATCACCCTCTCTTTTCCTTTTATTTGCGTGTTTCATGAAAATAAACCCCCCTGATATCTGAGATAACTTTAAATAGCAAACATTACAGCTTGAATATGGTTGCAAAACCATCATTTTGGGCAAATTTATTTGTAGAATTTTTCAGTGTGCCTCTAGTGTGCCTATATAGTTTAATTTGGGTCACAGATGATGAATTGACATTTTTGAAATGTAAGACAATGCAGCTTTTATGCTACAGATTTTGAGTGGAGTAATTTTAAAACAGTAAGAAATGAGAGTAGATGCAATAACTATAAACAATGCCAAACAAACTGCCCCCCCCTTCATACACAGAAAAAAATATAAATGCCATTAAGCTACCTAGAGGCRTAAATGAAATGCTGTTAAGAAACAAGCTGGCAGCTAATTTCAGAATTCATGGTGATACTTAACATTGAGACCTCTGGATTCCCACGCTGGAACTACAATTTTGCCTTGGGTACCTATGCCCCCAAAATAGTGAGGGGGAATATAATGTATCTTACGAGGGGATTCACAACAGGTCTACTTCTGAGAAGAGAACTGTCTAAGCYAAAATACTAAGGAGTGAGCTATGACTTAAATCTTACCCCTCTTCAAGGCTCTGATGCTTTGTTCCACACTACAGGACTGCCCCTCCCTCCCTAGGATTCATCTCCCTTAGGTTTCCCCTAAGGGCAGGTTGCTTAAGCTCATCCTTCCAAAAGGTCAGTGGTGCTTACATTACATTTCTCTCTCTCTCTCTCTCTCTCTCTCTCCTCCACCCCCCTTTTTTGACAGGTAGCAGCACAAAGTTTTGTCTTTGCCACCCTCCCCTACTCTCTGCTGAAAAGATTCAAATTTATATCTTCACTTTCCTCCCTCCTCCAGCCACCTCCCCACCACTCAGCTGTAAAGTGCCCTGGAGAGGGGTGCTTGCTGCCCACCTGTAGGAGCTTTTCATTTTTCATGCAATGATTAAGCAGATACATTGAAAGAGGGGGTTGAAAATGAGAATAATTCTGTAGTTGGGAGGTTAAAGACTAGAGAAGGGGGCTGGGTTATAGGCCCCGTCTCTATGACTTTATTATGTAAAATCCTTAGACAGCAGAACAAGAATTCAAACAGCCCATGTCCTACAACCATGCTATCATCACTGGGTCAATGAATAGTTAATTATTTCATATAAATTGGAACAGTATCAATACAGAGGAAGACATTTTACCTCTCATAACATTTTATAGAATATCCTACAGCTCAGGGTTGGAACACAGTTCTTTGAAATGTGTCTTGGTCCTTGGATAGGAAATAAATTAAGTCTTCCACATACTGGGTGAGTGCTCTAAAATTGATCTCTAATGTGTCTTATCTCCTGCACTGTAACTTGAAAGAAAAGATGACTGCAGCCAGTTTTTGTATAGAACCTGATTTGTCCGGTGCGCTCAGACTAAGCCCACTAGACTAAACCAATGAGCTGAGAAAGCAAAGGCACTTGAGGGTCTTGTGGGTGAAGTAGGTGCTGATTTGCTCAGCTTTAATATCTGCTGCCCAGCAGCTGAACCTTAGGTGCCAGGTGGACTTTCATGTTGGACAAGAAAAACAAGAAAATCCAAGCCCAAATGAGGCTCCCACAGATTGCATTTAGAGAAAAATTTTGAAAACTGTAGCTATGAACACATATATTTGCTCATAATAGATACTTAAATAACTGAATTAACATAGATAAAATACAGAGAAAATATTTACCAAAATTTTGACACTGTTTAATATTATGTAATATAGGCATTTTACAATGTTATAAAGGTTTTGAGTTGGGGAAGAGACTTGTTTTATTTTCAGTGCATATAAGTTAATTTAAGTCTGAAGTTTAGAAATATGGCTTCTCCAAATGCTTCAGGTCTCCAGATGCATTTATATTTTCTGAATTGTGCCATACCTCTGATACCGGGGAACAATCTTGCATGAAAAAGATCTATAACAGGTTTAAGAGGTCATGGCTAGGAGAGAATCTCACGCTACACATTTTTTCTACTTAAGCCAAATAGTGTGTTACCATTTAACATCGAATGTTTTTTTCCTCAGACTGGGAAAAAATAAAGAATGGTTGTTTTTCCAGAAGCCGTATCACTGTTGATTCACAAGTTCTTTAATTGGAGGAACTATAAGAACAGTGTGTGCAGCACGGTTTTCTGTATATTAAAATCTGTGCTTTCTTAATCTTTAAATAACACTGGGATAAAAGTCTCCAGTCTGAAAAACCAAGGACATCCTAAAAAGGCACTGAAAGTTTGTAACAKGAGTTTTTCCACCCCAAAACGCCAGAATTGAAATATTGTATATGTAGAGGATAAAACCAGTAGATATGGGTTTGGGGCTCTCTATGATTTCAGTTTATTTTTAAGCATTATTTAGAGAATCATAAATCACGCTTCAATTGCACAATAGATTCCAAAAGTTCTGATGGAGATAACTGCATCATAAGCTTTGCATTTGTGGTTAATATACTAAACAAGCGTCATTATATTTACAGGTTATCGTAACATTCCTCTGCTTTCCAAAACGGGTGAAGTTCTTGAATCTGCATCACTATTTGTTTACATCTGGTACTATTAAGGAGGCTCCGCAGTAACAGTAGTTTCGAAGCACCACACCCTGCTCAATAAAGCAGACATCACAAGGCTTGCAACAACCCAGTGGTCTGATTTCCGGAGTGGCATATTCTCAATGATTTTATTAAGCTAATGGGACTTCTTGTGTGAGTAAATGGTATCCTAAATAAGTAATGGCTCCAGAATTCAGCCCTACTCTAATCTAGAAATAATTAAGAAGGACTGAACTTTTTGAGGACATTTTGTTGAATTCAGTTAATAATTTTATTTGCAGCTAATTGGAAATATGATTAATTACTGAATGAGAATAATGGTTTAATATTCATGATCAATGGTCTAATATTCATGATCTAAGACTTCAAAAATCATGCATGTTACAGTGAATTTTTTATTTATACTGAGCAAAAGCTTTAACCTTTCTACAATCATTCTTTTCAAAGAATTGGGAAAAAAGACACATACAATTTACCCTTTAAATTCATAATAATGGCAGCTTCTGATTAGGAGAGAACTCATTAATTTCTACTGTAATTTTGCTATCTTCAGAAAAATAATCTTGAGAAAAAACAGCTCTTAAAATGATAAAATCTCAGATGCTATTGGTACCTTTTCTCAGCCCAGTCTTCAATCTCCTGCTGTTAAAGATGATAGACAAATCATGGACTGATTTGTGTAAGGCTCTGTTCATCGTAGCAGGGAACTTGGGATATATCTTACTGTAAACTCTGGAAACAGGAAACACAATGGGCAGCTCTGAGGTGGACTAGAAGCACCAGTGTAGAAAACACAAGGATTGATTGTGTGATTTAAGGTCTCAGAGCAACTTCATGCCTGACATATCTATCAGTGTAGATCTTGCCCATAAGACAGAA
This sequence comes from Rhea americana, assembly GCF_003343005.1. Classification (NCBI taxonomy): domain Eukaryota; kingdom Metazoa; phylum Chordata; class Aves; order Rheiformes; family Rheidae; genus Rhea; species Rhea americana. The sequence goes on from NW_028187088.1 coordinate 3,206,424, forward strand.
TTTTACCACCTTCCTTACAAAACTGAAATATTGTTGAGCTTCTACAGGACCGTATCTATATAGATAACTGCAGAGGTGCTACATAAATGTGGATTTTTTTTTCAAAAGACTTTACATTTATTGGTTTCTTTAATACCAAATGGTACTGCTTATGGTTGCAGACAGTTCTGACAATGCTATATTTTAATGCTATTTTTAGTCATATATCCTTTATAAAAAAAAAAATGCGTGCTGCTCTAAAATAGAAAATCAGGGAATGTTGTAAACAATGATTAGAAAATGTCACGAGAAATAACACTATTAGAAAATTGCATTAAAGTTTTAATAAGGAAACCAAGACAGGAGACCAAGAAGAATATGAAATCAATATTGAACTGTAAGGTCAGGTAATTTGATAACATTGTAAGCTGGGCAGAATATGTTTTCCATGCTTGAAGTGGCAAGTCACTTGCTTCTTTACCCAAGAAAGCCTTATAATCTAAAATGTTAGACTTGCTGATCTTCGTACTGATTATATCTGAATGCTAGCTAATACCCTTTACATGTAGCAAATATTTTATAGCTTTTTTCAGCTCTGAAAAAATCCTGATAATAATACTCAAGGAGAGTTTTCTCCCACCTCCTTTTACTGAGGGGGCATTTAATCTCTGCAAGCAATCTGGCGGATCTGTTCTGGGAACAAAACTAACCAAGTATCAGAGGCAATTGGTTTGGTGTGAGGAAAAATTCAAACTTATTTGGATTCCTAAACTACACGCCTACTGCCACTTCACGAACTTTATACAACATTACCTTCCAAAGTCTGACTTGTGAGTGTGCTTAGGGAGAAGGCAGCAATTATCTTTTGCCTCTAGCATTATTATTCCTCTGTTGACTGCTTTTCCACCTGGCAGGACAAATGTCAGACCTACTCAGTATATGGTAACTTAAAATTTTACAGCAGATCAGATCAGAAATGAACATGGCTTTTGTGCATTAAAAATGTACCCTCGATTCTGGAAAGCTTTATATACATGCTCAACTATGTGTGTGTGTAAGAGGCTGGCATTAATGAATGGTTCATTACAGTTCACATGCTAAACGCTTAAAGATGTGCTCAGATGGTTCCTTCATTTATATGAAAATGATTTGAAGAACAGAGCCCATAGATAGTCCCAGGGAACTCAAAGGTACTGCTCACGTTCACTGGTTACACATATATACATCTTTACAGCTCTCCATGTATGTATTAACTGGTTTCTCTTAAGCAGCCTAAGTATGCAATGGAGTAAGACTAGTGAACAAAGCTATATCCACCTATAGTGTGATCTCAAATAAATGCTATGCTGAAACTTTACATTCAATATGTTTTATTTATCCATCAGTATTATCTGCTCCCTCTTCCTTTCTCCCCACAAATGTATCTGCTTCTTGGATGTCAGAATAAAAGAAATGATCTTATTGCTAAATGAGTATCTTGGGTTGGAAGTTACACTGYATTAGCAGTTAAAAGTACACCAACATATATTGCACAAAATGTCTAAAATGCAAATTTTATTTTATTTTTTTTTAATGTGCTGCTTGTGTAACATTTAATATGAAATTTACAACTGTCTGAAATGTATTTGCACCTGGGGAACCATCCCATGGATCTCTGGAAAATCACCATATGCAGTGGGTCATAGGAAACCCTGATAAATTACACCATTACTAACATTATTTTGAAATAGAGTCAGTGGAGAGACTGGCACTCATATGGGTTTAGAATTAGGCCCTGACCCACAGTTTGATCTGTATAGAGTATCAGTATTTTTACAGTAGTATTTAATAAAAAAACAAACAAAATTACTTCATTACTATCGTAAGAATTTCCTGTATGCTACTGCAAGTTCTTAGCATGTGATTTTTTTACCCACACTAATGGCATGTTGCAAGATGATGGTAGAAATTTAATGAAAATGGCCTTATGATTAGAAATATTCAGATGTGATCAGCGGATGACTGCATATTCTCAAGGGCAGCTGAGACAAAATGTACCAGGGGAAATGAGATAAAGAAATATTAGTGGATAAATAATTGAATTATCTTAGATAATATTTAAATTATACTGTTTCCCAGTGGGTACCACTTTTCTTCATTTAACTGGACGCTGCTCAGCTGAATGTTAACAGCTCCCACAAATGTTCCTTTGCTTTTCACAACAAGCTTCAGTATACATCCTTTGAGCTCTGTGACTGTGTCATATACAACCTGCAATTATATATAGTGAAACAGAAAATGCATTTGAATATGTGAATCTATTTGATAGGTAAAACACTTTGATATAGTATTCAGAATGGTTATTACAACTTTCCAATAATTGCTTCGAACTGCCCTCCAGAAATGTAAACTTCTAGGTAGCCAAATTCACTCAAATTAGTGTATTTACCTCAGAAATATATTTGACTTCATGTAGTTTAAATAGAAGAGCGTCTGCCTGCTTAGGCTGATTACTGAGTGCTTGTAAATACATTCAAAATTTGTGTTTGTAAAGCTTGAGAAAAAAATGGGTATACATAATTTTCCCTGTGAAAACTGAAACCCTAGCTTAAGCAGAGTTTTGAATTCAAATGTGAAGAAATACCAGGTCCTGTATGTAGTCCACCAGAGACTTTGACAATACTATTGTTTTTATCAGGGAGACATTCAGATTGAGGATACTCATTGTGGTCAGAAGTATAAAACCATAAAATAGTTAATTCTGGAGAAGTATAGATTATTATAATGTTGAAATAAGATTCCATACCAGATACTTTGATATACTGTATTGCTATTTTCTGAAGAGTAAGCAAACAAGAACTCTGTTTTGATGCCAACTATTGTTTTTGCAACTATTTATCTTGTATTTGTAACATGTTGCATAATATGCCTCAAAGCAACTTTATATTTCATTGATACATCTCATAAAGGCACATCACACCAATGCACTGTAACTCAGGGTATTTTTCCTCAATACCCCATTTACTTGTGATTAAATCTTGCACTACACACAAGAATTTTAAAAAAGCCAAAGCAAAAACTAAGTTTCTTTTTTGTCAAGACTTCCATGAGATTTTATAATTGATCTAGATCAAACACAATCCCCACAAAAAGATAGAGCATAGTTTTTCTTTGACAATTTTGGGTATAAATTCTACCATTTCAATGCAAATATCCATATGTATGATTCTGGACTCTTCCTCCTAACTAACTGTATCCAAATGTATCTACTGTCAAAGTACTTCTATACTTTAATGGAAGCATTGAATAGCAAACATGATACATATCTCAGCCTACTCAATACAAGTTGTGGGTGAGGAACATTTCAGAGATTGAGCCCAACTGGAGATAGTGGAACTTGCTAAGTTAAGATGTTTCTGTTATTCATGAAGTGCTGTTAATTCTGCTCAAATTAAACATGACAGTTTGCTTGGTATCTCTTTACAAAATTAGCACGACCTATGGTTTAAAAAATACCCTTGAAATTACCTTGATACTATGATAACACATTAGGATTAATTATGAAATGTGAATGCTGTATTTTCTGAATTAAAAAAGAAAAGAAAGAAAAAGAAAAATTTGGAATGATAGCTTAGCCAGAATGAGCTGCATTCAGTATCGATACCTATGTTTCAATCTCTGCATTAATCAAAAACTGCTGAGCAAACTATGTGTTGGCTGATAAAATGTGGAAGGACATTATTAGATACTTTCAGGTTTCAAAAGTAAGCTTTGTTAAGAGAAATGCATTTAAATGAAAATCTATATGGATGGAAATGTTTTTCCTATTGTAGTTGCACTGGAAAAATATTTAAATTTAAATTTTAATCTCCCTGTGCACTTTAGAAGGCAAACACAGTACCATATTGTCATTTCATGAAAATGGGGAAATGAAACTGCCTAAAATGAGTTTGGTAYGCCACTTGCTTGGATTTACTACTGCAGTCTGAGTGTGGTCTACATACATGGCACTGCAGATGAAAAGGGAAATCTGACTGAGCTGTGCCACCCTGGCCTGGATCTCTGTGGGCTGGACTGTTCAGTCCTCCCTCTGCCTCCAGGGCTAATAACGAGGAACGGCCATAGAAACAGTCCCCAGTCCGGGAGAGAGTTTATAAGCCTCAAACCCAGCAATGCTCCTCACTCTGCGTGGCTCTGTGGTTCTCAGACCCAGGAGACAAGAAGTTGTGGGTTCTCCTACACAACCCGTATGGGCCAGGRCCAGCATTGCTGGAGCACAGTGTCCCTGTGGTCCCTGCTGTGCTGCRAGGCTGTGGGGTGGCCCAACCAGTGCCAGCAGGCTGCTGGGCTAAACGTGCAGGTGTCTCAGGTTAGTCAGTGATGCCAGGGTTAACAGCTGCTGCCACAGATACTAGGGCAGGAGAACCCCCTCCCCACCTTGCTCTTTTTGAACTGGCTTTAACTCAGAAGGTCTTACAAGGGAGCTGGGTTTTCTCGTCCATTTAGAAACATTTGGAAACTAGAGTTTTGAACAGCTGCTATGGAAGTCTTGCATATGCCTTGTGCTCTCCACCCTTCTCTTGCACCTCAGACAGGCATTCACAATTCTGGTCGTGACATTTACTGTGTCTGTTTCACCAAATTGCATAGGAATAAAAAAATTAGAGCTCTCCTGAACCCCTGCTGGCATCTCCCTGCCAAAGTAAACATGAAATGATGAAGAAAATCAGAAAAGCAAGCACAGGTACAATAAGTGGTTATATAATTTAGACTGTATCGATGATTATGATTTGATTACTGTAGTGATATTAATGTTACAGTAGGAATGTGCCCTGGTTATTTGCCAAGATATGAAAGTTACCATCTTCAATTGCTGCTTTAAATCGCCAAAAAAGTTTACATACAAGCTGCAAGAGCTATGAAATCCTCAGTTTGGTGGATCACAATAGGAATGAACTGGGGTGATGAGCCACTTTCAATCTTTGGACTCAAGGAGGCTTTAAGCTTTGATCAATAACATGCTCTGCAGTACAGAGTAGGCTGCTTTCAACTGATCCTAATATACTGCTTCTAAAATGATATTGCAAATTCAGCCAAAACAAGGTATATCACCAGGATGCAGGCATAGAAGAAAGACTGAATTCAGATAGTTGAACTGGTACGTGGATAAAACAAATAGCACCTGCCAACATTTCATTACCAGGCCAGTTAAATCCTGAAATCATTGCTTATGAATAATATTTGCCTCCCACTTATAAACCTAGATTAAAGGGAGGTGAAGTATACAGGGCCGTATCAGTGAAACAGCTAGGTCTGGAGTTCAGGTCTGCCTAGCGCCAAAAAAAGCAGCACTGTTGACCTACAGGAGCCTAATGACATTTTAATCGTAAGTGAGGGACAGTTGCTTCTCCTTATGTGGCCATGGCACAGTTCCTAGATTTTTGTTAATTGTCCAGATTAGCCTTGACGCATGCACAAGGCCGGAGGGAACCACTCGGGCTCCTGCCACAGTTCTCTCCTCGCCCTCGCTCAGGCTTCCCTGGGCTCCTGCAGTTGTTGCAGGCCTGCAGCTCCTCTCCTCCAAAGGCAGATGCCACAGCAGTAACAGGCTTGTATGGCCCTGGGGTATTTGCCCACATTTGTCCCCCACCTCTTGGGTAGGATGACGTGAATTTCTTCTCACTGTGGCTTCGCTATGGTGATGCACGCTCAACTTTGTCTTGGAGACTTGCTCCTGCTGTGGGCTCCTGTATGCACAGGTGCTCAGAGACACTGAGGACAAGGAAGACCTTGTAGCATGCTGCATGGCCAGGGCTACACTTTAGGAAGAAGACTCCACTGCAGTTGCTTCTGTTCTATTTATTCGTATGTAAGCAAATATGGTATTATTTTTCTCCTAATCCCTGCATCTCCTTTTCCCGTGTTATTTCTCCTCTTCTCAATCATCGCTTTTTAATGCAATGTTATACCAATGTGAATGCAATGAACTCCAAAATCCAAATACAAGAACAAGAGAAAAAAGGAGCGCTTGTTAAAAGAAGCTCTAAAATGTTCAGTATAGTTCATTCTGTTGTCAATTGTCCTGGACCCTCTCATCTTTACTCTCACACCTATGAGCAAAAAACAAGAATAAAATGCACTTTTGCAAGGTTGATAATTTGCTGTAGGCAGTTATAAGCAACAAAAGCACAAAACTAAAAACAAAAACACCCAAGAGAGGCACATTTCAGAATTTTTTCAGTCTTGAACACAGAGAGAAATTAATATACAGCTTCCTTCAAGCCATTTGGCTTTAATAAAAACTTATGAACTCATAAAGAAAGGCTAGTACTTTTCTGTACACAGTGTTTTGGACAGTAAGTAACTTAAAAGACAGCTAACTTGTATTTTTAGCTGTTTTCTCTTCCCTGGGGCTTCTTCTGCCTCAGTCTACCGACCTTGGATAGAAAATGCATACAGAATGACATCACATATGGAAGAACAGAGCTGCTAATAGCACAAGCATCAGGTCTGAAGTGTCCAAGTTCAATGGAACCATATGTCCCTACTGTGATTAGCATCCCTGGTAAAAAGAGAGACTGAGCATCTGTGAATAAGGCTGTGAGTTTTGTGTAAAAGATACWGAAGTTTTCATTGAATTTCTCTTAACAGCAGAGGGATGCTCCTATTTCCTTAACCATAACTGAATCTCCTCTCACTGAGTACTGTCTGACTGTAGGCAGGATTTTGGAGTTTGTTGCATTCAAATTAATATAACAATGATCACAAAAACAACTGCCTTYCGGTGTTGCTAGGTGGTCCTTATCCATGTTACATTTTGGATCTATTATAATTACTGATATTAGAAAAACATATGATATTTCCTGTGTTTAAATATCCTTCAAATGTAAAGAAATTGTTTTGGCCAGTTGAACTAGTTTCATTCTACCGTCTCTTTGAGTCCAAAAAAGGAAAGAACATAAAAGTAATATAAAACCCAGTATGCCTTTATTCCGTTACAGTATCATAGGGAGTGAAATCTGTCTCAGCTGTTAGCAGCACTGCTACTTGAGGAGCCTACTTACAGCTGCACTGGAAGCCATCAATGTAAGCAGGTAACTTTTGTAAKCAACTAGATGTGGGAAAAGAAGAAGCATTATTAAAGCCCCAGGTCTGGGAAATTCAGAGATAAGAACTCTTAGACCCAGCTGTCTAACTTAAACTTCACCGTATCTTCTCTGTGAAACAGGGTGGAGTGGTAATATTTTCCATGGCTGCTCCTTTGAAGCTTGCTCAAAGTGTTTTTGGAAATTGCTTTGAGATCCTTGGGAGACTTTCTCTACGTAGCAATTATCATCTCCAATCCCTYCTACTGCTCGAATCTTGTCTCCCCATACAAAAGAATACAGTTTATGTTGCATCCCATTTTGTAGTAGTTGTTTCTCCACACAAATGTTTCTTTTTACCCCAGAGATGGCAGCACTTCAGTGCTGGTTAAGTAATTATATATGGCTGTGAACTGCTAGCATTTTGACATAAAAAGAGCTGGGTTATTTATTATGTGTTATTATTTAGGACAGTGAAAACCAATTTGGTTTTCTTTTTTTGTATGTGCATTTGAATAACACGATCCTTTCAGTTAGTACTTCTAATGTTATTATACAAATCTGAATTAAAAACAGTCTAGGTTTTGGTGCAATGATGTTTGGGCTCTGATAGTAACTTGTAACTATAATTATGGTATAAGACTGATGAGTGTGAACAACCTAACTACTTTGCTAAAGAGAGGAACATAAAGAGACTGTCTCACTACTAAGAAAGAAGCAAAACAGAAGACCGTACATATTTACGTTTCACTTTACAATATGTTCTGTTTGACAGTACTCACTGTAACAGCTCTAAATGCTGTATTGCTATTTTATTTCAAGGGTGGATAAGGAAAACCAAACAAATAAGAAATGACAGAGGAAAGTGGACAGTACTCACAATTTCATTGTAAGTAGGGTCAGTGCTTTTTGGAACTGTTCTTGTTTTCCTGCGACTGACCTCATCAGGATCTGGTAAAAGATAAAATTCAGCATGTGCACTTGGGGCAGAGCCATCTGGGAGGCGCTGAAAAATAAAAGGGTTATAAATATGAATGCCTATGTTCTAGCAAAGAAAACAAATAAAGAAGTACCAAATGAAATCTAGACTTTAAGTAGACATAGAAATATATTACACTCTCAGTATTCTCTTGGCTAAATTGGAGTAGTAATGTAGTAAACAACAGAAATTCTTAGAATTCAGCTTCATATTGAATCAGAAAATAATAAGCAAAATAATAAAAGTGCCTATCTTTAATACTTTATGTTGCAGTGGAAATCCCTTAAGCATCAATCTGCTTTAACTTAGTTTAAACTGATACAAAGTCTAGCCCTTCCATTTTCCAGAGCAATGCCTAGAAACTGGACTCCTGCCAGTCAGCTCCTATTGATTTTAACTCCTAAGTAGAAGTGCTGATGCTGGGGAAGAACTGATTGTTTCTAAGGGCATTTCATAAAAGATATTACTGTAGGAAAGCCAGGAGCTTTTCCTGCAGCAGTATGGGCAGAACAGGAGTCTTATAATAACAGTGTGTCCCACCTCTCCCATCGCACAGCTGCAAACACTCTTTACCATCCCAGTTCAGATTGCTTGTGATACTCCAGATATTCCAGCTTACAGTAGCCATTCCAGATCACAGCCAATCTATTTATCAGCCTCAATCATTTAATCACAAGTAACTGTGGAACAAGTATCTTCTAAGCATATGTCAGGTAGCGCTTAGCTTACAGTTAAGCAGAAATCTCTGTGCTRGTAACACAATATGCGATCAGAAAGCAGAACTTGGAGCATAAAAGCATGGGTGTTTATCAAAATATCAGCAATTTTGATAGTATTATCAGCATTTTAGGTTGCCTGTGAGCTGGCAGGTAAACTTGCTGTGACAGGATGCAAATGCAAATGCAGGCAAAAAGAAAAGATTTTAAAATGTTTAGAATAGACGAACTCAGAGCATTATATAGGCAGTTGCTTTTATGCTTACCACTCTATTTTTACATGGCTCAGAATAAAGTCATTTCTCAGATTTTGATTATTCACAGTACGTGACTGGAAATAGGGGCTTTCTACAGGCATTATCAACAACACATCTCTGAGAAAGGAGAAACCACTGGTGTTCTAGCAATAAATAACTACTCTATCGGGAAGAAAAACAGCGCTTGTATGTATGAGCAATCAGTTCTTGCATATCAAATCTCTGCTCTGTGATATCTGAAATGATCCTTCAAGGCAAATGATGTGGTCAACTGCACAGCTTAATATTGCTATGGCTTACACTGTACATCATCAAAAGATGTACTGCTCAGATCATCATATATTGTCACCCTACGTGAACGATTAATGTTACTGTCACTAAGGTCCCCCAAAGTATATCTGTTTTAAAATACACACGGGATTTAAATAGGTGGGATTCACCTGTCAAAATAGGAATGCCTTTAAGTGTCAATGAAGCTAACAGATATTTCCCTAGGACAGAGTACCACACTGTTAATGTAGTATTTATGATTTATACTAAAAAGTCCATCTCTGTTGATCTAGGACTATATTAAAACTCCAATCAAGGAATACAAATCACGATAAGCTGAATAGTCTCTTGAAAATCAGAAATAAAAAGGAAAACTAGCCTTAAATATTAGTCCAAGCTACCAGGATCCTAACTGTAATCAAGCTCTTTCCTTCTAAATGAAGAGATGAGTGTTGCTGTACCTTAAAGGCCAACAGATTTTAGTTGCTTCAGACAAAAAGGGGAGCATCTTTAAAAAACAAGGTGGGGGGCGAGCAGATGGGTCATGAAGAAGGCTGTCCTATGTGTTCAACTGAAGCCCAGCGCAAGAATCTTCACTAGCTCAAGCACAGAAATACAGTATGGGGAGAATCCCACACAATTTAAGGCTTTATAAATCACCTCAGCAGTGTATTGCCTGTGCAGCAACCATGTTGGAGCTACTAGTGCAAGCTCAGGTCAGTGGCAGCAAAACGGGACCCAGTGGAAACAACGGCAGCATCTGCTTGCTGCCCACGCAGGGTGAGCCGGAGCTCCAAAAGCAATGCCAGCCCACGCTATCCATTGCTCCCAGGGGAAGCTCTTTTCAGGAGGCAGGATGTCAAACATTGCTCCACTTTGAGCTGGGGAGTTAGGAGAGGGTGCAGGCATGTGTGCTGTGCCTGCTCTGCACGCTTCAGGATAACAGACACAGACGGGCCAGGGTAGTTTGCATGAGAAACAGCCAGCCTCCTCACCTGCAATGGAAAGAATCCAAGCTGATTGCTGTGTGATTGTTTAACAGCACATGGGTATCCAAAAGAGTGTGCTATGAATTGGACAAAAAGACAGATAAAATCCTCTCTGTACCTTTGAGTCGCTCCTTGCATCCTAGAAGCAATTCTAACACCTTGTCTAACCTCTAGCCAACTAACCTTCCTYCACCAGCCAGCTCCTCCCAAATTTTAAGGAAGGTATTTCACAATACTACTGTGGCTACATGAAATACAGGCAGAAAACTCACTCCTTGCTATCCCTTTGAATGTAGCTAACTATATGTTGAAAGAGGTGAGTGGGAGGAAAAGGTCACGAAAGAACATAAAAAAAGAGAATATTTTAGCAATTCACAGAAGAAAACTCAGGGCAGAGCAGTTGCTCTGGGATCTTTCAGAACTAAAAACAAAGCCACTTTTCATGAATAGTAGCAATCAGCAGTGTCACTGTCAGAGAGGCAATTTAAAGGGCAGCCACCTGAATTCAAACTGAAGACTTAGTCCTGGTTGTTGGGGGATTATTTTTTTTCTGCTTTACAGATAATATTTTCCTGCTCCAGCTTCCCTTGCCAAGGGAGGCAAACAGGTCAGGCAAAGTCAAATTTCCACAAGTGTCCCAAGTCTCCAACTACAACAGCTCTGATAAGGCATCAAGTGATTAAAKAGCTTCAACTGAGTGCTGGCATAAGGACTCTTCAAGTCAGGTCGTTCACTCAACTACCCTCCGGTAACTCCTGACATGACGTAAAACATCCGTCAAAACCCTCTAACTCTTAAAAAGGCCCTCTCCCATCACAAACTCATCATCCAAAACTGTAGAGGAAGAGCATGTATAAATCAACTGGGGCTTTATAGGAGCAGAGTTTGGGTAGGCAAAGGCACAGTGGAGCACTGGATAGTAATATGACAGAGAGCTTCATTGGCTGTAAGCTTCTGTCCTTGGTGGGACTAGTCCAAGTAATCATCTTCTGCAGATGCTCTTTTCAAAGTCCTTCAGACATAAGTTACACCTATCAAATCATCTACCTATGAAATGCAGACTTCACATTAATGAATAACCATGAAGAGAGCAAAGCCAAATTACAAACAGATCAAAATGAATCCCAAAACATTTAAAGTGGGATCTGAATATTCTCTTTGTATAAATTCATAAGTCCTTACATAAACTTGGTCATATGCTCAGTTTATGTCAGCTTTTCTTTTGATTTGCACAGTAGTTTAGTATTTTCTTATAAAGGGTCTGCTTCAGTGAAGGTTTTCTTGGGACAAGAGTTGCAATGGCCATGGAAGGAGCTGTACTTTGCCAGATCCTCCATATCAAGAACAAAGAAGAATCTTGGCAGCTTGAAACCAAGAGTGGGATTAACATGGTATAACTATCATCTTTCTAAATGCGTATCTAATGTAAGAAAGACTGTTAAAATCTGAAGTTGAAGTAAGGTGTTTTATTAAGAGAACTAACACAGCAGGAAAAAAACTCCAATTTTGGGGACAAACTAATCCTTTCTCAGGCTTTCACATGTGATTTGAGCAGCTGTTTGAATGAAAGAGAATGGAGAAAACATCAGATATTTTTTTCTTCCTAAGTATGATCTCTGCTGTCATATTCCACAATGTCACATTTAGTAAGCAAAACCACTGGATATCCTTTCGCTCTTACCTCAGAAAGCATTGGCAGGTTTACACTATATATTAAATAAATGTGAAGAATATCAGACCTAGATGCCAGTCTCATTTGGTCCAAAGAACATTTTTTCTGATGGGTTCATAATCGTAAGATTTCTAGATTTCCATAGAATAATACTTCCAGGAGCCTTATGAGTCAATTCTAGTATCTAGCAAGAAAACCTTCTGTTATTAGTGGATCAAAAATCACTGATATCTTTCCACAGTCCAGGCCAGCAGGAAAACCAGAGGGTCCCTTGGTAATGCCATTTTGCACATTAACTATTCTGCAAAACTCTTACAGCTTGAATGTGTTTATGGTTAAACAAGCAGATAAAAACAATGTTTTAGTTTGAATTCTGTTTATATTTAAATCTGCAGTCATTTCACTAAACCTGAAGGAATAGACTAAGTCTCCTGAAAAGAAAATGGTTTACTTCTGAAAATGTTTAAAGGAAGTTACTCCCAATTTAAATGCTTGTTCTAGAGCACGGTTTAACCAAAAGCCTTAGTTCTTCTGTTGTGTACACCTGCAAATGAATTCAAGTTGTAAAAATGCATTGACTGCAAAAACAAAACAAAACAAAAATCAAAAAACAAAAAACAAGTTGCCAAGAGAAATATGATTGCTTTCCTTACTATGCCTATGGACAAAAAACCCCAGTGATTTTGATCTGGAGATAAAAAGAAAAAAAAATGAGTTGAATTTGGAAGCTGACTCTGTGCTTTCTTCAAACACAAACAAGCCACTACTGTACAATTTTCTCAGAGAAAGACCTGCCTACTTGACTCTGACAACGGCTGATGTTTTGAAGGAACTGAGCTATGATTGTTTGTATATATGATTCTAAAAAAAACAGTTGCTTTTTGAAATGTTATTTACCTCTAAAGCAATGCGAGTGCTGAAAATATTTGAGAGAGAGAGGGAGAGAAAGTAAATAATACTTTGAATCTATTTCCCTCCACAGCTGTAATTCAATACTGAAAAACTAATCCAGAGATATATCTGTTATGGCTATGTTCCATTATTCCTTCCAATATTATTTTCCAAAACAAAAAAAGTATTGATATTTACTTACAGAAAACCACACAGAAAGGTAATGACTGGTGTAATTCAATTTTAAATATATTAGCTATGGCGGGGAAATAATGGATGAAATTCAATTAATTTTTCCACAAGAACTACATTATCCTAATGGCTTTTCTCTCTTGATCTTTACTAACTATTCAAAACTCTCCTTAAGGATRGATTAATTGTTGACATTAAAAAGGGCTAAATGCTTCTTCATAATTTGCCATATTTTAAACTATGCAATTTAGCATGAGCATGAATTCTAGACTTTGCTTAGATGAATTTTAAGGAAACTTTCATGACAGTAAAAGGACACTTCAGGGATAATTTATTAAAATGTTTATTAAAACTCATTTCTTCCTAAATGCCATTCAATTTTCTTTTTAGGTGACTCATCTCTCAAATTYATGTCATCGCATCTTGGTCTTAGACATGCAGATCTTTCCCACCTTTTTCTCCTGGTGTGAAACAGATTGGTGGCACCTGAACATTTGATAGTTCCAGCTGCTGCTCTCTTTCTCCCAGTTATTCATTTTCAACCATCCTGAGACACACACACACACACACAMAMAAAAGGGACCAAAGGTGACTTGCATTCACTAATGCCACCTTTCCTCCTCTATAAATAACTTGCTTTCTTCCTCCAAAATTAATTTCCTGGACTTTTTCAAATCTCAGTTACTCTCTTCTGCTTCGTCAAAAAAAAATTCTTCAGGCTTTAGGCAGGCTCCCATTTCAGCTACTCCCTCAAAAGCGGGGGGAAAAGTCCTTTAGATTGCCCAGTAGCTCTGACACTTAGTTTTCCCATCCTTCACCTTCATCTTGTTTTTTTTTTCTCTTACCTACTCTGCCCTAAGAATTTCTCTTCTATTTCACTTCTTTGTAGTGAAGGACTACAAAATATTCCTTAATATTTAACATTAAGATGTCCTTACATATTTAAGCAACTTATTATTATACTAAATGGTTAGAAAAAAAATCAGATCTCCAAAGCAAATATATATAGATTAAATTTAGACATGAGACAAATTTKGGTATTATCCAGTAAAGGAGGATTAGAAAAAAAATCCACTGAAGAAATCAGTCTTACCCCCCAGTAACCTGTACAAAGCAGCAGCTGCCTCCTGACTAAATTAAAGCTCATAAGAAATGTGGAAGAGCCGTCAGTACTGATGCATATGTAATTCACTTTCTCTGAGTGGTGTAGTCTCATCTGTATGTACTGTAGCAGGAAATGGCTAAACTCCATCTTTGTAAGCTGCGGTTTAATTAACAAATACAGCCCCTGCCTTAGAAAAGATAAAATCCTCTGGGCTAATTGTAAGTTTAGAGATTTGAGAAAATAATCAGGACTAAAACAATGACATCCCCAAGGAAGAGGTCCCTTCAAGGAACAGGTTAATAAGATACGTAAATCTTGACATTGTTGTCTGAATGAGAGGTTGCTCTCTTACTTCATAAATCGTAATATGGGCCTGAAGAGCCTTCCTTCTTTTTCTCCGAGATCTGCGCRTTGCAAAGCACTGAACACTTCCTCTACTTGACTCTGCCACTAAGCTTTTTATTYTTCTGTCACAAAATATTTTCAAATGACTTGAAAGCAAATGCAAAAGAAAATCATCTTTGCAGTAATTAAATAATAATTACAGGAAAGATAATCCATTATATTGCTGTGGTGCACTGTGCACTGTATGCTATTGACAAGACAAAACAAAAAGCAATTGGCCAAAAGTGATAGCACAAATGAGGTATTTTTTCCATAAATTACTTTTTCACCTAAAACTGGAAAATATTTAACTGCTGGTCTCCAAGATAAGCTTTTYCTTTTCATATTTTTGGATCCCATATTTCTTTTCCTTTTCTCTGTTAGCAACTTCATTCCTATTTGCATCTCATGCACATAKAAGGTATGCAGATAAACAGAGAAGACACACTGTGGTGTGTCACTGGCAGAGCAACAACAACAACAAAAATGAAGCTGATCCAAATCTAATGCAGGGAAATGAAATGAGCTGTTGTTTCAGAACAACATACGTGTTGTTTCAGGGAAGTTCTGGGAGGCATTTGCTACCTTTCAGAAAACCAGCAATGTTGGTGGTGGCAATGGAGCAAACCTCCAGACGGCTTCGTCATTGACTGTGATAAAAATGCAAAGGTGATCTGTCACTGTTACCGCTTTGAAYCTCTGAACAGAGCTTCTGCACACTGTGCAGCTCAATATCTTCAACATCCTTGTCAACCTGTCTGCGCCACATGCAGTTTGTCAGGGCACCAAATGCGCAAACTGTGCCTAACGTAGGTGCTGTTTATTCAAGAAAAACAGTGCTTTGTAACCATGGTTTATTCCAACCTTCTCTCTCCCAAGTGAAATAAGGTATTATTGGCCAAAACGTGCAGGTTTGCTGGTTCAGCTCTGTTTGTAGTATAGTAGTACGGAGAAGGACTGGTGTAGTCTAGCTGTTACTGGAAGACCGTATCCTGCACACCTGATGAGGAGAGCTATGCCAACACGAATAGGGTCTAGTGCTGTCCTGAGTCACAAAATATCTAAAGAGTGGATGCACCATCATGCCAACACTGTCCCAAACCTGCTGGCTGTCAAATGGGGGAAAAAAGCAATCACTGAGTGAGAAGGACAGCTTCATAGCTCAGGCCTTGCAATAAAGACACAGTTCTTGGCAAAAATGTTGATGTGTTGTCCTATCACTGTGTATATGTGAGCTTGCTATGCAAGTTTCCATGGAAGTCTAAGCAGATCTCTTTCTTTAATTAAGGACAGATGGGATATGGTCTCCATGGTCGTCTTCTGTGGTTGGAAACTGAATTGAGCCTTAAATCTTCACTGAGTATAATGGGAGCAAGATTCAGTTGCCTAAATACAACAACAATTCAGGCGCCTCATGCCAAAGAGGTCAAAAGATCTGTGTATGGAGGCAGGAATATAACATAGACCTCATGGGAGACCRTCACCCAGGAGTAGTAGTTGGAAGTCAAACAAGATACTTCATGGTTTCTAAAATAACCCTGATCAAGCAACCGAATCCCACCACATCATGTGTGTAGGTGCCTTAATTTCAAACTAAATCCAACTCTAATTAGGTTAAGGCATATAGAGATACACAAACAACAGAATCTTTCAAAGCATGTAGCAATGCTAAATGCTTAACAAAGTTTTTCCTTGTAAGCTGATCTGCTTCAGTCAATTGAGAGTAAAACCCCTGGAAGTCTGTTCATTTTAGCTACTTCAGTTTAAGCATTGCTCTATGATACCCAGATGGTTACAAGGGTTTGCCTTCCAAGCCTTTCTTTCTATAAAACTCTGAAACCAGAATTGAACACTTTCAGAAAGATCAAGAAAGAAAGAAAGAAAGAAAGAAAAGATATACAATTGATACCCAGGATAACAGGAGTGATTTTTTTTTTGTCTCAACAATGAGCTGTGTACTAGGATAGACCCAAGCAAAGTGGGGAAGAGTCTGTACAACCACAGGACTATGAACTGTCAGGTAGAAGAGGCTCRTATCTTTTACTGACCATTGGCAGCAGCAGACAAGGAGGACTAGTACTTAGCTCCAGCAAGTAATGATATAGCCTTGTGCACCTTTACTGCTCTTTCTGAACTAACAAGAAATGCTGCCTTTTGGTCACATACYTATCCTCTTCTCTCCTTGTCTAGGCACAGATAGCAAGTGAATACAAAAATGCATAAAGAAACAGTGATAGTGGTATGTCTATCTTCATGCTACAGTATATCTCATTTTCTTAATCAATTACTTAAAAAGGTTTTTATGTGCCTGGTACAGACTAYTTTCAATGTCTCAAAAAAGAGCTCTACAGAGCTTCCTCCACTTTTCTCTAGATTATTCCACAGCTTGCTGCCTCCCTCCCTAAGCAAGCATTTCATTATATGATGCATGCAATTTCTGCTCCTTAATTACATTGCAGTGTTTCTAGTTATGTTCCTGTTTAATGTCCTAAATAATTCCTCTTGAACCTTGCCGTCTTATTCTTTAAATATCTGCACAATCGACTTGTGTCCTTGTTAAGCCGTTCTTAACTAATTTAAGTTATAGTAACAATAAATCACTTCTCAAGAATCAATCAGTCCCAAGTAACCCTACTGAGAAATGTTCTTTGAACTTGTATCCTAGTTTTCAAGTATCTCCCTGAGACAAATATTCCAGCATCAAAGCCTGACAAAGACAAACTACTTCCTTTCTGCGCCACRACATCAGGATCTGGCCTTTCTCGTTGCCCTCTCTCATAACAGCCTCACGTCTCACTGTTTGTTTGTTTTTCCTGACGTTACTATACRATATAGATCTATATCTCCCTGAGGTAATAGATTTCATTTGTCCAGGCTGCCTGTAGGGTTCTGCAAATYGCTTTTATTTTCTTGCTCTTGCCCTATCTTCACTATTATTTTTAAAGTTTTCCTCATTGGCAACCAATGGCAAGTTTAATTTTTGTTCATCTTTGTCTCTCAGATCACTCACATTATTAAACAGAACTTGATGATTTCTTTCTTCAACACAGATCAACTATGTAGGGAATTACTTGCTTAAAAATTAGCAGTTGGAATTTAGAGCTGAGGCAGTACTCGACTGTGCTAGATTAAAGGGTTTAACACAGAACAATAACACAACTACTGGTACAACGTATTTGTCAAACATCTTAAATGACAAATGTGTTGGAATCCAACAGTAATCCCTGTGCCACGAGAGCAGACATCTTCTCTTYCCGATTTAAACTACTGCTGAGTAATAGTACCTTTTGTTTATAGGTGTTCAGCTAATTTCAAGTTTCAAAGAGAACACGTCTATCTAAGCTAATTTACATTCATTTTTAAAGTAAAAGCATTTYCTAACCACAAATGTGAAATTCAATCCAATCTCCTTATACACTAAAGTTAGCTCAAGAGCTTTCTTCTTATGGCTTTTTATTCTTTTCAGTAGCAGTCTAGAGAGAACATCATCTGAATGTTTTACCTTCCTCCATCACCCAAAYTGCTGATTTAATTCTGTCACTGATACTTCTCTATCTGACCATGAGYCAGCAATGTGCCCTTGTGGCCAATGGTATCCTGGGGTGCATTGGGAAGAGTGTTACCAGCAGGTCAAGGGAGGTGATCCTGCCCCTCCACTCTGCCCTGGCGAGGCCTCATCTCGAGTACTGTGTCCAGTGAGACATGGAGCTACTGAAGAGAGTCCAGCATAGGGCTACCAAGAYGATGAGAGGGCTGGAGCACCTGCCACATAAGGAGCAGTTGCGAGAACTGGGCCTCTTTAGCCTGGGGAAGAGAGGACTGGGGGGGATCTTATCAATGTGTAAAAGTACCTGAAAGGAGGGTGGAGGGTGTCAAGGGGACGCGGACAAACTCTTTTCAGTTGTCCCGTGTGACAGGACAAGAGGCAACGGGCAGAAACTGGACTACAAGAAGTTCTGCCTGACCGTGAGGGGGAATTTCTTCCCTGTGAGAGTGACGGAGCACTGGAACAGGTTGCCCAGAGAGGTTGTGGAGTCTCCTTCTCTGGAGATATTCAAGGCCCGCCTGGATGCAACCCTGTCTAACATGCTCTAGGTGACCCTGCTGAGAGGGAAGGTTGGACTAGACGATCTCCAGAGGTCCCTTCCAACCTTACTGATTCTATGATTCTATCTGAATAACTTCTGTTCTGCTCAGAGAGATTCCTTCYCAGTTGCTTTCTGTCGGTGGGCAATTTGCCAGGCTTCACCTAGCTGTGGAACTTCTTCCTCATCCCTCTTGGCTAAACCAAGGGCTGCAGTAAAGAGAGCAGGATACAGTCATAATATTCTGAAAGGGTCAAATGCGGCCCTTTTTATTTAACTGATGGGCATAGAACTGCGGGCAGGTAATACATTTAGATCTGCATATAATAACAGTTTTTAAAGCATAAACATCAGCACGCCAATGAGAACAAAGATGAGAACCAACTCTGAAGCAACAAGAAATCTGCCCTCCTTCCCAGTCCAAGCTAAAGCCAAGCCCAGCAAAAGCAGGGGAAGCATTCACCTATACTGCTCTTGGGGACTCCCCTACTGCCCTGCACCTGCAGGCTTAGAAACGTCTTTCATCCCCTTGGCTTAGGGAAAGCTTGGCTCTCACCTTCCTTCCCCAAGCCCTTCATCTATCACGTTTCACAAATGTTTTTTGGAAGCAATTTGTACTTCGATGGTGTAGAACATGAAGTGGAGAAGAGGCTGGATGTCTGTGTAAGCCTAAAGCTGATTACTAATTTGTCACCCACATATCACCTACCCTAGAATCATTAATCATTGGGAGAGGTTCATGACAGCTTCAGAGCTTTGTTAAAAGGAAAGCTGGATGTAGTTTTGGAAAATACTGTAGGAGTTTATTTTTCTTCCAGCATATTTCCCCCCTGTAAAATTGGTTCCAAATTCATCACCCACACACGCTTTCCTGAATTTTAGCAACATTTATAGGCATGAGGCTCAGGGACAAGTTGGCTTTGTTTCTGCTCCCTACTCGCCCTGAGGAGTTATTCTGTCCACAAGAAGTAATGGGCAAGAATGCTGAGCAGCAAGGATTGAAAAGTTTAGCTGCTTATCTAGAAAAACAGGGCATGCCTGAAGTCATGGCAATGGACAAAACATGCTTCTGTGCCAGTGCTGAACCACTATTCCCTTCTGATTCTCTCTGAAACTGCAAAAAATATATTAACCAAACTTTTTCTGATCATCAGAAATGGCTRTTTCCTCTGCCTCTTGTCTCTTTTTGATTAGCCAAGAGAATGCAGCAGTGCAGTGGTGTTTAGCCCTGCTGCTGCTGGCTGCCCAGTACTAAGCTAGTCCACAGCCCTCCCTATGTTAAATCTGCTACGACCTTGAATTCCAGCATTCTCTGTGTTGGACGAAGGGCAGTGGACTTGAGCATTTCAAGTTCAAAACCTACATGTCTTTCAGTGTTCATAAATCCCATTACCCAGTTTCTATGAGATCTAGGAGCCTATGGCTTTATGGTATTCCCTCAGCCTTGCTTTCTGCCTCTTCCTGTTCTCCTGTTCCCATCTGTTCCCACATTTTTCCGTGTTGTGCTGTCACAAGTGGATTGCACTTGCTCTTAGCTGACAAGTCCTTCCAAAAGCCAAAATAAACCTTGCTCTGGATCCCATCTCTTTTCCTAAGACCACTTCTTGTGCTTTGCCAGGTACTGCACTGTTGTGTTTGTGTAAGAAGCTAGCCCTGCTCCAGCCCCTTCTGCTGTCACATCCTTCCCAGACTCCAGGCAAAAGCTCCCAGTCTCTCCATATAACCTCTCTAGCTTTTATCACTATGCCATAGAATCACAGAATCAGTAAGGTTGGAAGGGACCTCTGGAGATCATGTAGTCCAACCCCCGCTGCTCAAGGAGGGTCACCTAGAGCATGTTAGAGAGGGTTGCATCCAAGCAGGCTTCAAATATCTCCAGAGGAAGGAGATTTCACAGCCTCTCTGGGCAACCTGTTCTAGTGCTCTGTCACTCTCTCAGTGAAGAAATTCCATGCCAAGGCTCATTTTGGTCAGCTTCCAGCCTTCCAGCTTCACTTGATTAAGACAATATTGCCTCTACTGCCTATGCACACAGTGCACAGTATTGCACTGTCTGGATATGAGTGCTGACTTAAGTGCCCCAAGAGACTGACTTAAAATTCCACAATATACATGTTTAGAAAATTGCATTTTATTATCATCATGGCTTTTGCATCTTTGAAAATTGAATTAAAGCTTTTCTCAGCAACTATGGTGATGCCTTTCAGATCATCAGCAGAAGCTGAGTCTGATGTAAGTCACCTGATTTATAGAATCTCAGGATTCACATAAAGCTATAAAATTCTGGYGAAAATCATGAGACTTCACACCACTGTTAGTAACTCATAAATATCTATTTAATGGAATTCCTCTTTGCTGTATGTGCAGTTTTGAAGTGTAAAGAAACATTTGCAACCATTCTTAAATCCCTCCATCCGAATACTTTCAGTGCCTACATTCCTGGTCTAGATGCAAGTATTTTCTCTGTGAGAAAATACAGTTTGTGTTATACAGGAGGTTAGATTAGAGTAATGGTCCTTTCCAGTCCCCAAATTTATAAGGCTGTTCTACTCTGTTGTTATTCCTTTAAGTATTTTTAATAGAGTTTTCTTCAAGYAGGACTGGCTTTCCTAACACGACTGAAAAGTTGCAGTGGTTAGGGAGATTCTGAAGCAGATCTAGGAATAACTGATCTGTACATATGCAGCAAATCCAGCACATGTGGATATATGAATCAGATCAAAAGCACCTGCACTGTGGAGTTCATGCATGCAACCACATGAGACAGTCCTCTGGCAGGTCTGCTACAGACCGACTCTCTTTCAAGTGCGATAGCATTTTCTTCTGTGACATCCCACAGGAATGGGAGTAGCTTCATGAAAAAAAACCTGCAAAGCTATTCCCTTCTTTAAAGAACCTATAGGACAATTGATAATGGCTATAAACAGCACCAGCTCCTTAGAGATTATCCTGTGTATCACATATTAATATGATTGGTACAGTAGTATCTGGATCTCTTATTAAAATCCCTAGAGCCACCCCCATACAAACAATAAATAAAAATTATTTAAATAGATAAGAGTCATTTTCCATCACAACAACTGTCAGTTCAGTGAGTCTACATTTGGGATTAATTTGGCCCACTACAATTATTTTTGCATCTGAACACACCATAAAATCTCTATATAGAGATAAATTAAATGGGGAAGAGCAGTACAAAAATTATTTACAATAAATTACGAAATTAAACAAGATGGCAAAGTAATCTCTGCACAGATGAACCACTAAAATATAATTAGTGAGACTCTGCAAAAGACCGAATATTCCTGAAATAGCTTTAACACGTCTTGAATAAGATATGATCTTGGCATACATTTAAATCCCTGTTCAAAACAAAAAAAAAAAAAAAAAAGAAAGAAAGAAAAAAAAAAGAAAGAAAGAAAGAAAAAGAAAAGGGAGTATGAGAGTATGATAGAGATATTGATCTATGGGACTGGAAAGCTGAAAAGATTACTAAGAAAAGATTACTTTTCTTTTACAGGTTTCTAGTCTGCAGGTAATCCAGTATCATAGTGCCCCAAAGAAGAGCTATTTTGTAATTCAGACCAGATGACAATGGACAGATGGACAGACGAAAGGAAGGATACACAAGCCCAGGATTTAAAAATATGATTGCCAAAGTCAGGCTGCTTAAATCGTGACCTTACTTTCAAGTCATGAATCATTGTTAGTCTTTCTGAATTAGACTTGTAGCTCTTCTCTGCAATCTCACTAAAATTTGACTAAAATTTGACTCTATTGGATTTCACTGTAAGGTATCTACTTTCAAATGGTAGATAAYAACTTTAGGTGCATTGTCCCTTTCCATAATGAACTGAACTCCAGATTTATTTTGATAAATTTTGATATCCAGAGCTATCTATGCTGTAATTTGTTTTTATTTAATTAAAAAGGCTGGAACTTTCTAAATTAAAGAACACAGTCAGGAGCTTATATGTCTAAAATGATARGAACAAGGAGAAAAATTGCTTTCAACAGCTGCTGTTCTGTTCCTGCACATCTGCACATCACCTGGCTGAACTCACAATAATGCTAAGAAAATGACAATTTGCTTGTACTATTTAAAAACACTCCTTCCAATAGCCATAACTTTACCAGAAGTTTATCAAGGTCATTCAGGTTTAAGAAAGCATAACAAAAAAATAAAGAGGGCCTTATACTGCATCCTGAAAATAAAATATTATAGGCTCCGTCTGTGTAACACAGAAGAACGTTTTGCCAGCTAGAGGTTCCTCTGAACTGGACCCGTCAGGAGAGGTTGATCTCACCTATCAAGGGGGCGCATACGAAACAAAAGACAAGTCTCTCAGGACCCAAATGTTATTGGATGATATGGACCAAAATGAATATGCTTGAATTTCAAAGCAGAAGCCAAAGTGGCCAACAGAGGACAGTTGGAGCTATGGAAGCCTCATGTGACTCATACATCTAATTAAACAGTCAGTCTCATTTCATTACTGGCTGGTGCTCACATACATTCCTCACTCTGGCCCCATTTAGGTAAAGTGATTATAATTCAGTCTGAGGTGTAGGAGACATAAATGTACACATTAAAAATCCGCATCAGTTAAGAAGTGCTTTAATTTCCTAGGCAAGCCGAGGTGGCGAAGGATCTCTAAACCACAGCCATTACTTGAGACTTGAGCAACTGGGAATTCAAGAGCAGATCTAGGCAGCTGAGCTCATTACGAAATGGCAGACAAGCTGCCTCCGCTGAGACCAGCGATAGCTCTCAAGATATTTTCACCAGCCGATTTCACCTGCCTTGTGTTGTGGGAGCTCTGCCAGCTTCCTCCTCTCATAGTCTGGTTCCAGCATTTACCATTTAGCCTCACGAAAGACAGTGTGTTACMAAGCTGAGCATCATCATACCAAATGACACAGCTTCTTAAAATACACCCCGACTCCGTCTGCCAAGTTCTTCCCTGTTGATACACCAGTTACATCTGACTTGAGGAAAGCGTATGGGTAATTGATCCACTGTCATAACCCCACGCTGACATCCCACAAAAAGTCATGTTGGTGTCATGACACCTTATGTCTGACTGTTATCAAAATATGCCAGCAAAAAGGGTCAAATCAGTCATCAAAGCTAGTTCTGCATATGGCCTGGAAAAGCTGCCATTAAGCCAACACAGTTTCTTCATCTCTCCCACAACTACAACCACACTGAACAAGTTAAAAGGAAGAAAGAAAGCGTTAATGATGACAGGAAAGCATCACCATAATTTTAAGTTAAAATTAATTATCCCAGAAAGGATGTTTGAGGATTAACGTTTTCACAGTATGCTATAAAAGTAAAGGATTACAATGGATAGGTTATGATAAAAATACTTACAATGTTCCTTATATGTTTCAACATAATTGTCAGTTGGGTGCCCTCATAGGATATGACTAATTGCACTCCAGGCTTATGATCMGTTGATTGAGGACCTAAAATAGGCCAAATCAATGGAATTTTTTTAGTGACTAGATCAGTGTAAATACATATCTAAAATACTACTTCACACAGGAACTAATACATAAACTGATGATTACCTGCTTAAMTCAGGGATGAAATTAGAAAACATTGATAACGAGTATGATACAAACATTTAAGGAAGTGGTTTGACATGTGGTGCTCATTTTCTTGCTTGTATATTCACTGACAGTGAGGTTCCAGGCTTTCTAATTGACACCAGTCAGAATTTTGGTGGGAAATTTATSCTTAAGTTGTAAATAAGTGGAGGGTTTTTTTGCAGCCATCGATGGCACTAAACAC
Organism: Rhea americana; assembly: GCF_003343005.1. NCBI lineage: Eukaryota > Metazoa > Chordata > Aves > Rheiformes > Rheidae > Rhea > Rhea americana. The sequence goes on from NW_028187088.1 coordinate 3,230,807, forward strand.
TGTTGTTGCGATGCTTCCGTATAGCTAAAAACGTTGGATTTTTTTGTAGTTCCCAATAGAAATAAAAAAATGATATAAAGGTTTGCAGACAGGTTCCAAAATAATCATAGATTTACAATAACAATATCTATACCTAACAGATATAAGTTTTGCCTTCCTCATTCTGTATCTGTCTCTGTTCCAGGCTTGTTTTCATGCAGGCAATTGCTTTCACAGATTTTTTTCTAAAATACATTTACAGAGTCTAACTCTCTTCCCACTGAAGTCAGTGACAAAACATTTTTGAGTTTCCAAGCAAGAAGAACCAAGCTCATAATATGGAAGAAATGACTGAGCATATCCTTTTCCTTCTTTCTGCTGGAGGCATTGAGCCAGCGGTTTTCATTGCCAAAAAGGTGGTTCCTTTAAGTGGGGTAGGTAATGTAACTTACCTGACTCATGGAGATGGTGGAGAAAATACACAGATGGTTTTTACCATGACATATCAGGTAACAGGCATGTTACCATGGGTGGAGCCCATGGTGTTCCCCACAACGTGATCACTGAAGACAGGACAAGCASTGCCTGGCTAAATTAGCCCACTTTTACTTATGCAAACAGGGCTTCATTTGTTTAGACGGAAACCACGCTACATCCAATAGTATCTATTTACATTATTGTAGAAAATAAGAATTTAACCCTGCTAACCTTATGGCAAAACAGTGAGCTTGCATGAACTGAGTTCTCCTTTACTTACCTCACTAGGAAAAAAGTAGGTGACCTTAAGAGCTCAAACAGAAAAGCGCTGCTCSCCTGCATGTGCCTTGCAGTCTGCCACCCTGACACACTAGCCTTAAACCCACCGAGTGGGACGAGACAACGACACGAGCCAGTACAATATACTAGTAACTAATTCTYTAAATAGAAATGTATCTTTCTAAAAGAGGCAGGAATAAAGAACGATGATGAGAATTAAAGAATCACTTTCACACAGTAGGATTACGCACTCGCAGTAGGAAAGTTTTGGGGGTGTATTGGGACTGTTTGTCCTAAATAGCATCACCAACAGACAGGATTTTCACATCTTCCTTTTAGTCTTAGCAGACATTTGTGGACTCATTTTTGCTCTCTCTCTCTCTCTTTCTTTTCCACATGTGCAGCAGAGTTGTTACCAGTCAGGGSTGTAAGAACAAGACATCAAACTCATCTCCTCAGCTTTTCCTCTGTTATTCAGCAGAGGATGCAGCAGAGGGGAAGTTACAGAAAACAAGCCACATCATTGGCTATATTTTTATGCAGAAACCGAAAGCATAAACTCTAGAGTGAAYGAGGCTAAAGTAACTGCTAAGCAGATAGAATTACAGTGGTGTAATGTACTATGGACACCCAGAGCCATAATATAAATTTTCCAAGCAGTCTGGATACAAACACTTCTGAGCATTTGGTGTTTGAACTGGAATTTTAGAATATGAATCCATCTCAAATTTCTTTCCTTTAGAGACTACACAAATTCATTTTTAATCACATCCTAATTAGAGAAGGGCCTGAAACAGACTCCTGAAGAATTGAAATCTTATGATGAAATCACTAAGCTGGGACTTGGAAGACATAGGTGCAGTTCTTCATTTGTTGTTGTCCTTTATGAACTTTGATAAATCACTTAGCTAGGCAATACCTTATTTCATTGCTTGTAGTATGCAAATAGGGACAGGGAAGGATARGGGACAATAGGAGATGAAAACTTCATGAACCAGAAAATGTTATTTTTTTTTTTTTGAGGGTAAAAAAAGCAAGCAAAATTTTTTTTTCTTCCCCCATCCAAAGCCATAATTTTGCCATTTTTTAAAAAAACATGTGAGACTCTTCCTTTAAGTTCCAATAGGAAAGTTACCTAGAGTATGAAACACAGTGTAATACAAAGGAGTCGTGCTTGAACATAAGGGCACAATTCTCTTGAGGGGCTTTGTTAATATTGTGAATTGTAGTGGGTCATCCTGAGCAGTTTAGAAAAAGCAGATCTCAGAGACTAAATYGTATCATTTGTATTCAGTTGCGCATTATGCCTTTTCTTTCCTACCAGTACTACTATTGTTTTTTCTGCTTTATTTAGGTTTTATAGCATGAATGTTTATATCCAGTGGAGGAATTTTTCTATGGGACTTTGCATTTTCACTTTCAAGAAGCAAATGCAAATAAGCTTTTAATCAAGTTGAAAATAATGAAAAGCACAGGAGGGGAAAATGCACTTCTAATTGAGTATTCAAAGTGAAGTCTGAAAAAGACATTATAAGCATGGCTATTACTTAAATATTTACTTTTGCTATGTAATACATTGAGCACTAACTAACAAAAAAAATTAAATGTAGGAAAAGGAAAAAGGAACCAAAGGCAAGGAGTCTGATGCACATGGGAGAAACTTCTATCATTTACGTTTCATAATAAAAGACAGTTACTGTCATCTACACTCAGCTGTTAGATTGTATTTTAGGTTTTTCCCACATTCAGTCCCTTTGAAATCCAGGTGATTTTATCTTCAAATGTTAATAATTATTTCTAGTTTATCCAGCTTAGGCAGATGGACTTGAGCTCAGGCCCTGCATTTTTAGGAACTCTCAAGCTCTTCTTGCCCTCCATTGTAGGCAAAGGCCAAATGCTGGTYAGTTATAGACGTAGGTTAAAGCCTCACTGATGCAAGATTTTCCTGCCAGGAATGGATTCTTCACACACTGGTGTCACTGGAAAAGCTGTGAAACATGAAATGAGAGGACCTGGAGTTTGACKGCCCATAGCCGAAATGAGGTTCACAGTATTTTATCCAGAGCGAAGATGAAAGTCAGCTGCCAATACATACTGCAKAAGAGCTCAAATGTTGTGATACTTTACAATCTCTTTCATCAAGGAACACATACACAGGAGCACTGTGGATCCATTTCTTTCTTTTGGATGACAAAATTAAGGAAATTAGTGTTCAAATTAATTCCTACCTAGGGTGGTACGATCYCCGGACTTGTCAAAGGTATGGTTCCTTTCTTCATCTAGATCTTTTATAGCATGGTCAGGAACCACCAGCCATTTATTCCATATTTTGTGCAATGTATTCAATTTAAAACAAGTTCTGCATTATGCTTTGCACAATGCATGAGAAATACAAACTGCGATAACTGCTGTACAGAAGATGGACCAAATCTTCTGCAGGGAAACTATATTTACTGATACACTGCATTTCACATGTGGACTACAAAGCAATGTGTGAATACTTAYTAAATAAATATCACAACACTACCATAAGGGCGCTAAGTATTACTCTCTCCTAACCCTTAGATTTGTCTCATAACTTTCTTCTTGCTGATGGTCTGTTTTGACACCTGGCATCAAAAGGGTGCTGGAACCTGTTTTGTTTCCCAGGAACAGCCTTAGCTGACTGGCTGCTTGCTTTAGCTACAGCTTAGAAGGGAATGATAAGCCTCCAATGATTTCAACTTCAAATACACAGCTGTAGATACATACAGACACAGATGCATAACACCTTCTCATTSCTTTAGTCCTGTAAGCCAACATGAAGTACCGATGGCCAGTGAAACACTACATGCATCTGAAATAGAAATGCAACTTGTGGCCAAAGCTTTACATTGAGAATGAGCATTAGACAGAAACACTATGTAACATGAGAAAAAAATATCCTACTCTCCCTAGGGACTATTCAAGAGGACTGGGATTCTGCATGGAGATGCATACTGCACAGTTTTTCTTTTCATGAAGCTTGGATTTTGCTTTAGAAAGACACAGAGTCAGCTCCTTCAGTGCACTAAATGGACAGAAGCCCACTAAAATGAACCAGGCAGTCGGCACACATGCCAGAACTTGACCTATGCTGTACACTGTTATAGCAAACAGCAAAGACTTCATGATTGTGTAACTTTGACAGAACAGTCTGAAATATTAATACTTTCAGGGGATATAACATTGAGAACAGAAAAATAAACTACATAGATTGTTATCAAAATGATTTTGATGGATTTTTTTTCTTGCTTGTTTTTAAGGGCTTTTATAAAATGCTGTCTGTGAAATCATTCCTGTTGTATCCTGCTCTTCCTTTCTTGTAGTGAGCTTGGTATAATGAAATGCTGACAAAATTCAGTATAATTCAGAATTCACCCCACTGGGAATACTGAATCAGTATTCATGTCAAAGTAAATTTAGCACTGTTTTTTAATCTCTTCATTGCTAGGAGCACAGCACAAATTCATACATTTTAATTTTTATTTTACTTTAGTAAGTGTAATTACCTACAACATTTGTAAAATAAAACAGTATAAGAAAAAGATACTATCTTGATCAAAATTCATAACCTGCTTGTACCGGGTACTGGCTTTATTTTATATTGATCCTAACTGAGAGACAGATGATTTGATTGTGTAAAGGCTGAGAGAGAAATCACCATGCTCATGGAAAGGTACAACTCATATTAAAGCCATATGAAACCTGAGTTACTCTTTAAACTAGACAAAAATGAAGGCTCTTGTAAGCTCGTAAAGCAATGAAATCTGTGGGTAAAGGGTGTATTTGCTTCACAGTAATTGCCTCTCCTCTGCAACTTATCTCCTGCCCCAGCTCCTGACTATGGCATTTCTAAAGAGCTTACTTTCAAATCGAGAGCATTTCAGGGCACTCTCAGCAAATAAGACCCTCCAGAGCTAATGCACTGTGCTCTTCCCAGCCACTCTTCACTTGCTACTTTGTGGCTAGGCATAGTCATCCACCTYGTGCCTTAGCCTGGCTTGTCTTCTCCTTCTCACAGGCTGGATCTAGGTATGGTGGARGGTGTCATGCAATGTACAGATACGTGAGCTGGCTCACAAACAGGTGGAGGAGGACATGGAATACAGAATAACTCCAACAAGAAAGGTAAAACTTAAAAAAAAAAATTGAAGAGCACATGCTCTTGAATTAGCACAGGCACTTCTCTTACCTAAGCTAGCCCATTTACAGCTAAAATCATGTACTTCCACAGTTCACTGCAGTTCACTGTGGACTAGGTATGCTCCTCACCACACTGCCCAGAACTGGTGTCACACCAAAAGCAACTCAGGCATCATCCTTGTTCTCTGTTTTTACAGAGTGTAAACTAATTAGACCCTTGTATGTAACACACATTCTGTTAATAAATAATAATAATGAATTTTCTAGGCCAAAGGGAGATCTTTTTTTTTTTTTTTCCTCTCAGGCACAGGTTTTGTGCTGAGTCTAGAAACAATGTGTCCAAACTTCAAAAGACAGAGTTCCTTATTAGGAAAAAAAAAAAAAAAAAAAAAAAAAAAAAAAAAAAAATCCGGCTAACTATATTGACTGAGGCTGGAGATATTAATCTCCCCTGACCAGGCTGTGACCGTCATTTAACAGGACCAGTAACTTCACAGTGAACGAGTAGATTGGGTTATCTGTCAAACAGCTTTCATTGAGCACTCAGTAAATACATTCTTACCTTTATTTCTTTATTTTCTTCTCTGATGGTGACACTACTGACTACAAAATGTAGGGCTCACTCTTCCACTGATATTAGGTAGGAACCTCACTCCAGGAGCTATGACACTGTAACTTAATTCTCAACTTTATTACAGGCTCAATTCATGCTTTTGCATGAGATATTTACACCTAAATTCTCCATAATTCTTATGCACCTAAATCCTACTGAAACGTCAAAATTCCTCTCAGGATCTGGGGCTTAAATTTCCTTATGCCTCAGCTCACTCTCACATGCCTACGTCTTTGGTTAAAGAGTCTACAGAGACAGGCAGTCCCTGGATCCAGACTACAGGTTGCATTTGAACTCTGGTTTGGATTTTTTGTGACAAAATTTAGCTTCGTATCTTYCCAACACTGAGGCCATCTTTGCAGTATCTGCTTTTGTATAGGTTAGAGCAACCATTAGCAATTTCCAATTGCTATAATGAATGTAATGTGATAATGGCATACCCTAATCAAATAAACTCCACACAGGGGGAATCTTCCAAAGGCCGAGAAGCCAGAGTGGGATTTACTTTGTTCTGAGGGATTAAATAAAAAAGTCATAGCAAAACAGACAGTAAATCCCCTGTCTGCGGAGAGGAGATATCAACATAATGGACATCCAAACAAAATATCCTGAGATACTTGCAGTCCTTTCTAAAATGTGGATAACTGGTGATCTTGGAAACTTCTTATCACTTGCAACACATAACAACTGGCTGAATTGTTCCAGTGCGGAGTGCAGCTGCAGGCTTCTTTACGAGATTTTGTTTTGCCGAAAAGCTCACTGCTGAAGACGATCTTCAGTGCAGTGGAGGACAATAAAATATTCGTGGTTTGCATCATATGGCTTAGGCTTTGCTGCTTAATGTTGTAACACCAGAGATTAGATTAAATTAGGTGCTGGATAGAAGAGGGAAATGGGTTAAGTAACTACAAAGGTAAAGGGAATAATGCAGAATCTGATTTAGTGAGAAGTGAATTACAACTATCATTAATAATGTATGCCTGGGCATTAACATAATGAACTGTTATTTACCTGCTGCATTCATTGTGCAAATGACTTCTTTAGAAGTCATCCCTAATTTCCTTTGCTTGTCCAAATACTCATTGTGCGTTGTCACGACTCAAATCCTTTCCTCTAGATTCTTCCCTGAAGATTTTGTTTTGTAAAACAAGAAAACTGCCACAGTTTGTGCAAATAAACATTTACTTTGCATGTAGGTATGCTTATTCAAAAAGAAATGAAGCAAGGGTGAAGAGAATACGCCAAAGTGAAATAAACCTGCAGGTCATATTACTAAAACATTTTCAAAGATCTTCTGAAGCTAGGAATTATTTATTGGATATCTATATAGCCACAAAAAAAATGCACTAAACACTTCAGACACGCCTTTGCATTACTACATTTAATATTATTAAAGACCTCCTGATTAGAAAACAAATAAAATTAGTAAACCACATACCTAACATCACAGATGATGATTCTTCTGCCAGCGTATTTTTGGACCAATTCAGGAAGAAGCTGAGTACCAGCTCGTTCTGGAAGGAAACAGAAATACTTTAGGGAATATCATATGTTGTATATCTGTTCCTTAAATTAATTCATTCAGAGCAGATTGCTGGTAGGTTTCTGATGTATATATTAGAATCAGCAACAATGGGAAGCCTTTCCCCTCCGATCAGGGCTAGGAAGCCCTTACTACTGTTGTRCTGCTTTGGGATAAAATCAAGGCCCTAACCACTTCCGAAGGAAACAACTTCTACATAGGCACTGGTGGGGACAGTGTTGCCCCTTATCACTGGCTCAGGGAGGCTTCACTGCTGCCAGCTGGGCTCCTTTCTATCACCATACTTTTAAATAGCAGTGTGCCAAGTAGGCTATATATACACATTCTTACTTCATCCATGGTGTCTCAATATATATATATATATATTAGCAGAAGCAGCTACTTTTACAGTGAAACAAATGCTGGAGAACACCTTTTCTGTGTATGAATTTTGCCCTTGGCACAGGACCAACACCTGGTATCTGACCTAACTTGTAGCCTCCCTTATGTTTAGATGCCGCATATACCGTGCACGGGGGCTTAATCAACACTCCCACTGAACAGGCCCACACAGAGTTAACTCCTACCAGACAGCAATGGGGAATGAAAGAGATGATCATATTCCCCCATCCTGCTTAAGGAGTCATCCACCTTATGCACTGCACTATAATTTTTATTTTTATGTGTGTGACCTGTACTGCTCCAGTGAACATATATAACAGGTAGTTACATCTAGCTTTAGAGAATTAAAACAATAAACCTGACCTTCAGTTTTGAGTATTGTGGAAGGCAATAAAAATATGAATTCTGAAATGAGCTCTTATGACTCTGAATCAAAGGTGGACTGTAACTGCATTTTATTAGTTTTTTCATAAAGCTGCATTTCAGAATGCACATTTGTTTAAACACAGCTAGAATTGCTACATTCATACTGATGTTACTTGGACTGACACTGTAACGAATTGGCTGAAGAAGAGACTTTTCAGATTCTAGCATTAAAATGTCATCATTGTTTTTTTCCAGGCTGTGGAAAATAATGTGTCTCTTATCAACAGGATGTACTTCATGCAGCATTTGTCTTGTTTCAGTTTGACAAGATGTGGCATGATTTGTGCAAGAAAAAAAAAACTCAAAATGGAAGAGGTTAGTGACAAATGCAGCTAGTGTGCGGTTAACATCTGGGTTAGACAGAAGAACAAGATGCGTACAATCAGCCTGGAGATAAGATTCAGCAATTTGGATTTATTTTAGCAGTTGCCTCTTATTATTCATTCTACTGTTTGGAATTTTTCCTCCCACACTGATATTTTCTTTCTTTCTTTTTTTTTTTTTTTTTTTTTTTTGTTTTTTTTCTTCCTTTTTTTTTTTTTTTTTTTTTTTTTTTCTTTTTTTTTTTTTTCAAAAAAGATCAACCAAAAAGCTATTTTCCTTTGACTAAATGACACATGATTAAGCTATTAGCAACGTATACTGCTGCCCATTCTGAGTATTATCAATTATTCTCTCCTTTTGTGAGGCTAGCTTATAGAGGAAAGCCCATACACCTGCTTCAGGCTGTGGCAGCTTTAAATAACAGGGTTATTCTCTGTGGATCTGCATTTGCTCTTTTAGCACAAGTCCCAAGTGTAGGGAATCTCAAGGGTTGAAAGAGTATATTTTTGGCAGCTCGGCYTTTACTTGACAGCATGAAAATAAGCAGAGAAACTTAAGTAGCCCTTCTAGTTCAAAGATCTTGAGAGAAGTAGGCAGGAGGTAGAAGGAAGGATACACTGACTGACTTGAAAGCGAAATAAAAAACCCTGTGCTGAGCAGCTTGGTGTTCTGCTTTCTCTCTGCTCACTCTTTCATTAGGGTACAGACAGGCTAGTAAATAGGAAACAGGAAGATTATTTCAGGTGATCGTTCCAATTTCTCGCTTCTAAAGGAAAYAGCACTCTGAAAAAAATGTCAGTTTAAAAACACAAGTGGACTTGGTGCAAAATTTTACATCAGGCACGAATGTGATAGGCATATACGCTGCCGATGCCACAGGGCTCATTTCAAAGCATTCCTTGTCTGTGTCTACTGTACTCAGCCTGATACTGAAGCATGTGGGGAAGCAACAAGGCTAATGACGGCAAATGGAAAGGAAAAAAAAAAATCGACAGGTCAGGTTACAGGGACATATTTTGCAGTTTATCCAGAGCAAAGTGCTTCAAAAGGCATGGAGGTGATCCCTTATATGTTTGCAGCAGTAGGCACTTTTCACCCTGCTGCTCATAAGACAGCAATTGCTCCCTGAGCTGAGTAAGCCTGCCTACTGCAGGACAGCAGCAGTTAGACTTCCTTCAGCAAAGCAAACTCATTCTTACGGTCATCCTTGGTCAGCAGACCACTAAAGCACAACCTGAGCTTTCGACTGGTTCCTAAATCCYGTTGAAGCAGTCAATGGGACTTCAGTCAGTTGGGCTCCAGTCAACAGGGCTGCAGCATTTGTTCAGAGCTAAGCGTGCATCTATTCACATTGCTAAATGGAAGCAGACACTCAGAGCCTTAAGTATGTGCATCATCAAAAGTGTCTGGCAAATTATTTTGGTGGATAGAGTCTGCTTCTACATAAGCAGTTACTACCACAAACACGTGCACCCGTAGGTGGGAATCTGAGAGACTCTCTGACAAACTTGGCCGACAGACATGCACTGACGATGACCACCAACACCCACCTATCCTTTCTCTCTCAGAATTACTACCTTCAACTCAGCAAATACAAATTAAATTCCCTAAGACACTCTCCATACTGGAATTCTTAGGAATGCMTCAAATTACATGTCTAAGTATTCTTACCTATTAAGAAAATAATCTTCAAAATGTAATTTCTGGTATTTTTCCAGACCAGTCAAAACCACTAAGCTGTTGGGGAGCACCCAGGCAGGTACTGGCACATCGGTGCACATCGGTGTTGCTCTGCTGAGAAATCACGATCTTTATTCAGCCATTATACTCAAAAGGGACAAATTCCATCTTCCTTTACACTAGGATACAACTGAATTATGCAATTTCACAGGCCTCAGGGACTGAGCCCTGCACTACCGTAGCACAGCAGAATTTACCTAGTGCTCTCCATCACAGCCTAACTAGAAAAGCACTCTGCTGTCAGTGAAACACAGACAGGCTTCCAGCTAGATTTATCTAATTTTGTGACAAAGAACAGCCTGTGCTGTACCATCAGCTAGCTTTTCAACTGTGTTAGGGTACACTGGGAGTCAGAGAACACATGAGCACCAGTTATTCCTCAACAGGACGAGGAAGCAGCAGGAAAGAAGGAAATCGGGAAAAAAAGCTGACCTTGCCGCAGCTATTATATCTTCAGGAAAGGCCGAGGGAAAAGAGGAGACTTTGAACCCTCTCCATTTTGGCTCGGCTTGACATCGGCCTGCTGGAGTACACGAGCGGTCAGAGCTAAGGGACCCACACCCCTCAGGGGCACCTTCTGCTCGCACTGTTAAATAACTCCATACGGGGACCGCTGGAGCTATTTTCCGAGGGCTGTAAATCCAGAGTAGCTCCGGTGAATAAAATACTAATGAAATATGGGAAGCCCGATATCAAACTTGATTACTTTTATAGTGTAAAACATTAGTCACTCCAAAACAAGGCTGTGGGCCTGGTTTTCACTGTGTGTTTGAAAATGAGTGTATATAATTTACAATCATTGCCATTTACATCCACTTTAAAGCTTTTTTACGCAGCCACAGTGCAAAAGACTTTACCTATAAGTAACCATAAAGCCGTTTATGGCATATATATCCACAGCTGATAAGCTGTTTATGGCATATATCCACAGCTGATACACTGTTTGCTTACCTGCCTGCATTAGTTTTATCTTTGACTCCAAAGWTTTTAGAATGATAATCTGGACACTTAAAAATAAAATTTGTACAGAGGCAAAATCCAGTATACCTCACTTCTTTCTATTTGTTAGCCTTCTGTACTTTTTACTGTGCTTTTTATGCTTTTGCCACCCCCCTCTTTGCCCCAAAATCCAAGCCCACCACATTCGCATACAAAACCAATCTATTTGAAAGATGTGGGACAAATAATGTATGTTTATTTAAGGCTATGTATTTTTGCAAGATCAGTATGTACATCGAATGTCTTTGAGCTACACTATCAACAACAGTATCCACAAATTAATTGTCAATTCATTTAAATGATGAGAGATGGGGAAATTATCCTCAGAGAGTTACTAGCTGGCTGATCGTACCAAATATACACAGACTTACCACATGAAACATCGCTTTATATTCAGTTTTGTAATTCGTGTTTTTTATTTGTAATGCCCAGGTGCAACTTGTCCTTTCAAGATAAGCAAGAAAAAATTCAGCTTTTTCAATAGCTAAAATGCTGCTGCTTGACACCAGAGCCAAGAGCTGACTCAATTAATGGAGCCTTACTTTGCTTTTGTGTCCCCAGGGAGTGCGCAACCCTATAACACAGCATTAAGATGACAAGCCGCTAGGGCAGTCCTATTTACATGATGTTACGGGGTTTGGACTGCAATCTCTATTCAGCCCATCACTCAGTTGGAGATAGGAGTGAAATAGGAAAAAAAAAAAAGAAAAAAAAGTAAAAGTAGCTGGCAGCAGCTGCCTTTTGTCATAGATTTGATTTATAGAGTGGTAATGYATAATTTTACCCTCCTCCATAGTTCCAACCTTCAATTTGTTGTCTCTTGATGCTTCACCTATGCGCTATATGGTTGTTCTTCCATTTAATGAAGCAAAACTGAGTCTACGCACTGTCAACTGTGTTGCCAGGTTTACCCCGATCTGGAAGACCCAGACAATCCTACACATGCAGCTAACCAGTCAACCAGTCAGCAATGGTGCAGCYGACTGCACCATATTCTTCTCACATATATTACAACCGATTTGATTGGAGCAGAATGAAGTTAAAAAAGATACTGAAATCTCTTCCTTGATCTTGTCCAAAGTGATGCAATATGAAAATGAAGGTGCATCAGTATTTGCTAAATATCTAATTTAATTCCTGCTTGGAGGCAGATACTTACTGTCCGCAATACATTACAAAAGAAAATTCAGTTGGCATTATTTATCAACTTTGCATTTAAGTGATTGATGTAATGAACATAGCTTTTTGTTCCAGCATATCACCTGACTGTAGTTATTTATAACTGAGTGTTAACCTGGATTTAGAAAAAGCACTCCCATATGAGGTAGCTCTTCAATGCATGTCTGAGAGCAAGTCAACGAGTGAGGCTTGCGCTTAAAGTAAAGCACAGGTTTAAAAACTGCTTTGAATACAGGTGGGCATAAGCACACGTTCAGTCTTAAACTAGCCCCACAGCAAATACCTCCATTATCCGATGTTTCTGTGTTATTGAATCTGATACTAAAATACAGTGATAGAGAAGGATGCTTTGAAGTTTCTATTGTTTAAAGAAGGGTTTAAAGAAACATTTAATTCTTATTCAAGCTACAGTAMAAATAAGAAGGCAGCTGTTTTTCACCTCTCCTTCTTCGTTCAAGCCATTTAGCAGAATGCCAGTGACACTCTGACCTACTCTTAATCACAACATCATTTTCATAATCAGAACTTAGTCTGGGCTGAAAAGCATGCACTTAAGGCATGACTCAGAAGGAATTTGTATGTAATCCAATTCTTTTTTTTTTCTTTCTAGGATTTTTAATTACTTAATTGCTAGATTCAGGTTTCCAGTTGGTCTTGTGGGAGCTGGACTGAACTCTTCAGGGCTATAAAAGGTGGTCAATCGTGTCTAGTCAATCACAGTAATGTGTTTACAGTGGTAGCAAGGGTATTTAATAATAAAATAAAAACTTATTTAACTTATTTTTTTTGACTTAGTACAATCTCAGACCATGCCTCAGGGTACTACCCAGCTAAAATACAATTCAGCAGAGACAAATGCTTGTGCCAAGAAAGATCAGGGAACCCTGTTCCATAGGCATCTGCTGTTACAAGGGTTCTTCAAAAATTTCTGAATTAATTATTTATTATTACATAGTTTTACTATTTCATAGGAATGACAGTTTGGTAATGCTCAAGAACAGACATCTCACTAAAAGGTTTAGATCAGGCTCCCTAGCAGTTTCAGAAAAAGGACAAATTTGACTGGAAAGTTGTCCAAGGCATGAAGAGAGACAAGAATAATTGTACTTATTTTTATCAAGAAAGTCTGCTATCTTGACTTTCTGCYCACAGTAAAACCAAGCAGACACCATGACACTTTAAAAAAGAATCACGCTAAAAGGAAAAGTAAAAAAGAGACCTTCTGATAGGAATACAAATGAAATTACCCACTGCCTGGCCTCGTTGTTCTAAGTGGGTCAGAAAACGTCAGTATTTTCTAAATTTCTCACATCTCCCAGCGGGAGAGGTATCTTGAGGCAAAAAYGATGATTCACTGTTTATGGAGTGCCAATAATTTTATAGGCTATCACCATGGATTACTGGTTAGATACGTGGTGATTAGMAAAAAGATTTCCAGGCTACAATCGCACTTTGTACAAGAAAACACTCTGCTTGTTACCCCATCTATTATCATGCCCTTCAAGTCCTGCACAGCACTAGCTATACACTCCTGTTAGTGAGACACTCCTTAGAAAACAAAGTTATTTCTTCTCCTCACGGTTCTCAGGGGCAGTCTGTACTAGACTGAACTGTTTTCAGTAACTGTCCGGCACATAATTAGACAGTCCAGCAGGTCCATACGAGCCCCACTGGATGGTTTGGAGCCATACCAGCACATGTCTCCAAACAGATCTGTTCCCGACACCCTCCGAAGCCCCTRTTCCTGGTTGTGTCCCCATGTCCCAGCAACAACCCAGCTGGAGAACATACCCGGCTCAGCCGGCGCATGCTGCAGGATCGTGATGGGAGCAGGACTGAATTAGCAAGCCCATCAGGAGCTAGTGCGCTCCAGCTGAGTATTAGGACATTTATAGACTACAGAGCAGGAAGGAGAGGAGAGCTTCTGTGCGAGACGGAAAAGTGCATTTATACCTATCCCAGGGCTTTAAGCAGTCTAATTTTTCAGCCGTAGACTTTGCTTCTACACAGTAGTGCTTGGCCCAAATTGAAAATTCATGTACCTTACAGCAGCCCAGAGCACAGCAGAAGATACAGAGCTCTTCTTTTCTAGGTCACTGGCTTATATCACTTTTTCTCAGCTGTGACCAAACAGCACTACTGTAAAACAAACTTGTGTCCCTAACTTGAGTGACATAGAAACTACACAGCAATTAACCTCAACCTGTGCAGTTTATTTGGCAAAAATCAGTCAAGAGAGCCGAGCACTCGAGTCAGCTCTCTGTGTTAAACTAAGTGTAACTCTTTTGACACAAATATTATCTATCTTTGGAAATGCTCTCCATTTCAACTCAAGACAGAATTTTCGCTAAGAATGAGGGGCCCATTTGCTTCAGACATGGCCTATTCCCCCTTTAGCTCTGATAATGTAATCACAACTGGGTAAGTTAGGCAGGAAACACTTTTCCCCATCCTGCAAGACACTTCAGATTAAAAAAAAAATAAAATAAAATCCTGCCCTACCCGCCTCTAGGCCTCCTTGCACAAAGGTCTACGCTGCTAAACCAAACTAGCCTGAGGCAGTCCGATGGCCCTGAGGCCAAGGGACAGACAAGGCTCATTCGGCGCCGGCCACCCTCCCTGCAGGCTCCAGCTCTCTCCCAGAGAACACGCCAAGAGCGAAAGAGCAGGGATGACTGCATGTAGTCGTGCCCCGGCTCCCTTTAATTCACTGGGATATACGTAACMTTCGAATCGAAGGTGATCGCATTTGTCTCCCACGCGCCAGACAGCTTTCCTGACCATCCTTGGTCACCGCAAGACACCTCCTTCTCTCAGACCCTGGTGTCACATCAGCAGTTGCCTGTTCAAYTTCTGGACTAATGCAGTGGTATCAATTAAAACCCTGGGAGGGTGAGTGGAGCCTGGGAGATGCTCCAGGCCCCAGCTTTTATGGCCATCACAGGGCACAGGCTCTGTGCTGGGCCAGATAATGAAGAGTCMGTTCCTGTCGCTGTTGCAGCTTTCYGCTTTGAAACAAGAGGAAAATATCAAACCTCAGAAAACAATCAAGAATTACAGATGAGAAAGCACCAGTTTGGAYGGACACCATGTATCATTCTGACCATACTGAAACATTCTGATTTTGGCCTTCTGCTTGCAAAATAATTTTTCTATGTGCTAACTTAAATTTTGAAACAAAGAGTAATTCTGGGCTAAAACAATCGAACTTTTCATGTAAGAAGTGTTGAAATCTGSCTTTTTCATATTTCAGAACTTACTTCTTTTTTAGACATTACATTCTTCAGAACCAATTCTTTACTGTTAAAAATTCAGTGAATAACCACTTTTGCATGGCAGCAAAGGAAGGAAAGTTATTTTGAAAAATACYCTGCCAGTTCTAATAAACTATTGTTCAATCATTGTCTTTGTCTTAAACCCTGATGAATGCCACGATGGCTCTGTCTCAAAATGGCTATATACGAAGTGTCACTTATGTAATTTATTTTTTCAAATGAGGATGTGGAAAGCTTCCTGATACTTTTGATACAATACCACTAAAAGTAATATAAGCTATTGTTACCAAAAACAAATTCTGGAATTGCTCACATTAGCCAGTTTCCTGGATCCACTTAATATCTGCTTCAGATAGAGATTCAAATCCTTCACTCTTTTATGTTCAAGATCTGTAAAAGGTAAATGCCATGACTGAGGAAACCTGGGGAAAAAAAAAAAAAAGAATATTCATGAGTTTTACTGCTCTTGCAACAAATTTGCTGAAAATATTTCCGAGCTTACTTTACAAAGGAGTATTTATACTTTCTAAGAGGTTTTGTGGGAAGGGGAAGAGAAAGSTGTAATGTCCAGAAGATTATTTACTGCTCCACTCTGGTCTTTTTCTTCTAATAATTTAATGATAYTCTGTTTCACGGCCTACTTCTTTTTCGGTCTATTTTTACAAAAAAAATGTATTAGAAAGTACTAAAAGCACTTATTTGCATTTTCCAGTATCTAAGTTCCTTTTAAAAATCTGGCCCTTTTTTGACCCCAGGAATGCAGCACTGCCTTCATTTTCACTGTGCACAGTACAACTGATCGCTGATCTCAGGCCACGGTTCATGCTGTACCAACCTCTACCTTATAATATTGAATGAGAAAAGTGTTGCATCAAGAGTGTAACATTTTATGAATGTATCTTTTCTTGCCTTTTTTTCAGCTCAGCTATTCAGAATGTAAATAAGCTTTTCAGAGCAGGTCTCTGATCCCATAYGTAATTTCAGACACTACTTTAATAAAAATAATTTATGAAAACATGTATTCATTACAATACCAAAATCAAATCTAACAAAAGCAATAACAGCAATAATAATAATGTTCTTGTAGGATTTTTATTAATTTCTTTTGATTTTAGTTAATAAACCAAGTGAATAGAATGGTCTTGTGTCAGCTTTCAAATGCTATGATGATTGAAAATGTCAAAGCCACATTTTTTTCACTTGAATCACCCTTGCATTTTCAAGATAATGCATGTCATATCAGTCAAGAGGTTAGATTTTAAACAATACATATAATTGATCTATATTAACCTTGACCTGACAAAGACTGTGTCTCTCTCAGGCTGTATAAGCATGAGAAAAGCTATCTGTGTTAAACTGCATGTAATGGGTTTTGTGACATGGTTTACTAATATAGAGATTGCTAAAGTAATATTATGCTTTATGCCCTTTAAAACTGTATGATTTAGAACAGTGGCCGTTTCGATTCATGTCACATTTCTACTGTAAACATTTAACAGTGTCTGGTTTACAAACCTCTTTTTTCTTTTTTTTTAACTGATACAACCTTGTTTATCCAGCAGGTCTCAAAAAGATATCTGAAGGCTTCAGACAAATGACTAAAGAGCCAGCTAGCGGTGCATTGCACTGAAAAGAGACACTTGGCCGGCCTTTTGAAAGCCTGCTGGTCAGATCCTACTTTGATCAGGTTTTACACAATTCCACAGCTCAGTGATAAGATGTCATCAGCTTCTCAGAGGCCAGCCAAGTAACAGCACATGGAGCACCGRCTTCCCATCCCTAGAGAGGAACATTGGCCAGCTCTGCAAACCACCCAGCTGCAAAAATGGCAAACAGCAGTCTCACCTAGTGAAAAACTAAACGACCTAAGATGATTAACCCACAGCTTTTGTCACCAAGAGATTCAAGGTAATTAGGTTTTATGAACTTTAACTACAGCTGTTCTTTTTTTCTTAAGTTTGTTTTGTAACAGAAGGCTTTTTATGAAGACAGGGCTGATTAACAAGATATTATAATTCTTATTAGGAGAGAACAGATCTTTACCTATTTTCTGTAACACTTCTGAGGAAAGCTCTCGTATGTCTTTGTTTGCAATTAAAATAGGAAAGACCAGGATGACTACTGCACATTGCATGTATTAGACTTTTGATTATTTTTTTCTGGGGCTCAGTTAGGCATTGTACAAGTGAGCAGCAAGAGACAGTTCTCGCCTCAAGAAATTATAGTGATAGAGCATATCATGGGAAAGGGGAAATGACATGACCCAGGATCACGAAATACATCAGCTGCACAGCTAAAAATAGAGTCAAGGTCATCTGACACCCATACATAGCCTCTGAATGTTTTGATTTCCTTTGGGTGCACAAAAGGATTGCTTTCAAGAGATGGTAGTGAGGCTCTGTTTGGAAGCAGCTTAAAATTAATCAGGCTGTATAAGACAAAGAGGGGACTCTAGCTGTAAAATGTGGGCCCTCAGAAAATGCATCCTAAGCACAGTGACCAAACTGAGGACAGATATATGCATTATCTTTAACTTCAGAGAAACTGCTGATTGATGGCACCCATAACTCTCTTCTCCACTGAAGGACAATACGAGCCTTGTAGTGCTCAACGCTTCTTTAAAATTCATGCTGTCACTGAATTGCACCTGTGGCTGAAACCGGCTTCCCAGTTGGGCACACACTTGTGTTAGAAAAGGTTGGGTTTCCAAGCCGAATGTGAGCTTTGCATCTATTTTTAAGTAGATCTGAGAAATACAAACTTGTGCCATGCACAGACTTCCTGAATATCAACTTCAGTTTCCTACGAACTAGCTTTCTGTGTATAAATTACGTCGCTTATACGCTGTGCTAGGTGAAAAGATCTTTGTCCTTCTAAGGAACAATAATTACATACAATTTATAGTCCGTGTAAAATCAAACAAGAGGAAAGATGCCAGAGTGCAAGGGCTTGCATGGGGCAGCTGTGCTCTGACTTACAAGAGCTAAATAGTTAAGTGTCAATAGCGAAATTCAGATATTGAGCAGCCAGAACTTTTGTTATCAGTGTCATTTGATACAGCCAGTATTTAGCACCTCTCACAAGCACAATCATATGGTATTATTTCTTCCTAATGAGACATGAATGCATACAATTTCATGAATAAATACAAAGTAGTAGCCAAGTCCTTTCAGCTAGAAGTTCCAATTATTCTTGTAATATTAGACATTGTACTTTTAAATCATACATTTTCAAACTCATTTTGTAGCTGCATTATGGAATAAGGCTTTGGCCTTCCTTTGAAGCATCTGGAATTAGCCAATGCTGGAGGCATGTACCACACAGTTAGTCTAATGGTCTGATACGGTATGGCAGTTCCAGTGGTAACTTCCTATAAAGAAATATTTTTTAAATTATTAGAATAAAAGAATGAAATGCATAAAAATCCTGAAACTGACTTAAAAAAGTGAACTAAAACTGTTTAGCATTGATGAAAATTCACTTAAAGACATTCACATAGAATTTCTTTAACATCATCTTGGGAGACAAGATCACATAGTGACAGGTTATTGCTGGGACTGAATTTTGACAACAAAATTCTGAAGCTCTTAAACATATAAACACAGCCTCAGTATTTGTAGGTTAACTTTCCATGAGTTCTGAAACTCTGTTTTGTATTTAAAATACTGTGAATGATTTTATTAAAGGTAGTTTTTCTACGTGAAAAATGGCTAGTACTATTTTTGAAAATCACTACAGGCTTTCTGAGGTCTATTTAGTTCTAAAAAGAAATATTTATATCCCTAAAAGGTCTGTGTTCACATAAAAAAAAATGTAAATAGCTACATCTTAAATATTTTTCTTTATAACTTAATAGGGTACAAATGGGTCCAAATCAAAATTATGACTGTCAGTGTTCAGCAAAATCCAGATTCTAACAAACTGCTGTAAACAGTTCGTATGGACCAGCCATAATGAGTTAACCTGGAGTAGGTCAATTAAAATTCCCTTAAGTAAGGGAAAGATTTTCTAAAATTAACCACTCTAAAGCCATTTAATTGAATGCTGCTCACAAACTTGGAGGAATATCAAATTTGGATCTGAAGTTTGTGGGTTTTATTAAGTCCAAACCATGTTGACTATGACTATTTACTTCAGATCAACCATCAAAGACCTTTCTATTTTTCAAGCATAACACTTGAATCTCAGCTTGGTTCAAGTAAACTGCTTGTCTTTTTGGCCAGTTTTATGTTTACTGTAGATTGAGCCTGAAGAGGGACTTGCATTACATGAGTCAGTACAGCTGCTTAAGAGAAGACTATTTTGTTCTCTACGGTGTATACATTATAGCGCATGTGATATTTATAAAATACATAACACTGATGCTATCAAAGACATAGAAAATGGTTACATAAGGAAAAGGTGTTTTACGTAAAACAGAAATAAGCTGGGACTCACTGACCTAGGAAACTGCGAGGACAAAAGCTAAAAAGAATCAAAACAGGAATGGACATGTACAAGGATAAGCAGGAATATTCAGAGTTATTGCACCTAATGACACATATTTTTCCAGGGATATTCAACTGAAGGATGTAAGGCTTAGAGTAATGTTTTGAGGGGCCAGGAGAACATATAAGATTAGCAAGCATTTCTCAGCTGAGGAGTTCATGCATCTGTTCATAAAGAAGTTGGTCATGACCGCCAGTGTCGGAGATCAGCTTGACTTTGTCCTTACCCAATATGAACCTTCCTATATTGCTCTAATGTACTGATCTGGCCAAGAGTTTTGACCAGCATCATGCAAAAATAAAAGCTATTAAAGGCTTTATCTTGCTTTTAATGAAGTCAATACCATTTACCCTTTGATTTCAGAAATAGCTGTGTCAGGCCCGCAGCTGTTTTAGCTGTGTTCCCAACCTCCCAGTCCTTCCCCATTAAAAAAGGAACAATCAAATATATAAAAGTCAGACTGTCACAATAATCTATGATTCAGTTTCTTCTGAACTGAATAAAGGGCTTGATAGGATATGTTGCATTGCCTTTGTGTTTCTAAAAATACATCTGCCATACATTTTCTCACATCTTTATCTGTGCACAGAGAGAACCATTTAACAGCAGAAAAACATTCACTAATATGCCTCCTTACTCTGGCAGGGCATGCGATGGAAATTGCTTCTGGAGACGGCTGTGAAATTTTGAGAACTGGTCGAATGATTTTTCTACAAAAGTGACCACATTGCAGGTTTGCACCACTTGGACTAGATACAGCTGTATTGAGAAAAAGGGAGAAGTAGAAAAGAGAAATGATCAGAGACATACATTAAAAAAAAAAAAAGTACAAGAGAAAATATAGGATGATTTTAACAAAGAAAACCCTTTTTTTAATGTATTGCCAAGTGCCAGAGAATTCAGTTTGTTGATTTACAGTCTTTGCTGTACAGAAAAAGAAACTTGCCCGCATAGCATACAATTCAAACACTGAAAGATCACTGCAGTATGTGAAAACTAATAATGCACCATTAAAGCATCATATAACAGCCTCTGATTTCCATGAGGCCTCCTAATTTTGTGCCATGCTTTCCTTCTGGATGCTTTAATTAGCCCTTGATTTATTTTTCACTATAGGGCAGGAACTGTTCTCCTTAATGGCTCCCTGCTAATAGCTGTCTGCCTGGTGTTATTTCTCTCCAGTATCTCGTTGCTTATGGCACTGCTGCTTATCCAGTGATTCTTCCAATGTGGCACAAACATATCTTATATAACAGAGGAAGAAGCATGTGCAAGAAGGAAGGGTAGTTAAAGATTTAGGTAAGCGAGAGCAAGCTCAGAAAGCAGTACATACAGAGTCAGGCTTTTTCTTGAACCCTAAAATGGTTGCTCTTGCAATTGCCTTCTCTGCATCCAGCATGATCCATTCTTGGGGAACAACCTCTGGAGTTGCAGGGTTGGCAGAGCCTGTCACGGACATCTGTACAAGTGTGTGGATCAGGTTATTGAGTTTGACAGGAAAGCACTCCAAACTTTCCTTTATTTTCCTGCAAAACAAACAAACAAAACAGAAAGAAGAGGCAGCATTGATGCATCTCTTCTGTTTCCATTTTTTGACCCTTGGTTTCATGGATGCAAAAACAAACAAAAAAAACCCCCCAAACCTAAAAGCCACCTCCCAGGAACATGTACTTGAGTTCACACCAGCTGACACTATTTCAATCAATACAGCATAACCAGCCCTTTAGCTCCACTGCTCAGGTGAATGCTCTTGCTATAGCTCATCAGATGGCTTAACCCGAGGTAGTTATTATTCAAGGACTGGATACTGGATATACATTAGCCTTCTTTCAGACACTAGAGAGAGCCAGACTGTTGCCATAGATATTTTGAGGAATTCTATGGTAGAAGACCATGGGCTCCCTTCGACAGGCAGGGGAGTGTGTCCTAGCACCCTCCTTTTGGTTACATTAACCTCACATGGACTTCCAAGGGTTTGCACAGGGCTGAAAATCTCTCGTGTCCAATTTGTGATCTAGCTGTATTTAGGTGTGCTGCTAAATGCCCTATCCAGGAGTTAAAAGTGCTATCCCTGTGGAGCTGCAGAAGATGAAGGAAAAATAGAGGAAGTTTCTCCCTATGCCATCTTCCCCCATTTCATTCCTGTGCAAGAAAAAACAGAATATACTTCTAAGTTCCTAGAGCTTTGAGATCTTTCATCAGAAAAAGGCACAGTAAATAGAAAACAACTAGATACACATATAAATATATAGTGTGAATTTGTCTTAACATCAAAGTGAACTCTACTTGAGAAATAACATGGCAAGATAATCACTGGTCATTGAAGAGTAAGAAGCAGTACTCATTAGAAAACACCTGCCTTGTTGAATCCAATTGCTGGTTAGAATCAATTTACCTTGTGATATCATTTTTTTTTGTCTTTCTCTGCTTATTTCTACAGCTCTCTGAAGATATTCTAGATAGATTTAGATGTTATAAAACAACAACCTGTTAGTTTCACACTACATAGTACCAGAACACTACCAAATGGATTTTTTTTTCAATTTTGGACCATATCTAACTTGCTTAGCTGGCGTACATTAAGGGCTATCATACTCTTAATCACCTAATCAGTCCATATTTAAAAGTTAAGCAGTTGTGTCAATTGTCATTTTAATTAGGCATAATCAAGACCTAATTTTCATGATCTCAGACATTGTGTCTTAAGTCCATATATTTCACATATGCAGCCACGCCAGAAAGAACATTTCTACTTGTAGATAACCTCCATCAGCTTGAGATTTCATTCAAAATACTGTGCAAATTTATCATGTAAAAATTACGCACATTAAACTGAGTGATGATGGAGGAACTAAGATGTATATATTTTTTTCTTACTGTAGTATAAGAGGAGTTATCTCTGAACGGATTCAGTCAACTCTTAGTTAGGAATTAAATTCTCCAAAAAGAGATATACACAGATTATATAATAAAGAACAAATTAATACTCAAATGGAAAAAAAAGAAAATATATCTCAATTCAAAATATTAGTAGAAAATCAATACAGTGCTGATTAGTTAGGCTGCATCTGAGGTTAACTTTTCTTTTTAGCTGCTCTGTATTTGATTTAACATGTAGTTTAATCACTTGCTAAATCACTCAGCTATGATTCAGCTTATAGAATTTGTAACTTGCCCACACTATAGCAAAGCAGGAAATCTGTGATGTTACTATAAAAGGCATATTAATTTTACCACTAAATACAGTGCATTTTAATTCATATTAAAAGTGTTTCTGTTTATAGACTAATATTAATTCAGACATTCTATTAATTCAGACATTATCACTATCGCAGAGCAGTTGATATCAGAATACCATCATCTATACAATTTACTATTTTAATAGCTTGTTGTTCTTTCCATTGGTCCATTAAGCTTCTAAAATGC
Organism: Rhea americana; assembly: GCF_003343005.1. Taxonomy (NCBI): domain Eukaryota; kingdom Metazoa; phylum Chordata; class Aves; order Rheiformes; family Rheidae; genus Rhea; species Rhea americana. The sequence continues at coordinate 3,254,100 of NW_028187088.1, forward strand.
TTTTAACACAAAGATTGTTAATCACACTCCTTTTCTTTAAACCTAAACAGAAGCTTTTGTTTTTCTTGCACATTTTCTCAGTGAGTTGTTTAAAAAAAGATTATGTTTAGAAAATAAAAACAGAGGCATTACCTTTTTCTCCCTCTCTGTATTTTTTTGTTTTCTCTGTGTGCATGCCTATCTGTAATAATAGAAAGCATCAGGTAATCCTTAGTTCATATTACAAACAAGGAACTGAAAAGACATCTTTTGCTGTTCTGCTGACACCTCAGAGTGTGCTTTCACAGCAAGGTGGAACAACGCTGGTTATGGTTCTCTGCATTTTCTTTCAAAGACTAACTGGCTTAAGGAAACCCTGCTCTTTCTCAGACCCTCTCTACTGCTGATTCCTAACTATGTGTATAGCAGTGTGGTACATCAGACCCACGTGTCTTATCTTTTTAAGTTTTGCAGCTTATTTTTGGTGTAGATCAGTTCACAGACCCAGTTTACTACACTATGTCTCACAGTCACAGCAGCTATGGCAAAGAGCACAGTGAGGAAAGGAGGAGGTGGCTTTGTGGCAGATGAGGTTAGAAGCCCCTCAGAGTTGATGTTGCTGGTTGGACGGAAAGACTGGTGAAACTATATCCTACATCTCCAGTCACACAAGTAATTCACTGCACACCGCGTTCTCCTGCAGGACAGATCCGTGGTGGTCAGCAGAGCACAAACTGAAAGGTCAGGCAGGGTCAGGGGCTCGTGCTCGGTAGGCAACACTCAGATTGGGAGCTCTCCTCTGATTCCCCTTTCTGCCTCACTGGGCCCTGCTAGGACTTAAGCTCATCATAAGAAGTCATGTTGGAGCCTTCTCCTTGAACTTTTGGAGATCTCTACACACCTTCTCTTCTCTCCAGCGACGTGAAAGTTAGCCAAAGGCGAAATAGGCAGCAAGGTCATGAGTATCCATTGCTGAGGCCCTCTTGTGCCCTAGGTCATTACCATCTTTGCCTGTGCCTACAGCTGGCTGGGCAGTAGCAAGGACGTAGGCAAAGCTCTGGTAGCCCAAGCTGTTCAGAGAATTAACTCCTAATGTAGATGAGAAGGTATCAAATGGTATCAAGGTAAAGGCATCAAATGCATAGGTTAACTAGAAATAACAGAAAGTTGTCATTAACTAGAGTAATCTTCATTGTGAATTGTAACACAAAATTTTCAGACAGAAACATACGTTTTCCACATGACAATACTGCTTTCCTAGTCAGATTAGTGTCTGACCTACTTCTCAAAAAGGTGAGATCAATATTTGGTATTATTCACAGGCAATGACTTTGTGCCTTCCACCTGTTGAACTGAATTTGACTTTCAGATTTGGCTCATGGTCCTTGTACAGCACTATCAAATTACTGTATCAGGCAGAACACACACAGACTGGTTGGCTGCTTCTGTACACAGAGATGGATGAAAAGTTCAGCAAATATTTTTAAGAGTGATTAATAGTTGTTGGGGTTTTGATTTTTTTAGGAAGTAGGCACTTTGGGAGAAGTATTCTGAGGGCTGGTGCTTACATCTTTTTGGACACACCAGCCATTCTCCACTGACTCTCAAGAGTACATGGGCTCACTGTCACTGACCAGTTATCCAGTCTTAGCCTTTGTATGTGTAATAATAAATCTTCAGTCCCAAACTTTAGAATCATTTTTTTTTATCAATCATGGTGGCATCATGCATCTCATTTCCACGAATTATATAAAAATAATATGAAATATTCTGAAAATAATTTAGAGGTCAGTGAGTAAAATTTATTTTCATAACAATTGTCAAATGTTAATGTAAATGACATTTCTTTTGGAAAAGTCTTTTTCATTGAGATTTACACCCAACTTTTCCATCAATGAATTTACCAGGCTCCATTTTAAAATAAGTTAGGTAGTATGCCTCCAGTGACCCTTAACAGAAGCACTTTTCCAGAAAGTTACTGTTTTCACGGACAGACCTTTTCTAATTTTCAGCAACATTTATTCACAGACAGTTGATATCCTTTTTGTGTACAGCAGCAATAATCCTTCAGTTTAATATTTTACTTCCTGCTGTGATAATATGTATGATGCTCTTCTTACCCTTTGTTTCACTAGACTATGCAATCCAGGCTTGTAGACTCCTCATGGTCACCACAGGCTAAGCCTACATTAGAAAGCACTGAAGTCCAACAGAAGCAGATTTCCTGCGTGAAACCTGGTGCTGAGTCTCCAGTAGCTACACTAGATACCTTTTGAAAGTTTATCTCAGATTAACTCTAGTCTGATCCTGCAGGTTGAACACACTAGGAGCTCCCCTGAGGTGCACATTCCAGTTTTGTTTCATCCCTAGTAGTCCTCCTACGTACCTCTCCCAGGAAAGAGGACATTCCTCTTCCCTGAGCTGGTCCCAAGAGCTGTGTACTGCATGCAGGGTTTTGTACAACAGTACAAACGCCTCAAACAACATAATTTTGAGGAGGAAGTTTGATTCTGTTCCTACGAGACACATATATTGTGATCTTTACAAACTGCTTGATTGCAGCTAGAAAAAAGTTTAATAAGGTTGTTTTTTCTATGCCCTTTCAGAAGTCGCTAGTTTTCAGTAGTGTCTCAGCTATATGTGGGAGATTTGTTGCTGGAATATCTGCAGCCAGCTACGAAACAGGGTTTGGGTGACTGACTTGAGATTAGTCTTGTGTTTTGAAAGGAATTACTGTGAATTTGTTTTGAAAGGAGTTACTGTGAATTGTCCAGTTTTGTAATTGCTGGCATTGTGGTTTGGACTGGATATGCTTGACTTAGGCAATGACCAGTACCTAATGGCAATAAAGATGACAGATGACACCTGATTCCCTCAATCAGGCTGCTGAAGATACACAATGCTGTTTCTCTGATAATTGGCAGAACCACAGTGCATCTTGTATTCAAGGGTTTCTATGAGGGAGTTGAATTGCATATTGCAATCAGTTCAAATCAACTCCATTCACTGCATTAGGCTAACTTTGATCCCTTAAAAATAATTTTAAATGATAAAGAACTATGCATAACTTTACAAGCACATTAAAATGTCAGGCAGTATGCGATACCATGCTGACATTTGAAGATTGCACTTTGTAGAAAACCAAAGAGGAAATTTATATCCAGAAGAAAGATAGCTTCCTTGTTTCACTGGTAAAACAGTGCTGTCAGTGGAAGAGGAAAACAGGGAGGGGAAAGGATCAAATTCATTTTCAAGGATCAAACTGAGTTCAGGGCAGATGCTGGAGAGACGAGAGTGTTTCATTTGGCACTAGGTGCATGGAAATGACAAGCAAATACAGAAACCCTTGTTTAACTCTCAACTGGTACATTGTCTATCCAGGATCCAAGAGCATGACCTTCCAGAAGGCCATGATCTGTGAGGTTTAATGCTGCTGCTCATCAGTGAACTGACCCAATGTGAGAAGAAAATTGTACACAAATGCAACCACAGATTATTGAATGTGTCTTAAATCAAGAATGAGAGCAAAAGAATTTGCTAAAACACAGAATGCTTTACATTCTGGAAAAAGCTCAGCATTTTAAAGTCCAAGCTTCAGTAGCATTATTCTGTTGGCTAAGAAGGTGAAAGGCAAAGAACAAAAGAACATTGTTTTGCTAGGAATATTTGTGATGCCATTCATCGTTTCATGTTGTTCTTAAATAACACTGCAGGCAATGTTATATTATTGCTCAAACTAAACGTAGACAATTGCTAAAAGCAACCTATTTCTCCAGAAATACAGAGAAATACTGTTCTCTTATTTCCACTAGCAGAAGGTTAGGTTTTTCAGCAGATACACTATATAATAGAATCTGAAAGACGACAGTAACTACCCTGTACTTAGAACAAGAAATAACTTTTTGTTGGCAGTTTTTAACATTCCAATGACCACACTCATAATCTAAAAAGGAACTTTTTTTTCAAAATAACAAAATGTTTAAGGAAGTAATTAAAGAGAAAAAGCAGCTACATTACAGGAGAACTGAGAGAGACTGGAAGCTGTGGTAATAATCAGAGCTTCCAATTTCACAGGCTTTCTAGGACAGCCTGAAAAATAGTTGGAGGAATAAACTACAGATTAACTATGAGAACTATGTTTGGATTCTCCCTCATCCTGAGTTTCTGTACAGCAAGCAGGTAGGGAAGAATTTTGCTGAAGGATTGCATAAAGACATTGTAGGTAATGCAAAGCTATCAAAACCCACAATATAGTAACATTCTAGGGGGAGGATGGTAAATGCTTAGGGAATTAAGTTCTACATGGATCTGGATATTAGACCATCTTAAAGACTGCCTGGAGAGCTGATGTGAACCCAGGTGTTCTGCCTATCTTTACATCTGTAAAATCTTAGTTAATACATGTGTTAAATTAACATGAATTGATTATATTCAAACATGATTAGAAATAAGTGTAAAGCAAGACAAAAGCACCAAGTGAAATCAAATCCATGGAAATTCATGAAAGGTGTTTCTTCTTGCAAATGAGCATACGTAACAAAACCATACATAAACATTAACTAAGAGTATTAAAGAAGAAAATATGCACCCTAGCAATATCTGAATTTTCTGTGTGCTACAATGACCTTTATGGACAATAACAAATTTACACTTCAGCATTTTGAAGGAAATTGGAACAACAGCTCAGGAGTTCACTAGAAGTATCAAAGCAGAAAATACAGCTCCAAATAAGAACTGAGCACACAGCACTATACAGAGCTGCACCATGATGGCAGTTTTGCTAGTAAGCAGGACTTGAGTGGAATTTCCAACCTGAAGGCTTTCATTTCCTTAACACCAACCCTAACAAGAACTCCAGCTGAAGCAGGACATGTTGGTCTCTGAGACTCACACACGGTCTCTCTGGGTTGGGCAGGATTTCAGTACAGATCCACAGCTCCCTAACCGCAACCGTAACTGTAACTCTAATCCTAATATGAACCTTACCAAGCAACAAAGCACACTGACTCTTCCCATTTCCAAAACACTGCTGAGCCACATTTCCTTCCTATACCAGCTCTTATCCCACCTGCTTCATCTAAGAAAGACTTCAGTTGAATTCCCACTCTGAAGTCCCTCACTTCCCTCACCTTAATCCTCAAAACACCTCAATCACCACATCAGCCTCCAAAAGAGTGAGGAGGTATAGCCCTGTACTGACCCCAGCCCTCATCCTTCATCTCCTGGATGAGCAAGACTGTACTGAACTGAACCCTAACCACAGTCCTACCCAGCTGAAAAGCATATGGATTCTTTCTACCTCCAGAAGATTGCAGAGCCCCAGCTCCAGGCTTTGCATGACACTAATGCAATTCCTACTCTCAAGGCTCACAGCTCCCTAGTTGTTACACATATCCTAGCCTTTTTTCACTAATTAAATGAAATGCTTTACTCTAGGGAGACAAGCACCACCACCCAACCTATTCGGCAGAATTGAGATTTTTATATTTTAATTAAGAGCTGCATGTTTCCTACTGAAGTGGAAATACATGTCTGTGATTTGGGAATATGTGAATTTTTAAGGAAAGGATAAGGTAGGAGTTGACAGAAAATGTGAAGCTGTAATTAAATTTTAAAACAAAACAATCTTGTTAAGGTGAGAGGGAAAGAATATAAAAATACAAGGAACTGAATGCTCTACTATGTGCAAAGCGATGGAATGACAGCTTTGTGAAGTTCCCTTCTTTTTCTTCAAAGAAGGGTCTTAAACTCTTTAGGCTTCTGTTCCAGCTTCCTCTAAACTCACAGCCTCAGTTTCTGATTCTAATACATGAAAAGGAAACATGTAAACAATGCTGATCAAATTGGCAAAAGTCTTCACATGGGCTTCTGTAGGAGTAATGAAAGTGGTTCAGCTGCTCCAGTTCAAGCTTCCATCTCATTTAATCATTGCAATGTGCTCTGTGGCTGCACTGAAGGGGAGGGGGATCGCTCCTGCCTTGAGGCGCTTTGCACAGCGCAGAGAAGCATGCATCCTTGTGGGAGTGCCCCTTAGGCCTCTGCCTTTGAAAAGAGCCCTTCGCTTGGAGCCCAGCGCCACAAACTGGACACGTGCCCTGCACTCAGCACGGGGAGAAGAGATCGGAAGGATCTGACTTGCTGTGCATGTCTGTGTGGCATCCAGGGCACTGTGAATTCACAGCCTGTCCTTGGGAAACGATGGTGCTGTACAGGACAGGCTGCGACAGGGAGAGCTTTTCTTGTACTGTGCCTAGAATGGGAAAGTGAGTTTCCAAGTCCATTCAATCAACATTGGCTCCATCTAGAGCATCATTACAAAAACAGTTGGAATTTTATGTGATGCAGAGGCTTGTCCCAAAAGATCAGGACTGAGGACATCAAACTCATTTTATATAGGTCATCTGCAGTCAATCTGCAATCAATAAACCCCCGTTATTATCACAAACAAGTGAAAGGTTTTATTATCCTAACACAAATCAAGCCTTAAATATACCTATACTCACATGTGATGCTTTTCTGTGATAGATCTGTTAAGTGCTTAAAAGGAGAAATCATTACCATTCTGCATATGGAATACCTATGGCTAAGAGAGAGAAAACAACTTGCCTGAAGCAACATGGAAGGTCAAAAGAAGGTCAGAATAAGGAGTAAAATATAGAAATTGGATGTTCTGGCTCAGTATTTGGTCCACTAATAAGCCAAATCTTTTGTGAAAGACTTTACAAAGCTCACTGCAAACATTATTCAGACTCAAAAATTTTGGATGTCAGGAACCTCATGAGGTTCAACAAGGGCAAGTGCAGAGTCCTGAACCTAGGGGAAAATAACCCCAGGCACCAGTACAAGCAGGGGGCTGACCTTCTGGAGAGCAGCTCTGCGGAGAAAAACCTGGGAGTGCTGGTGGATGACAGATTGACCATGAGCCAGCGATGTGCCCTTGTGGCCAAGAAGGCCAATGGTCTCCTGGGGTGCATTGGGAAGAGTGCTGCCAGCAGGTCAAGGGAGGTGATCCAGCCCCTCCACTCAGCTCTGGCAAGGCCTCATCTCGAGTACTGTGTCCAGTTCTGGGCTCCCCAGTATGAGAGAGACATGGAGCTACTGGAGAGAGTCCAGCGTAGGGCTACAAAGATATCAGAGGGCTGGAGCACCTGCCCTGTGAGGAACGGCTGCGAGAGCTGGGCCTCTTCAGCCTGGGGAAGAGAAGACTGAGGGGGGATCTTATCAATGTGTACAAGTACCTGAAGGGAGGGTGTCAAGGGGACGGGGACAAACTCTTTTCAGTTGTCCCGTGTGACAGGACAAGAGGCAATGGGCAGAAACTGAAGCACAGGAAGTTCTGCCTGACCGTGAGGGGGAATTTCTTCCCTGTGAGAGTGACAGAGCCCTGGAGCAGGTTGCCCAGAGAGGTTGTGGAGTCTTCTTCTCTGGAGATCTTCAAGGCCCGCTTGGATGCAATCCTGTCTAACATGCTCTAGGTGACCCTGCTTGAGCAGGGTGCTTGGACTAGATGATCTCCAGAGGTCCCTTCCAGCCTCAACCATTTTGTGATTCTATGATTCAAACAATTATCCAAAGTGTCTGCAATCCAGATTTTGTTGTATTGAGCTTGTGCATTTAAAACCAGAGAGGAAAGCTGACTAGAAATAAATCAGTGTGTTTGCACCAAGCAAGCTGAAGGAAAACTCTAGACACTTAATATGAAACTTGTAACAAGTGTATCACAGTGCACATCTGTGATTCTTTCAGAAACTTGAGATTGGTAATAAGCATAAGGAATTGACTTTTAAAAATAAACACTCAAAGACAAATTATTCTTCTGCGTAATTTTGCTGATTACAGTCTCTTAAAGTAAGAGATAAACTGTGCTAATGTTTTGTTTTGTTTTGTTTACTTTACTTTACTTTTTACAATTTGGCAGCTTTGCTTCATGCCTGAAGGTCATAAGCTCTCTAGATTCTTTTCTGCTTTTACCTTGTAAAGTAGCTTGTGGCCTGGAGGTCTGAGTCCTGGGGACGAAGGTTGTCATACACATACTTCAGATCCTGAGTGCTATTTAGTTCAGGCAATCCTGCATGCAGCATCTTAAAATAAAAATATATATATCATTAGTCTACTGTATTAGTTAAAAGCAATTTAAATGAAATGGGAGTACTGCTCTCTGGAGAAGTGTATCATTCTCCATTAACAAGGGAGGGAGCTGAGAGTATTTCTGGTATTTCTGTTAGTTGGATAAGTTAGGTTCAAAAGACAGATAATGCAAATATTCTGCTTGTTGTAACTAAAGTTACAATGAGGTGAGACAACTGTGTGTGTCCAGTTACCCATACAACTCTCTCCAGGCACTTTAAAATGTCAGCAACAAAAATAATTTCAATTCACTTCAAAATCTACTGATTTTTCTTAATGATCACAGTCAGTTGAGTGATGCATTGCATGTACTGGAGAAAAAAATTAATTCCCTCACATTGCTCTGAAGGAAATATATATGAATTTGCAATCACTACTTGAGCATTATTCATCGATATTTATGTCTACAGCAGACAGAAAGGCCACTGAATTTTGAGGATAAAGTCAAAGAGAAGCATTGTTGTTGTTTTAAGGTTTGGTAGAGAGATGCATAGAGAAAGCGGAAAAGGGATAGGGCCATATGTTGTTTTCCTTATTCCTGCAAACCTTCTGGGTATTTTTAAAGCCAAGTTTTAACGTTTTGTATATTTTATTTTTGGCATTATGAGGAAAATTTTGCTTCATACCAGACCCAGTCTGTACCACCACTGGACAGTTAAATTACTGTTTCACAGAGTTCTGACTAGCAAAGAGCAAAAAGATAGATAGCTTGATGAGGTGAATTTAAGTAGCTTATTTTCTTGACTGGGTGAAACTTGATAAGTGAGTTGACAGCAGGGGTAGTAACAACATTCAGCACTTAAGGACATGCAGTGCTATTTATTTGTATGTCTCTAACCCAGTTATAAAAGATGGTAACAGCTTCTGTCCTTTTAAAAACAGGGAATTGTATCACAGGCAAATGAAACTTCTTTCCTTGCATTAGAATAGAGAACAATGCCAGTTAAGAATATAATATGACTCTTGCCTGAATGATCTGTAGTGCAACTAAAAACCAGAACCTTTTGGGATTTTTTGCATTGCAGAAGATGGAAAAACATTTGCTGAAGAAGCAAAACGTGTTTTTAGCTGGGCAGCACCTACACAGTGCTTTGTTGGCTACAAGAAGTCCTAGAAGATTATTTTAATGTTTCAATCCTCTTATTCCATATAGAATATCCTCTTTCTTGTTTCTATTCCATCGGTGGATGAGACTTCTTAAAACTGTGGTGAGTGACCCTAGATGCTAGTTAGAAAAGACATGCAGCAACTATTTGGAAAACACCTATAGGTCACCTAAAAAGTGACTAAAGTGACAAAATATAAGAATCTAGTGCCATTTCCGATGCCTAGTGTAATTCGCCCAGCCTTCAGCTACTGCTCCAGAAGGCCATGGGCTCCCCTAGGAGACTTGCTACATCTGCTACCCTTATACAAAAGTCTCAGCTACCCCAGGGGAAATAAAATGTCAATAGAAGCCTAAACAAATGCATGCATTACTCCCTTATTTTGACTCCATGTAAGTCTTGACCTACCACACTTGAACATCAGAGACTTTATAACCCACTGAGTGAAGCTGTGTGTAAAGCCCAGCTCACCATCCTGTGTAAAATGAACAGTGTTGGCATGCAGTCTCAATGCAGGGTCCTCCAAAACAGGAATCTTTACTGATCCTCTTCTCCCAGATGGTGTTTCTAAGTTGTAGAAAGCTGAAATTACTGTTCTGGGGCCAGAGGATGCTGGAGAAATAAATATTCCATGTAGGCACAATGTCTCCTGTTTTACTCTATTAGTTCTACTTGTTTCTACCTGTTTCTCCATCCACACTATAGGCATCTGGATCAATTACTTGCTGTCTCATGTCACCTCTAAGCTCTTGTTAATAATTTTCTATCTGAAAAATCTTTATGACAGTAATGGATTTTGCATTTTTTATAAACTAGTCAAATGGTGTTTGTGTTCTCTGGAAACCCATTTTATAATAGTTCACATCAATTCTTTAGTAAGAGCAAAGCTGAAGAACTGCAGGCATTTATGCAGCTGAACTCTGCCAGCAAGACTCTTGGGCCTGCCACAGATGTTCCTACTTTTGAGAGTGATGAGAACTTCATGGATTATTTCTTACTCCCAGTAGCAAACACTGGAATGGTTCTAGAAACATGCTCCTCACCACCAAGAAAACGCCTTAAGTCTCATATTGGGCCAAGAAAACGACTTGTGGTTCATAATCGCAGTTTGCTAAAAACCACTAGCAATTACTGACCATCCAGAACAGAGTTTACAACTCCTGTCAAGCACGCACTTTTTGGAAATGGCCTTATTCGGATTTTTTAACTACATTTTACAAACAGTATTTCAGAACATAGAAGATGAGAGGGGAAGGTAAAATAGATGATGCAGATTTTCACACGTTTAGAAAAATCTCAGATTGTCATTCATTGAAATAGGCAGCAGTTAGTTCAATCCTTACAGTTTGTAACTGATGCCCCATTTCTAGTGAATAACCAGACTCCCCTTTACAAATATAACTGGGGAAAATGAGGCATTTTTAAATTCATCCCCCTCCTTTTTTTTTTTTTTTTTTTAATACAGTGTCCATCAATGGAATGGTAGCATGCTGGCACTTATTCTTCAATTATGAAATGCAACACAACCAACTGAACTGCAGTTCATTGCCAAATGCTAAATGCATGTATCTACAATACTGATTTATAGCAGTCCTCTTACCTCTCCTCACAGATTAGGAGAAATAAAAGGAGATGCAGCATGCCCTGAATATAGAGAAATCCGAGCTATAGCCAAGCACAGATAGCTGGCTATTTCAGCGATCTTGCAGAGAACATTTTCCTACCTCCTTCTCTCTGTTTCCCAGGGTAATCTAACATCAAATTCTCTGTGGACTGCAGAAAAAGAGACTGCATCAGGAACAAGGGGATTGGCAGAGGGATAGCCGTGTTTGTAGCATGCAGTTTAGGATTTAAAAATCTATCCAGAAATGCAGAAATAATTGCTATGGACCAGGGGACATGGGTGCTCCTGAGTTTTCTAGAGGCTCTTCTACTTCTTGGACAGTATTTGCTACACCTGTATCTTGGACAGTATCTACGACTTCTTAGACAGTATCTGCCACACTGTTTTCAGCCAATGTGGTTACCATATGCTTGCTAAAATTATGCTTTATGATGGGAATGCAGTTTTGCTGCACATTTGTGAGTGCTTAGAAGCAGGGTTCAAAGATTTAGGGCAAACCTTTCTGCTCTGTATTGTGTAATGACTTAATTCACAATGCACAAGGATCCGTGGACAAGACAGAAACATGATAAGCAAATTCCAGTTATTTTTTCTCTCCCTATCACAGAAGTTGAAGCTGAAGCAGTTTTTATAGAGAGACTTCTTGACTGCTCCCCAGTCTCAATAGGGATTCTATTAACAACCGTGTAAAGACCTTTTTCATGTACAGACCAGTTACCTAGGCTTTGCCCTGGGCCCTGGATTTGAGCTTTAGAGGCATGTCTTAGCCAAGTAACTGAAATCACTTTGCAAATACTAGTTAATTTAATATTCTCATTCCGCATATAAGGTGCGAAAGTTCTGTCATTAACTTCTCACAAGCAAGTAAACAGCAGCATAAAGAACTTACAGTGTCTGCTACAGCATGTGAATCAGTGGGAACATTAAAGGATAAAAACTCTCAAGGGTCTTTAATGCTTCTTGTGTAAAAGGATTTTGTACAGTCTCAATGAGCACAGCGCTTGCTCTTTCCTGTATTTGCCCTCCTACGAAGCGAAGGTGGAATTGTGCAAAAAAAACAGTCCAGTGGTACCGATGTTAGCTGCAGTGCTGCTACGTACTTGACATCAGCCACTCTGTGGACTACTTAGTTTTTTTGTCTTGTTGTAAGCATGAAAGGGATTGATAAACAATTGCTTGAAGACCCAGAAAAAGCGCTAAGTGAAATTTTTGAATGTAAAATTTGTACCCTGAGTTCTTGTACAGTTTCTTCAATTTTGCCAAAAAGGATCCATTAGAAAAGGAAAAACAGAAAACCTAGTTTTGCTTTTGTTAGATATTTACACATGAAATTCGATGCTCATAGATAATTTTCTTGCACAGAAAGTATCAGCTGGTACCTCTTTAAATCCCAGTGCTTCAGGAGGCAGCAGCAAAGTCTTAGAAGGGAAAAGGACACCAGAGGAAATTGATTTTTGGTTTCATCCTCAAGCTTCTTACCATCTCCAGCAGGTTCAGAAGTAACTGGCTGTGTTTCCTGACTATATTATAAGCTCGACAACAAAGCTCCACAAAATCTTGGAAACGCTGCGGGTTTTTTCCACCTTCTGTGATGAAATACTCCATCTCTGATGTGAAGATGAAGGGAGCTCGGTCCCTTGAAAAGAGAACAATTGCATGAAGAATTTCACAGAAAAAAAAAATCATGCAAGATAGTTAATACTTGTAACTCATTATTCACATTTGTTTCTCCAGTATTACCTTCCTCGTTATTTCATCTCTCCCTTCCTTAAATGTGGACAGCTCTGTTTCTCTGTTTGGTGGCACTGATTAATTGTGGCAGAGAAAGGTCTCACAGCAAGAGTTTCCTAGTGAGAATCCAGTAACTGAACAAGTTTGAGGCTTACTTATTTTCCTTTAACATATTTTTATTTTTTCTTTTTAAACTCTCATTGCTTTTATTTCTTGATTCCTGCCTGAATGTGAATCTGGAAACATATTATCTCTTGGCATTTAAATGTTGTACTCGAACAGTATGGGATATAATTATCAACTCCCTACTAGACAAGAAGCATATTTAAGAAACAAACTAGAATTGGACTATCCAAAAAAGAAAAAAAAATACCCATAATATATGGTGCTGCCCTTAAATATACAGCTTTCTGAAGGCATGTTTCTGACCCAAGTTACAACAGAATAAACCTAAATACTTTCACTTGTTTTCTACACAGTTATTCTGGATTCACCCTAAACTAAATAAGAAGCAGAACTTGACACCATGTCCTGTCTTTTTTTTTTCTTATCACTTGCACCATTTGTAGCTATGGTATGTTATTGCAGAATAAAATGAACTAGCCAGGCTTCTGCTAACAATCCCATCATAGCTTCAGAAAGGCCTGAAATACTGCATCCTAGCACAGAAAAAAATACAGCAGTGATTTACTCATCACAACTGTGTATTCAGATGCATGTAAACAGATTAGATGGCTATATTCCAAGGAAATATGTACAGGAGGTTAACCATTAATTTGAAATGAATTTGAATAATCTAAATATTCAAGGGAAGCTCAAATGCAGAAACAGATTTGAGGATGTAAGCTTGTTTCTTGCTAAAACCTCATGTGGGCTGAGCCTGACCCCACTCTGCTTGTTGATTCCTTCTTAAAAGAGACTAAAAAGACTTCCCAGGAGGTTTTCTACATTTTCCTATGGAACTGTTTACCTTGTACTGCTGTGGAAAAAAGTCAAGTTGCAGTGAGATTCCACGCTACAGCTGGAGGTCTTAGCCTCAAGAAATGTTTAGACTGTTTTCCCATCCTTACTACTGGAAATATTTCCTGTTTTGCGTGAAGCCACCTTTAAAAAAAGATCTCCCATAGGCACTGGTCATCTCAAAGCAGCCCAATTCATTAAGTTTTCATAACACATTCTTCAGTTTCAGAGAGGTAGTACTAGAAATGATGAAGATCCACAGCATTCATTCTTACTCTTTCCTTTTACATTTTTCTCTATTGTGTAAAATGTGATTTTGTGACCTGCATTTAATTAATATTTTAGCTTATCTTTTAACAGAGATATATAACATTGACATAAAGTCATATAAAGACATTGATGCAATTTGAATCACAGAAGCCAATTTGTTGAAACCAATACAAAAGAGAGAGAGAGCTAGAAAGTTAACACTATTAGTATTTTCACTTATCAGTGGATAGAATTTTAACTCAAATTCTGATTTGAAAGCATTTTGGCATCTTGACAATGTTTAAAAATCAAACCTCAGTTTCTCATCCGCAGTCAGGTCCTTGGGCTAAAAGAGCCCATGTCAAAATTGCTGCTTTAAAGCTCCCCTAACTTGTATTATGTTCAAAAATCATCTTTGATTTCTGATGTCCAACTATCAAAAGACACAATTTGTACATGTCCCTTGACAAAATAGCCCTTTCTGAACTGCTCCAAGTATCCTACATTAAGCTACTTGAGCTGAAAATAGATAGTGCAATCAGAAATTACTTTATTGGAAGAAATATGGCGTAAAACATTGTCGTGTTGGGCTTCAGGCCAGTTTCCACATAATGCAGTGACTGCAACATTGACCAATTTTTTTATTGCTGTTGCTAAAAGATTCATTTGAACATGTAACTCATAGATGTTAGCATTTGTATTATTTGCAGATTAAGTTAAGTTGCATGAAGATTTTAAACTGTTTTACAAAGGTCTAAAGTTTCTCAGTGTCATTTAAGACTTTTTATTCTAAGGTGGCAGACCTGTCCTACCTTATTAATTTGGAAAATATGATGTAGAAAATTGCCTTCCCTTGGAGCATTTAAGCCTGGCTTTGCTCAAGGTTTCATGACATCAGAGTCTCTCTCCCATGCTAATCCTTGCAGTAAATCAGCCCCATGCCTGCAAGTATCTAATTAAGCTAGTTGCTCACAAAGGGAGCACCTTGCAATCAAAACAAAAATAACTTAGTATAGGAGACAAGATCCACTAGAAAGAACAGCAGAGTTATTTTTCATGACAATATTAAAAAACTAAGTTCTAGTGGGAGGAGATCCTTACTCATTGAACAGTATCTCTAGCATTTTGAAAAAATCAGATCTACAGGGCTGAATGTCTGTGCATACATGCAAAAGGTTTTTTGCTGCTTTTATAAACTCCTTTGGAATATAAAAACAGGTAGGAATTAGATAATCTAAAAATTACTGCAATAAAATTGCAAGTAGCCAATTTTGCAAGTCCACAGTCCATCATCCACGTGAAAATTTCCAACATCAGGAAACAATACCAGCTGTTTTAGACTCTGCAAGGAAAATAGTAATAGCTGTCATGGTTTTTCTAATTTATCACACACGAAGCTCACTCAGGTTCACAACCTGCATTTCTATATTAAACAGCTACATTTCTAATGGATAGCCTTGTATTACACGACAGCATTTCATCAAAAGATCAGCAATGCATCCAAAGCCCTCATAATAATAACTGTGAAAGACATATCACCCGTTTGGACATAAATCTCTTACATAATGCGTTCACACGAAGTCATCTAAAAGAGCTAACCATGAAACAAATATTGCATATCACAACATAAACTTAAGATCACAGCTAAGCCCTGTAACACTTTAAATCCACAGGATGCTTGAAGACCAGTGAGACTGCTGCACAGTCATGGGGAAAAGACCCCCTTGGCCTAAAATCTGTATCTATTTCAATCTGCTATTTCAATCAAGTTAATGAAACGGCTGGCACCCATTTAGCAAAAATGACTCAAGATGGTAGCCATTCTCTTAATGCTCTCCTTTGATGAGGTATTTTCAAGGAACAGCCTTCTACCTGTGGAACTTTAAATCTGTGGACCAAGAGCTTCTTCTTCCTCTTCTTTTTTTTTTTTTTTTTTTTTTTTTTCCCCTCTCTCTGTGGTGAAAAAAATAAAGAAGTGAAGCATCCTTGAACAACCTATTAACCTATGGGTTAGAATGTTGGATACCACCATTTCTAGCGAAAAAGCTAGGGACTGGTGTGGCTTGAGCAAGGCCAACCATGTATAGTCTGTAAGCACAGCTCCCACCAAAAGAATCATTAAAAATTCCTTATCACACCTCTTTTTCTTTTCATTTTTCCACTAGATGATCTCATTAATGAGAAGGATTAATGAGCCCTTTGGTTTTATAATCAAAACCAGTCAAAAAGGCAATACCTTTACTTACGATAGAGTCTGTCTGCAGTGCTGGACCTTAATGGGTTATTTGTTGCTTCAGTTGTGACAAGGGAGTTTACTCAAGTCATTCATGGAAAAGCAAGGCCAGTTATGTTTTTTTTATTGTGTATTGCTTTCAGAGATTCAAAATTTTTATGGGAATGTGTTTTACAGTTCCTCTGGAGATTACGAATGTTTGGATGATACGTCATGAGAGGGAGGAAAGAAAGAAAACCTCAAGAAACTGAACAGATCATCATGCAAAAACAAACTTAGCTGGGGTGATGGGAACACTTACTAAGACTATACTATAGGTTAGAAATATGCTGCACCCTTAGAAAACCAGTTAGATTGTCAAGATTTGCTGACCACTGCTATGAAACATCAGATGTAAGCTGATAACAAAACCTGTAATGTCAACAATAGTTTTAGTTTCTCCTATTACGAATCCTATGGTATAGAATATTTAAGAAAGATGTGTTGACCTCCTTTTTTATTAAGTAGCAAACGCAGACAGACAATCAAAAATGTATGACCTCTACTCTAGTCCAATCTAAACTTCCTAATAGTGGTGGTTAGGGAAAAGTGAAAAGTTCAAATCACACACAGTAGTATAATGAGCTCAGAACATTTTTTTTTTTCAGATGCAGTCCAAGCTATCATATGGACATAGGAGACAGAGTGTGAGAAACCATACAGAAGTGTTTGCAACTTAAAATCAGCTGTGCAATGGCATCTACCGCTGTATGTGCCTTGACTTCTTGAAAATAATTCAGGCTGAGTCAAGACTGCCTGAGAGTATTCAGCATGACTACACTGAATTTAGATACATCCAGTAAAATAGGAAAAGCTTTTAGGGATTGTTTGAATGTTTCCTCTACAGCAAAAGCCAAAAGCTTGTTTAAAAACACACACACAACACACATACACAAACACATGCAGGCACGCTCACAAAATGAATGTGCTTATTTCTCTAGCTAAATGAAGACATCTAATCACAGTAATCATATGTGTATATTTGTAGACACAGAAAAAACATGAGCAAGCATATCATTTGCATATATTAAAGAATTAGTAAAAAAACTGCACAGTAAAATTTGTCTTAAGCAACCACACACAGTGTCATGTAAAATAGGCCTGGCAGGGAGACCACAAGGGATAATCTAGTCCATCTTTCTGCTTACCAGAACAAGATCAACAACAATCATGCTTCCGAGAAGCTTATGTAGCCTGTTCTCAAAGACTCCTATTGGTGGAGTTCTACAATCTCCCTAAGAAATTCCTGATCCAGTATCTCCACTTACAGATTTTTTTTTCTTAATGCATAATCTAACCTTGCTGTGCTTTCAGCCTAGTAATTTTTGTTCTTTCCTAAGGGAACATGAGGATCCTGTCTTCTTTACAGCCTCTAATATATTTGCATACTATTATGATGTTTTCCCCCCAATCTTCTGTAGATAATTGTTTCAATTTTTTCTCATATGCCATTTTTCCTACATATCTGATAGTTTTAATAGTTTTCTCTGGACTCCTTGTAATTGGTCCACATCTTTTTTGAAATAAAATGTTGAAAGCATTCCAGCTGAGGTTTTACCACTGTCACATGAAGCAAGAGGATTTCTTCACATTATGCTTTCCTAATAATATTCCATCAACTCATTCAGCTTGTGGTCTAACGTAACTTCAGATTTCTTTCTGAAAACTACCTGCAACTGCTAACCTTGACTTTTAACACGATCAAAAAATTCATGATAGATGTCTACTACAAAATTAAGAAACGTACTCTCTATCCCATCATACTGCCTGCTATGAAAATATGGAAAGATATCAGTCCCCTAACAAACTGCAAAGGAATGCCATTTGATATATCATTCCTTTTTGACACAGAAACACAGGTAACCACTTTCTAAAATTGTTTGTATAAGCAGATTGGCACTTTGTAATACTTTTATCGAGATAGTGACTTCTGAACTGATGAGAATGTTATTTGTGAAAGTGGCAAATGTTCAACTAAGGATACATTAACTTACATCAAGTTATATGATATCGAATATTTCTTCTCTGTTTCATAAAATTACCTTCTACTGGAAAGAATAACTACTCAGCAAAGGTAGTCACTCCAGGAAAATGCCACAGTGCTTATTTTTCTTGTGATCGTTGTTACAGGGATTATATTCTCTTGAGCAAGCATAGAATCTAAATGATGTAAACATACTTTAAGTGATCCCATAATAGAATATAGATCTCAGCTTTGCATAAAATATAAATACTTCCCTTGTTAAACTCAACAGCAGTTTTGCCACTGACTTCAATGAGGGTTGCTATTGCTTACATTATCACTGGCTTGTGTTGCAATACTGTTTACTTGACTTTTCTACTTTTTGTTTCTTTTACTGAAGAGGTCTTGTAAATAGTTCCACAGAGCTGTATCTACTCAGAAAAAGAGTACAAAGCCACTCACTGGGACTATATTTCCCAAATCAGCCAGAACTGACGTATACTCATCTATGTCTAAACAAAATGACAGTCTGAATTTCAAATGCCAAACAGTAATTACAATGCTTTAAAAGGGAGTAGAAGAGAAAAATGAATTAACAAATTTTAAACAGCTTCCCACAAAACCAGAATTTATTTATCCCGAGGAGTTTACTCTGAATTCTATTTTTGATAGCTTTTATTTCCAGTAACAGATAGATGGAGACTCACTTGGCTAAGCAGGGAACTCATGACTGCGTTTTAAGGCAAAAAGGACATATATCAGACTGGCTACAAGGAGAAATATAGAGACCTTGCTCAAGCATACAGAAATGGTGTTAGGAAAGCCAAAGCTTAACTAGAGTTAAAACTGGCAACGGACTTCAAGAGCAACAAGAAAAACTTTATTGATACATTACAAGTGAAAGAATGAACATGGAAAATGTAGGCCTACTGCCAAATGAGTGACAGTTGAGCTATGCAAAACTTTCTTCAACTGTCTTCACTGACAACGTCTCTCAGGCCTTTCCTCTTACCAGGGAGGTTCAAAGAGGAGAGGAACTATCTGCAATGCGTGAGGGTTGAGTCACAGATTACTTGAGAGAACTCCATGCATACAAGTCCACAGGACCAGATGGGCTGCACCTGAGGGTGCTGCAGGAGTTGGACGATGTCATTGTGACAGCACTCCTTATCATCTTGGAAAGATTATGGAAAGTGGGGAATGTGCCTGATAACTGGAAAAAGCAAAAGCTGAATGCGTTTTCAAAAAGAATAGAAGAAAGAAAGACAATCCAGGAAAATACAGTCTCACTTCTGTCCTTGGGAAAATCACAGTGCAAGAACTCTCAGAAGCTGTTTCTGCGCAGATGAAGGAGAAGAGCAAAACATGCTTGACTAATCTGATTGCTTTCTATAATGAAATGACTAGATCAGTGGATGTTGTCTACCTTGACGTTAGCAAGATTTTTAACATAGTCTCCCACAGCATCCCTGCATGCACACAATCACAGATTAGACAAGGTTGTAAGGGACCTGTGGAGACTGTCTAGTCCAGCCCAACCCTCTTCAAAGCAGGGTCAGTTAAAACAGGCTACTACTATGTCAAACTGTGTTTTGAATATCTCCAAGGATGGAGACTCCACCTCCTCTCCGGGAAGCCTGTTCCAATGTTCAAGAACCCATATAGTAAAGTTTTTCCTTATGTTTGAAATGTTTCCTCTGTTTAAATTTGTGCTCATTGCCTCCTGTCCTGTCACTGGACAACATGGAGAAGAGTCTAGCTCCCTCTTCTTTACTCCCTCCCATCAAGAATTTAGACACGCAAATAAGATCCCCCCTGAACTTTCTCTTTTCCAGGCAAAACAGTTCCAGATCTCTCAGCATCTCCTCTGATGTCTCCAGCCACTTAATCATCTTTGTGGCCTTTCACTGGACTTGCTCCAATAGGTCCATGTCCTCTTGTATGGGGAGCCCAAAACTGGACACAACACTCCAGATGTGGCCTCACTGGGGCTGAGTAGAAGGGAAGGATCAACTCCCTCAGCTTGCTGGCAATGCATGTCCAGGAGGCTGTTGGCCTTCTTTGCAGCAAGGGTGTGTTCTTGGGTTATGGTCAACTTGTTGTTCACCAGAACCACCAGGTCCTTCTCTATAAAGCTGCTCTCCAGTCAGTCAGACCCCAGCCTGGACTAGTGCAGCCCACAGGCGCAGGACTTTGCATTTGCCATTGTTGGACTTCATGAGATTGCTGTTGGCCCATTTCTCCAGCTTGCTGAGGTCTCTCTGAATGGCAGTGCCACTATCTGGTTTATCAGCCACTCCTCCCAATTTTGCATCACCTGCAAACCTGCTAAGGATTCATTCTGTCCTACCATCGTGGTCGTTAATAAAGATGCTCAGAAGTATTGGTCTCAGTACAGACTACTCATTAGTAGGAGCTGGCCTCCAGTTGAACTTCATGCCACTGATCACAAACCTTTCAGCTCAGCAGTTTTTCCAGTTTTCAGTCCACCTCACCATCCACTGATCTAGCTCATCCTTCATCAGTTTATTTATGAAGATGTTATAGGAGACAATGTCAAAAGTCTTGCTACAGTCAAGATAAACAACATCACAGAATCATAGAATTTGTAAGGTTGGAAGGGACCTCTGGAGATCATCTAGTCCAGCCCTCAACATTGCTCTTCTCTCATCCACCAAGCCAGTCATCTCATAGTAGAAAGCTATCAGGTTAGTCAAGCATGATATCCCCTTTGTAAATCCATGCTGATACTCCATCACCTTCTCATCCTTCACTTGTTTCAAAATAGTTTCCAGGATTATTTGCTCCATTGCCTTCCCAGGGATCAAGGTGATGCTGACCAATTTTAGTTCCCTGGATCCTCCTTCTTGCTCTTGAAGAAGTAACATTTGCTTTTCTCCCGTCATCAGAAATCTGCCACAATTGTCATGACCTTTCAAAGATAGTCGAGACCGGCCTTACAATGACAGTGGATAGCTCCCTCAGCATTTGCAGGTTCATGCCATGAGGTACCATGGACTATGTGCATCTCCAGTTTGTATATAAACAAACTGATCTCTCATCACCAAAGGAAAGTATTCCTTTCTTCACACTTTCCTATGCATCTCAGGGGCCTGGCATTCCTTAAGGCAAATCCTACTAGTAAAGACGGAAGCAAAGAAGGCATTAGGCATTTTGCCATCTTTCACGTTCCCTTTACCAGGTCCCTTGCCCTGTTCAATAATAAGCCCACATTTTCCCTACTCTTCCTTTTGCTGCTGATGTAGTTGCAAAAGCCCTTCCTTCTGCCCTTCAGAGTCAATGGCAGGTAGACTTTGTCTTTCCTAACTCCTGCCCTGCATTCTTGGACAATGTCTCTATATTTGTCCTGCATAATTTGTCCCTGCTTCCACTTCTCGTATCCTTCCTTTTCATCCTGGAGTTTAGTCAAGAGCTCCTTGTTCATCCAAGCATACCTCCTGCTGCCTTTGCTTGACTTCCTCTATATTGAGATAGACCAATCTTGAGTGTGGAGGAGGTGATCCTTGAAAACCACCTAGCTCTCCTGAACCCCTCCTCTCCCCAGGACTGGCTCCTATAGCATTCTTCCAAGGAGGTTTTTGAACTGGTCAAAGTCTGCTCTCCTGATATCCAAGGTTGTGATTCTACATTTTGCCTTGTTTCCTCCTCTAAGGATCCTGAACTCCACCACTGCATGGTGACTGCAGCCAAAGCTTTATATATGAGACAAGTTCTTCCTTGTTTGTAAGTATGAGGTCTAGCAGAGCAACTCTCCTCATCAGGTTCTTGTTAAGAAAGAGTTAAGATTGAGTTAACTGAGTTAAGATGTTGTCCTCAATGCATTCCATAAACTTCCGACGTTGCTTGTTCCCTACTATGTTGCCTGTCCAGCAGATATAAGAGCAGTTCAAGTCTTCCATGAGGACCAGGGACTGTAAATATAAGGCTTCTTTCAGTTGCCTGAAGAAGGCCTCTTTCTTCTTCCTGATCAGGCATTCTGTAGTACCCATCACAACATCGCCTATCTTAGGTTGCCCTCTAATCCTGACCCATCAGCTTTCAGCTTGCTCATCACATATCCCTATGCAGAGCTCCAGGCATTCCTGCTGCTCTCTCACAGCAAGGGTAAGTCCCACCTCACTGCCCTGGACTGTCCATCTGGAAAAGCCGCCTGTATCCAGCTGTTGCAGTATTCCAGGTGTACGAGCTATCTCACCACTTTTATGTGATCCCAATGAGATCATCATCCTGAAACTGCACACAGACCTCTAATTCCTCCTGTCTGTTCCCCACACTACGTGCATTAGATTGCAGGCATTTCAGACAGGCACCAAGCCACACTGATTTCCGAAAAAAGGTGTAAGAGTTTCCAACATAATGCTGTCCTCTCAGTACTTATCTGTGTGCATATATATGAGGTTGGCCCCTCTTCAGTCTTGTTCTGCTCATTATGAGATCTCTATTGCCCCTATCACCCTACACCCTTTGCTTGCCAAGCTGGTCCACCATTATTTCTCTTGAGTGTGGGTTATTGCCCCTCGCCCCCAATGGTGTACCAACTTTAAAGGTCTCCTTATCAGATTAGCTACCCTGTTGGCAAAGACGCTTTTACCTCACTTTTTGTCAGGTAGGTCACATCTCTTCCAAGCAGTCTTTGATCCTCAAAGAAAGTCCCATGATCATAAAAGCCAAGGCCCTGTTGTTGATACTAGCTGCACAAACAACTGTTGACCCACAGAATACATCACTCCTCTTCAAGCCCTTCCTGCTCACCAGCAAGATTCAGAGGAAAATTAGATGGGTCCCCAAGTCCTTGATCCTCAGCCTCAGAGCCACGCAGTCTTGCTTGATATACCCTGCTGTGCTTGATAAGCTCCAGGATCACGTTTCATATGCAGCAAGAGTAGCAGTCTGAGAGTGAGAGAAAACTTGGCAATCTTTCCACAGTGTCCTGAATCCGAACCCTTGGCAAGCAGAAATCTCCCTAGACAACAAGACATGTCAGCAGACAAGGGCCTCCATCTCCCACAGCAGGGAGTCTCTCATTGATACCACTCACTGCTTTTTCCTGCTGCTGCTGTGTGGCTCAGGTTCAGCCAGCACTGATGCTTCATTTGATGAGAGCTTCCAGCCCCTTTTCTGCTGCCAGTACACTGAACCTGCTCTGTAGGTACAGATCTGCATGTGAAGCATGAGATGTCCTCCCGGTGCCGGAAGTTACAAGCTTCTAGCCTCTGCCATCACGGGAATCTCAATTTCTCAACCCCATAAGCACAGATTCTGCTGCCTCTTCTTTGGTACAGCTAGGGGTTGAGGGTCCTCTTGTACCTGCAGAGTCTCTGAGAAGATCTGATCAATACCCTTTTCATTATCTCTGTTGCTTTGCAGTCTGCTGCCTTCCTCTTGTAGCTCCTTTACTTGGTGACACAGGTCTTCCACTAGTGTGTCCCTCCTGCCCCAGTCTCATCAAAAGCTTAAATATTGAAACAGGTTGACTGGAGAGGTAGTCCATGTACATCTTCAAGATTCAACTAGACAAAGCTGTAAACAAACTGGTCTGAATTCAGTGTTGACCTTGTTTTGAGAAGGAGGCTGACTATAGACATTCAGAGGCCTCTCCCAGCCGGTATGATCCTGGGACCCGGGAAAGGATTCTGCCTAGAATATTTATTAGAATATATATTGCATAGAAATGTTCCTGAACATCCTGAATAGCCTTGGCTTAGGTAAACTACAGAGCTTGGATATTCACAGCATGCACCTAATATTTTGACCTACATTCTTCAACCAAATAACCAGCAATAAAGTCCTTACCAGATAACATGCTTTTAACTCTTTTTAACTCTCTTTTCTGCCATTTCTACTGCTGTTTGAGATATCTAATGCAGGAAAATATTTCTAACTGTAAATTCAAAATCTCATTTCTGATTACAGTTTTACCTATACTATTTTTACATTAGCATCTATCTTTAGAGGCAGGAACATCAAACTAGAAGGCATCTCCTGTGTTCCTGAGGCAGCTGAACACACTTTTTAAACCACTATGGTCTCATTTATTCATTAAGCTAGTTCTTATGATGTGTATATCAACTTTACTATCATTATTTTTCACTGTCAGGGCCTTAATGTAAGCTTTCCAGAAAAATCACTTTATTAGACATACCCTCTATTTTGATCAGTAGTAGAAGAAATATTTCACGCATTAGACTGGTCTATTCTAGAAGATTTATCTGTGTTTGACTGTGTCTATCAATAATCGAGTGAGTTACATCAGGATTTAATCATGTTTAACAGATATGGTGGAAAGCAAGTTACAATCTTTGTCTACAATAAACGCTCTGATCCATCATTCTGTTAGCATTTAGCTTCTCCATGTAAACTGAGCCATGGTAGCTATTTATTTGTGCCTCTTTTCCTGTGCAAAATGCAACGGAATGTGACCTAACCAAAATCCCTTTCACCGTGGGCTGAGTTTGTAAATCATAGAAATTTGATTATTTCTGGTCCCATATGATTAACTATGCTAAGTGACAACACAGCTAACACAAACATTGATAGCTGTGGTTAGACATGGTTACAATTCTTAGCGTAGACCTAGCCTTCGTTGCAGGTATTGTCACAGAGACTCACCTGAAACCTTATCTTGTAACAAGGAAATTGGCAATAGACACAAGATGAGAAAGACAAAAGTAGTCTGAGAAAATTTTTGATGGTTTTTATACTGGCCTTGTTACTGTCTCTACAGTGATTACTAGTTTATGCTGCGATCTGACCACAGAATTTATTCACTTATATCACAGAATTGCAAGCTGGGATGAAGAATCCAAAAAAGATCATCCCCCAAAGAAGATGCACTCTGCTCTAAGAACTTATGTGTCTTGTACAGTTTCACTGTCCTTACTGCAACCGTGTATATCTTATACTGACTGTTTAAAAAGCACCACTGTGTCTGGCTCAGACAAATTCTGGGGCTTCAAGTCAGGATCCTACATCCAAATAGAGATACATGAAGCAGCCTGCACTTCAGAGTCACCAGCAATCAGGTCATATAACAATTTTAAGGTGATCTGAAGCTTTTACCTATTTTAAATATTTTACATTTGGTAGCTTACATTTGAAAGTGATGAGTAGAGTCTTCCTGTTGCCTTACACCACTTTATAAGACTATTACATTTGGCAGGTTTGTTAGGAATTTATTACTATGTTGATAAAATAGATGAGAGTTAATGTGACTGCAACAATTTGTCTTTTCAACAGAGATTGTTTGACAATTACTTTTGATATTTTAACTGATCCTCAGCAGAGAAAAAGATTTAACAATTCAGACCTAAAAAGATGTGTTAAAATAAACTGAACAGGTGGACTCATATCACCTACCCACCAAAAATTCAGCTAAAAGGTCTGAGGTGGCTACGTGAAAAACACAGTAGCAGACAGTGATGGTTTTGTATATCACCAAGTAAAGTAGAGGAATAAACCAGTTGAAATGCACACAAATTCCTTAGGGCAGGAGAAGCAATCCTACTTAAATTAAATATATCAGTATGCTTTCCAGTTAAGTATGAAGGGCAAGGAGGTGATACGCAGAACAATCAGAAAAGGATATCAATACCAAGCAACAGAGATTAATTTAAAATGCTTGATGTATACAGACTCTGCGTAAAAGAAAACAGGTCCCCCTTGAATATAAAACTATGTGTGGAAAGGTTCTGAAGAAAGACATGACACAAAAGATGTTTTTGATGGGAGCAGGAAAAAGAGAAAACATATTTCTCTGAAACTGATAACCAATGAGATCATACATTCAAAGTGGACAGTGAACGTAGTATCTTTTCCCCTTTCATTTCTGTTTTATTGTTAAACTTCTTGTCTCTAGAGTCATGTTCTATAAAAATTCACAGGGTAACTGAGAGAAAGAGGGAAGGGTAGAGGAGAGAAAGAAGTCTCTCAGGGAAAAGGGTAGTATGGTTACTTAAGTAACTCATGCGCAGTAAATCTCCTGAAGTGGAGGGAATTCCACTGGCGGCTCCAAAGGCATCAAATAACTGTATCTCCAGCCCAGATAACTGTTAACAAGAATACATAATAATTCTTTACAATTAAGGATGGAGTAGAAGAATAGGGTAAAACCAGTACGGCCACTGTTTGAGAAAACTAGGGCTTCCCTTAACTATTTGATTACTTTGAAAATAAATAAAATGAAGGATACTAAGTGGACAGTAAACATAATTTACTCTGATTTGAAAAAGCTTTGGGTGAATTCTCTCCACAAGAGACTAGGACAGTGGTAAAGGGCAAACTTTTGTCCAGGCTATGAAACAGGACTAGAACTTGTGCTGCTCAGTATATTTTTAGACTTGACTGGTACGTCTAGAGTTTAATTTGAGGCAATTAGAGATATCTGACTTTCAGAACTGATGGACGTCTTTCCTCATGAATTCAAACCTCTTTCGGCCCTGTCACTTTCAAGGTAACATTGTTTCACCCCAAAGTAGATCACTTTCCAAAAATGCAGTTTCAGTTTATGCAAAGGCTTATAGGTATGTTTAGCTTTAAAAATCTTCACTGGGCCTACCATGGTGCTTAAAGTCATGAAATTAAATCTCTACAGGTTTTCAGTCTGAGATTTTTGGAAGGTGACATACAGCAAGTGTAAAGGTGGATGGTGACATGGATCTCTATACTTCACATAAACTATAATTCACTCCAAACCAATTACATTGGAAGACGAAATTTAACCTGTAAAAAATGAGGTAATCAATAGGAACAGTGATATTTTTTAATGAAAAAGAAAATTTTCAGCAGGTAAACACACTAGCTGAAAGCAATGCTTTTCATGCACAAATTTAGAAAATGAAAAAGTGGTTACATGATTTTTTTCAGATTACTGAATTTTAGACTTAGACTTCTTAGAGAAGTACTCTAAATAAAGAAATAAAAACAAGGAAAAGGTTAAATACGAACTTCTCATACTCTTGTCTTTCCTCTTCTTCCCCATGTTTTCCTATTTTTAACAGGCAAAAAGATGGAAAACAGTCAAAGCATGTAGATACAATTTAGTTTTCCCCACTACCTGACTGTATGCTCACTTCACCATTTCAGAAAGAAATATCTCAAAAAAATGTATTTTTTCAGAGCAACATTTCTAGTGAGACAGTGACAGTTACTAACACTAAAAAAAAAGAAAAGTTACTTTTAAAATAAAAAGAGGAACTTCTACTTTTCCACATGCTCAGATTGTCTTAAGGGCTTCTCTTTATCAGAAAACACTGACACAGGAAGAAAGTGTGGGAAACATCATTTTCCCATATTTTTAAAACTTCCTTCAAAAAACTGGAATTTCCCAGTGGAATACTTAGTAATTAACTGTGTAAAAGAAAACCAACTTAGCAGATTTCACATGTGGGAAAAACACATCAACATGCAGGATTAGTTTGGCAAAAAGACAAGAGGGTCCCTGTGATTCAGGGAAAAGGAAGTCCAGTGACTGTTGTAAATAAGTAGGATGATGGCCTATTTAAAAAAAAGAACAGACACCAAAATTATCAAGAGGTGCAATACAACGTGCCATGAGCTGGCCCTGCTTCATTTCTTGTCAGGTTTTAGACTACATAACACTGACTGATAAAATAGAGACCGTGGTGCTGGAAATGATTGACAGTGGGAAGGATGAGACTGCTAAATTTAGGATTAGTTCAGTTAGTACAGGATTTAGATAAATCTCTTACAAAATCGAAGAAACCACGGAAGATATCACCGTAAGGAGACACCTCTCACAGCATTTGATCACTGCCACTGCTCCCATATGATTACTTGGTTAAAACTCCACCTATTCCAGTAGGAGCGGGTCCAAGACGATTGCCACCAGATACTCAGTAGTCAAAGAACAGCACATTCATATGAAACTAAGTGATAAACGCTTCTTCAAGCAGTTTGAAGTGTATCTGCGGAATTCACTGCTTTAGGGGAACATAGGGTCAAATGCTGTGGCTGGATTATAGAAAAAGAAAGAGAAGTATCATTTTATCACTACTAACAAAACATGTCCAATAAGACCAAGGAAAAAAAAAAAAAAGATAATGAAATCTCATGCTTCAGTAAGAAAGTTCCCTGTGGGACTTTGGAAATAATTTTCCTCCAGCATTGCTATTACATCACTGGCTAGATAAATCATGGGTCTCCTTCCCATGCTTCTTCTGAAACATTAGCTCCTAGACTAGAGTACACATAGGTTATTACTATCATTTAACATATTCTCTCCACTGTGAAGGTACATGACACTGAAAAAGACAGAAAATTACTGATGCCTCTTCCCTCTCAAATCAGTAAGAGCTGAGCTACTGGTTCCCACCTGGGAATCAAAACTGAGCAGATTTACTGGTCACCACTTAAAGCTGAGGGCAGTCAGCTAATGAGTTAACTAATCTCTTGTCAGCGTGTTATACAACCATGAATGCAGAAATTATTGTGTCTGCTGGAATCATATCAGCTTCAAAGGGCTCTTTTCAGACCCATATAGTATTTTGTAGAAAGAACCACAGCCCATGCACGACAACATGTTATTCTCAAGGCTGCTGGGTATCTTTCACTTTATTTACATTAGAAAAAAGACTCCATATGCAGAATAGGGATGAAAGCCTATCCTTACAAAGCTTTATGAGGAGTAAGAGTCTGTTAATAGTAAAAAGCATGCACTGAGAACGGAAAATGGACAGCTGCATCAGGAAAGTCGTCCTTCTGAATTTGAGAAAGGAATGGCCATTATAAACACTACAAATGGGGACTTTTTCCTTAATTCATCTGAGTAGCTTGCATTAAAAAAAATGGCTGTTTTTATGATATGTGTAAAGACCAATTGTATGTTTAGGGATTTGTATCAGATGCTATTCATTTTATAAAGCCACCTACAGAATTTCACAAGGATATATTTAGTGTCTACTATAAAAAGCCCCAGGGGTCAACACAACTAATTCTAAGGATCTGAAAGCATTCTGCAGGAGTGCAAAGAACTCAAATAAAAATCTAATATAAGGAGCTGTTAAAAAAAACAGAGGCTAAAGCTGTGCCAAGGATTTGCTATGAGGGAATAAGTGGACACAAATAGCACTGAGAATTTCAAATTTTGAGTGCCTGAAATTTGTTGTAAGTAGAAATGCAATATCCCTGCATCCTTGTGTTACAAATAGTATTGCATTTCTTGAAGGCACATATAGCTCATGAGAAGTACAGTCTCTAACCTTGCAGCTACTCAGTCACACGTAGGTGTGGGGAAGACAACTATTGTTCTCTGATGTTTACAAGCTACAGAAAAAGCGAGAGTCCTAGTTTGACTATGGAACTATAAGGCAGCTAAGTGAAGGGCCTAAAATATATTATTATTTTATTTTATTGTTAAAAAAGCAATATACTGCATAGAGAAACAAGAAAAAAAAAACGCTGTTTATAGAAATGACTATGCTAAGTCATTTTCACAGACTTAAAAAGAAGACGTATCACTAGATTGTAAAACAGTCTCTTATTTTTACTGGCATTACATTATTTCTGTTTAAGTTTAGATGCTGTGCCTCCCAGTATATTCAGTTTGTCATATCTTGCACTCCCACTAGATAATTCTCCCCTCACACAAAATTACAGCTCAAGGAAATTCCGGTTAGGCTCCAAAAGGATCTTTGCTGATGGGATGCAGCACTTGACTCAGAGTGAGCAGGAGTACCTTTTTATGATTCTGTTCTGCATTATTCTTTCCACAGAATAAGTAGGATTAAGGGAACATATCCCGAATGATTGATGATAATTCTGAGCACTGCAACTAAATCTTTTGACTGCTTGGCTTAGAACTACTTATTAGTCCCATCAGCTTCCCTCCTATCAATACTCCCACACTGTTATTTCTGTCTAACACGGAGATTGTCTAAAATAGTCAAAGAAAGGTCAGTTAAAAAAAAAAAAAAAAGAAAAGAAAGGCATGATTAACTCAAACTGATTCATTCTGGGACTAACTCTGTAAATTATTAGGAAACACAGGGGAAAGACCTACACCGCTCATCTTGTCAGTACTTGGGATCATTTGTCTGTTGTCTGTACTGCTATAACATTTTCCTTATGTTTTGCGTATACTGACATTATCCTCAATAATGTCATTCCTCGATAGCATGTTCATAATAGGAACAAGAATACATGACTATTCTCAGTATTTTACCTAGCTATATCATGAGAAAACACGTTATAGACTGATACAATGACAGAAAAATCATAATCTTGCTTAAGTAAATTCAGGTATTTGCAAGAAAACAAAAAATGCTGACCTCAGTGTGGATGGATGTAAAACTCACAAGATGATAAAGAGGTAGCAATTTCACCCAGTGAGGGAGAGTATTACTGATTTTCCAGGTCTATCTGGAAAATTAGGTCTCTTCTCTGAATACAGTAAGCCAGTTATTAAACAGCTACAGTTAGGGTTTTGGAACATTCAGCTATTAAAAAAACAGGAAGACGTCAGAATTCTTTTGGCACAGGCCAGCCCTTACTAATTCTGGTCATTACTAAACTGAATCTAATTCAAGTTGCTGACTTAACAGGAATTTAGATTTTTTTAGATTGAAATGGGGATCTCCAATACCTCATTTTAACTTCTCTTCCAGTCATTCCTATATTCTTAGAGGTTTTGTGAACAGCAGAAAAATACTGTTTGGGGAACTTCAGGAAGAAAAAACATATGATCTCATTTATATTTTTCATAAGTGTTGATAAGGCTGTGAATTTTTCAGAACACTGTTTCAAAGCTTACAGTATGTGTTACTATAGATACCAACCTTCTTATGCTTCCAAATGTCTGTGCGTGATCTAAAAATCTTCCAAAATCTATATGGAACATGTGGCCAGCACTTGTCAGCATTATGTTGTCATTGTGTCGATCACAGACTCCCAGGATGAAGGTAACAACGCACCAGCCAGCACAGGAATAGAAGAAATTCCTTATTGCCTAGTTAGTAAAATAAAAAGCACTTACTAGACATGTTTCTTTGTGACGCTAACATGAAACCCCAAAATTGTGAATCCTACAAATGTGATGCATGTAGCTAACATTTAAACACCTAAGTGCTGTAAGATTGGTACTCAATCAAGTAATAAGCAAATTTCAGTGGCTCAATGCCACAACAGTTTTATGCATGGCATTTTCAACTTGTGATTTACAGACACTTAGAATTCTGTGGACAACTTCTAAGGTGAAGGGCACCTAAGCAAAGCAAGTTTCTTGTCAGGAAATAGCGTTTTCTATTTAGTAGCCTGCATTTAAATTGTAAAAAGAGTGAGAGTCCAAAAATCAGTAGAGTTGGAAATCCGTTAATTTAATCATTTGCATCGCAATGAAAGTAAGTTATTTTGCCCAATTGTTTTAAACCTACATGGGTCTTTTCTCTCCAGAACTCAATTGCCTTTTTCAAATTCTAATTAATCAAGTCTCTGAATATCTCAGTCCCAAGAATTCTGTCCTGTTTAATATAACCTGCTCTCTTGATAAGCTATTTAACATGGTGGGGATGTGCACTTTCACATCTAGTCTGCTTCTTGTGCCTAGGCTGGCTCATTCAGATCTATCTTAGGAATCTCTTTACAGCAACAGATTGCTCTTGGCCAAGAACGTGCCCACAGCATATCTGTGTAAGCTAATGATCTGCTCACTAGACACTTGCTCATAGGCTGACTCCAAGATTTCTGCTAATTTTTATTTAAATATTAAAAATATTTTATTAAAAATATTTAAGAACTGCGGATTCTCCTAAGAGAAGAATCTACCCAATCCCTTTTGCAACATACTTTTTCAGTGTCTCTCACAGGACAGAATTATTCCTGGTTCAAATGATGATCATTATTCTACTCAAAAACATAAGGAATGATAGCTCTTTTTAAAAATTCCTACTTACTACAGTTTAACAACCATAAATTCAATTCTTATTCAAAAGTCTGAATCTCCCATGAATCTCAATCACAACATGATTCATTTGTAGAGAAACCAAAACAATCCTAATTGTTATGTTTTTGGACAAAACCTACACTAATCAAGGTAAACAATTATTTAGGCACTCTGGTTTTCCCTGCAGTTGCAGGGTGCACCATACAACGACTGATATGAACGACAGCACTTACGGAGTGCTTAGCCCACAGCACAAGATTTTGGTGAATTTTATGTCTAACTGTACTACTTACACACTAGATGACCTTGGATAAAGCACCTAATCTTTCTGTGATTTTGTTCACCCAACTGTAAAATAAGGATATTAGAGCTTATGCTGCATGAGCTTTTGAGCACCTCAGATATAGTATTGTTTAAGTGAAAAATTATTAAGAAGTCAAAGAAAAAGGTTCATTCAGTAGTGACTGCAAGATGAATGTTTAGTAGCAATTTCATGCATATCCTAGGCAATCAGGGCTGAGTGCATTTTTCGTTTAAAAAAAGATTGAGAGAAAATGTGTAGCAATTAGTTTTAGAATATTCCACATATGTTACTTCTTACAAACAGTAGCAGCAGAAGGAAATCAGGTTTTCAATCAACAATTAATAGATATCTCTCTTTTCAACTGAAATGCGGGCTGCACTTTTACCATAATACTGTTGGCTGCATTTTTACCATTAATACTGTGAAACTATAAACTTGTAAAACAAAATGTTCTGTTTAAATTGTTTCTATTTAACTGAATCAATATCCTATATTAGGAATCCAAGTTGTCTTATGAAAATACGGATGAACAAACGCTCATGGAATAACTATAGTAACATTAAAGTTTGTTAAACACACTTAAGCTAGAGAGTTATCTGCCTGCTAATCGCCACTGACAAAAGCACCTCATTTTTCAGAGTGGCTCAGACATTCAAAGCTCCCCTTTATGCTTCATTTAAAATTCTGGCTTTTGATCCACAGTGGACATACAGAGGGGTTCAGAAATTGACCCAGCAACACAAACAGTAAGAAGCTTTTTCATGGACCTTAGAACATGCTCAACCAACAAATAACAAGCTGAAGTGATTCCTTTCAAAGGAAAGTCTCTGATTCTGTAGATAATTTTTCCCAATTTCTTGGCTTATGCATAATGCCAGGTTGCATAAAACCAGCTGTATTACATGGGATCCCATAACGTGAGACGACAAGCGTGACACATCATGACAAGCATGACATATCACATGAACAGGTAGTTTCAATAAAATACAGCTTTCTAAAACAGTGGATATAGATATGGCCATTTCCAAACACAGGAAAGCTACTCAGACTTTGCATGAATTATACATAAAATAAAGGATTTAGCCAGCTGGACTGAAAAAATAAATACATTTGGGTTCAATATTTACCTTTTACTTCAGCTTCTTTTCACTTCGCTAACATTTTCCAAAACATCTCTATGACACTTTGTTATAGAAAATGTACTAAAATGCACCTGATCTAGAGCAGTATCTCCTTAAAAGGAGCATGGCATTTAAGGCAACTCCCTAGTTTACGTGTATGTGACTGTCCTGAATCCAAGTCATTTGTTTTTGCTGCTTATGGCCTTTTGGTTTCTTTTTTTCTTGTGGTAAAATGTGAAATGTATAATACACTTCATTATGTTGTTACCTCTTGGTAATTGGATTCCAAGGGATGGTGATGACGGAACCATTTTTTAATTGTGTTTTCTTTCAATGGTCCGATCAGTCCAGACTTCCGGTGGATCTTGGCTAGCGTAGTAGCATCTGGCACCATCTGTACCAATCCTAATCAGACAGAAAAGAGTTCACACAAAAAGCTTGCAACTTCAAAAAGGTATGACGTGCATCAGTGCATATCACACAGTCTCGGTCATTGCTGAAAAAATGCATACTTAGAAGCCTACAAAATAATGAATACAACAGAGAAGATAGATAAGGACTTTTTCTCTTTTTCTTGGAAAACAAATCTAAAGGATACTTAATCAAATTGAAAAGTGGCAATTCCATGAGTGACAAATAAAAATGCCAGTAACCATACTGTGGACATAATTCCAGCAAGGTACCACCAAGGCCAATAGTTTAACAAGATTCAAAACTGGTAGAACACATATGCAAACAATAACAATCTAAAAAGATCAGGATCAGTTCTTTATTATTAAATATAAACTTAATCTCACATGTGTTTATTGGTGTATGATGCTGACCACAGCAGGGAGAAAAAGTACTAGGGAGTGTAGAAATTAGTCTGATCCAAGATGACATATACTGGGTATTTGAAATGCAGGCAGAATCCAAGCATTCTGCAATGCATCACTTGAATTCTATGCCTCTAATACAGGTAATAATTCTTTTTTTGGAATGGAGACCTGGCTTGTTAGCCTTCCATCACTGTCCCTGTTGTGTGTGACCCTAGGCTCATCATCTTGCATCTCTGCATTACAGGAAAGATTTTCTATAAAAATGTCATTTGGTGACAGGTTCCCCCATGATGCCATGCCTGGAAAAGCAGCATCCTACTAGTTCGTCATCTGCTTTCCACATTTTTCATCTGCTTGATTCATTCAAGTGATTTCCATGCTCCCATGGCTACATGATAGCCACCTCCCATCCCTGTTTGGAAAAGGTTGCTCACGGAGCAAGCCTAGGACATGAAAGACCTTGGTATAAAAGTGTACTTGAGCACAACTGTCCTGTATGACCATAGGTACATTACTTCATCATTTTACCCTTAATCTTTAAATGTAAATCCAATATATTAAATTTTTTTGACTCATATGGAAAGACACTGTGAGGAAAATCTGTCAGAAGTTGAGAGTATTTCTGCTATTATAGTGCTGAAAGTAAGAGACTGTCAGACTGAGGATATTTTTTCAGATGTTCCCTATATCTTTCTTAGTAAAGTTAATTTAACACTTAATCAAATTAAGTGTTAGTATTATAGTCCGATATACTATGTTCAGAAATAATATTCTTGTGTTATTTCCCTTTGAAGCAGAAGCCTTCAGGCTTTGACTCCCATCTCTACAAAGGAGGGAGGAGTCTTTTTCAGGTCACATTAACCACCTGTCATGTGCACGAACCCATCTATTCTTCCTCCTACCTCCTTTGGATCTCTCACCCTCTCTCATTTTCTCTACTTTGTTGCTCTGAAAGCAATAGGTATCTTTTTTTTTTTGTACAGCAGGTAATCTGGACCCATCAGTCTTCTATTTGTGCTAGAATTATTTTCAGTAAAAGATCTGGAGAGTCAGTAAAAAAAAGAAAAGGTGAGCTTATTGCTGTCAGTAAATTTCTTTAGCAAGCAATCGGCATCCCTGCTATAGCTCTGTTATAACAACCATAAAAGAGAGAAATTAAGCTTTCAGATGAGTCAGGCCTGCCCTTAGCTGCATAAATCACAAGAGTAAAATTTCAAAATCAACACTGCAAAGTTGTCATCACTTGTCTACAGGTATTTTCTATAGCCACATGTATCTAGGTTCATTTAAGCACCTAAGTGAGATCACACTGGGTTACGGACTTCAGTAGCTATGGCTGCTTTTCTCCAAAGTTCTTCTGATGTGTGAAGTTACTTTTAAAAATCCGATGCAAGGTAAGGAGGTTGAGACTTAGGAAAATACTAGTCTAGGGTACTACAAAACTCAATGAGCTTGGTTGTACTTCTTCTGGACAGGAAGAATGAATAAATAACCTGAACTTTCATGCAAATGTAGAATTTAGGGCCTAAATAACCGAGGTTCTGAGCATTTTTTTTTATTTTAAGGGGGAAGATAAAAAAGATATCCAAGAAATTAAGTCAGAAGGGAAGATTTTTGCATACCACTGTTTACATCAAATATGAACAATGTAATACAGGTAACCTTTTCAATCTGCACTGACCTTGTCCTTTTCCTGTAGATAAACATCTATAAATGATCATTTGCATATCCAGTCCCTCTTGGAGCCAAATGCTGTCCATCACTCGAATAATCTGCAGAACTAGCATATCCTGACGTAGATCATCCCCCATCTGTGAAAATTGCACAAGAAATCCAAGTTTGTCCTTGAATCCTGCTCAGAGATAACTTCCTATTTCATCTGGATTTTTTCCCACGCCAAAATAGCTACATTCGTTTTACAGTAATCCTTCTTGTTTTTCTTCAAAGTTGCTACTTATCTTTCTGTGTCAGGAAGAAGACTGAATAGATGGCACACACAGGCAGCAAGAGTTTTGGCAGATATAGAAATGGTAACCAATGATCCCTGATTAACAGCAGCCTTTTTGCTTATTACTTCTATGGAATTATTAGAGTTTGAAATTTTAATCCGGAGGTAGGATCCCAGTTTAGTTACATTTCAAAGTGTACCTAACGCCAGATCCCTCTTCACAAATGACAGCATTTTGCCCAGCATTAAGCTTCACAACTTTGTGTTTGCAGCAGGCTGAAGGGAAATCTTATCATATCATGAATTTATATTTTAACCATGACATGATTCATATTCAGTTTCAAACAGTCATGCAGTACTGTGCTCTCCCCATGCAGTCAGCTAAACAATAATCTTAGCAAAATTAGGCTTTAATGGTAGCCACAAGAAGCATTAAAGAGATTATCTTCAACTACAGCTGGGTAAACGGCCTGTGAAAACAAAAATCCTGCTTTTTTGTCCCCTCCCCCTTCAGCATCTGAAATATATGTGGCTTTTGCTGGTGTTTTTAAGCTTTCCTTCAGAAAGTCCTTCATTAATTTTTTTCTTTTAGTTACATTAAAGAGCTTCGTTCTTTTATTATACTCTTTTTACAAAAGCATTCCAGGCTACAGGCATTTACTACTATTAAATGAGTACTTGAGGGGACATAACTCATCTCTTAAAAGAATAAAATTCAACCTCTTTTTTTTTTTTCATTTAAAACTAATCTTGACTCCAATTAATTCTTCTCGGTAGCTAGTCTGAGAAAATTTTTCTTCTCTCCACAAAACTTCTCTTCTTCCCTCATATATCCAGTTAGTAGACAATTTAATATAATAGCAGTGCTTATCATTTTACATACACTTTATCCACCATGAACAATTGAACTAGAATACTAGAAAAAGATGCCTTAGTCTTAACACAAGGGCTTGCTCATAGGAGAAGGTGATGGCAGCTCTGCAGCACTTCTACAATGATTAGACAGTTGGCTGTTCTTAAACAGTACCAGGCAGGGGAAAACTGTCTAGGTAGAGCAATTGCTAGTGTTTAAATGCTCTGCGGTCATGCATTTGCTAAAGCATGTAGGAACCTGCTTATTTGACTTATTGATTCCAAAGTGAGATGGTATAAGAAGCACTTTCTAAACGTTAAAAAAAAAAAAAAATAGCATGTAAGCCTTCCACTAGCATAGCTGGAGACCATACTTCTGTTTCTGAGAATCAGGCTTCCAGTTTGGAACATGACACACTAGAAGAGGTAGGAACAATGTCTTTACCTGGCAACACTGACCATTTTGCACTCATAACCCATTTTATTATTTTCAGTGCTCTTCATCTAAAGACAGTATCCAGTGTTAGATTAAATGTATTGTTTTTTGCACATGGATGCAGCACTAACCTGAACTCTGAAGCTTTGAAGGTGATGAATGGAAAATAAACCTAAGAAACTGAGAAAATTCATCCAACTAAGTGAACAGAAGTGAGTAGAGGGGTAAATGCCCTCTGCTGTTCCCTCTGCCTTCTCTGCAGGTGAAGTTAGGTTCTCTCCAGCAAATGGGATCTCTAGCACTCAGGTTGCTTGACTTGCTAGAGTCGTATGGACAAGGCTACTGGATTCAGTCATTCTGAACAATCCTTTCTCTGGGACTTGTCTCTGAGGTCAATAAATAAACTGGCAAACAAACTAGGTTTTAAATATAAACCTGATATTTTATCCTGGTTGTCTGCACTAAGAATTTTTTTTTTCCAAGAAGTCTTTTGTTTCTCTGTCAATGAAAATGTTGAATGTTTCACTTTATTTCATCGACATATTCCATTAAAAGTTCTAGAGTCAAAAAGGATAATGAAAAGTGAACAGCAGAGCCAAACCAAACATTCTCAGGCACAAGGACTGAAATCTAACTTGGGTGAATTTCAAATCAACATGTTGCATATAAAGTGAACTGAGGATTAAAGGAGTGACTTACCTTAAAAATAATATTGATGTTTCCACTTGGAACATTAGCATTGATGAAAGATATTTTTAGTGGGAAAGCATTGGATGTAAAATACGAACATGACTTCAGAGTAAGAAAAAAGCAAGAGAAGAAAAGTGTCATACACACAAAACATCAGAATAATACAACAGAACATTCCTCCAAAAGAGGTACCATCTTTAAGTACTGCTCAGTAGCACTGATAATAAACATAAATAAATCTTGATATTCACTTGATATTCTTCACTCAACAATCAGATCAGATGAATGAATATTTTCCCAAAAAACTGTTTTTCATTTTTATCCAGGCTTATTAATGGTAAACTTTGCCTGAGACTGCCTATTGGGTGGATAAAAGTATCTAAGACTTATCTAATGAGAATCTGTAAAGCATTGAAAAGCCCTTTATCCTATTTTTTTTCTGAAAAAGAATTGTCTGATCCTATAATTCTTATGGAAGAAAATAACTTGCTAATTTCAGTGGTCATCTATATGTGGCTGAGGATGCAGGAACTTCTGAAAATCACCATCTATTTTATGTGGAATTTATCTTAACTGAATCAAAACTCTGAACCTCATACTCTATAGCTCCTTCTATCTGAAGACTTCAAAGGGCTTATAAAGGGCTTAATGAGCTAAGCATTGCAAATCCTGCGTGAGTTAGGTTAGTATTTTATCATCATTATAAAAAGAGGGAAAAAACACCAAAGACAATGGTAAATTAATAGCCAGGTTTCTTGAAATAATGAGCACCCCACAGCAGCTACTGCTGTCATTACAGGGTTGAGTGCAATGGGGGATAATTTTAACAAAAATGCCACTAGTCACAGATGTATCTTGCTTTTATCTCAAAGCATGGTACAAGCACTCAAATATTATCTCAGTCACACCATACCTCTGTAATATGCCATGCTATTATCGATGATGAAATGCTGACCCCTATGAAATTTTGGCAATTGAATCCTTGAATAAGTGTTTGAAAGGGTACTATAAGATACTGCATTAGTGATGGAGCTGGGAACAGTCTTTACTACTAGTAGCATCAATAGATGATACTGAAATAAATTAAATGTAGGTTATTATAAGCACTTCAAAAATGATAGTTTGCATGATTATACTGACATGCAGTTCCATCAAGAATCTGCATGTATTTATAGCATGATAATGGCTTACAATAATATAAGAAAAATGAAAAAAATCCTTCTTCAGTTACTTACACTTAAAAATTTTGTATCAGTGTAGCCAAGCTGGAGCAGTATAAATAGCATAACTGTATATAGTGAGATACCTTCCCATTAGTCATTATTTCCAAAAAGCCTAAAAGCTGTGAGAAGCAGCAGGCTTCTCTTCTAACATACATCATCCACAATTGGCCCAAACCTGAGGGGTGCTAGAAGCCCTCTGTTCTCAGAGACACCAAGGCTGAATAGTAATTATTTGGAGAATCACAGGTCAAAGGGAGCTGAAGGGATCAGCACCTCTTAGAATCAGGTCCACTAAGGATAATGAGCCAGAGAGCAAAATTAGAGCACAAATTGCTGTAATTAGATTGCTAAACCTGATAATATGCGTGGGTCTGCAGGCTTGTTTTTTCTTGCTGCTGGATACCTTTTCCTTCTCCAGAACTGAAGCAGCTTATCCCTGGCATGATATTGTTTATGAAAACATTTCTAAACAATGAATAACTGAGTCTTAGTACTATAGTCAAAATAAAAGCAAGTAACATTAAATAGCATTGATATTTCCTTTACTTTGGAAAAAGTAAAAACCCTTTTTAATAAGGGTTCTAGACATATGTGACTCTTACTGTGAATATTTAATATTCTAGCAATATTCTAGGCAATTCTCAGTCATATGCCTAGTCTCCCCCCAACAGAAAAAGAACAAGCTCTAGACCTTTAGCTGCTGCCAGCATTGACAGGGGAGACTCCTGGATGAGAAAAACCTGCTCTCAGGAACGACAAGGGCAGGATGGTAACCTGGCTTCAGCTCCAGGAGCCAGGGGCCCTTGCCCATCCCAAAGGCACAGCAGGGCCAGCTGAGCTGCAAGCAGGCTACCCAGAATCTGAAATCTGTGCTGCTGCTGCTGCCTGAGGCGAGATGTGCCTGTTACCCCCACCCTAGCAGTCCCCTTCACCTCTGCCTCCAATGAAAGCCCCCAGTTTCAAGGCAGATAGGCTGAATATCAGTTTACTAGATCACTCACACTTAATGCCAATCCGTAAGGAGACATTTGGAAACGAAATCTGTAGGATTACGTCCCTGTCCATGCAGCTATTCACTCCCTCTTCCCCTTTATACTAAAAACAATGTAACCCATTACGTAAGGTAGACTTACATCTGCATCTATGCCTTGCACAACAAGTGCAGGATTCAGGGGAAGCCGACAAACTTTTACCTCCAGGAAGAATTGCTGAAGTCTGTTGAGTTCCATCTTTAGCACCTCCTGCAACGCATTAAGCATTAAGGCAGTGCAAAAGAAACAACAGTAGTTTTTAAGCTGTTCACTGTCTAGCTACATTTTCATCAAACAGTACCATTTCTGGAGATTGTAGCATCCACGTAACCTTGTAACAGCTAATGAGGTCCCACCGAGTACAGTTATAAAGAATAAGAACTGTGATTTTACTCCACATTAATCCTTTTGCTGCCTAGATGCTCTACCAGTTCATGCTGATCTGTAGGTTCAGATTTGATACTCTTCATTAGGGGCTTATTTTTATCGCACCTGCTCTGCAGTGTCTCATATCTTTTTTGCCTTTCTCAACAACTTTATAATTTGTGGTCTGTTGCCTCAGCACTGTGCTCCCCCTCACCTAACTGCCGGTCTGTTAACAGCAAGGTTTGGGAGTTTCTCAGTATCACGGTAGCTATAGCCTTGAGATTAATCTCTAACATCTAAATTATGCGTCAGTAATGTATAATGTGGCATTGCTTCTTTTTCTCATGATGGATCTTACTCTTGGCTAATTTCTTGTGTCTTTTTATTTCCGTATTTGTTTTGCTGCTCTCAGTGGCAATACTGAGAGTTTTCTGAAACATCCTCTCAAAACTTAACAAGGCAAAAAGAATTCATGATAACTTTCATAATAACCAGCAATGACAAGTCTTATTTTTATTTGGCTTCCTGGTCTGCCTGACTGAGATCTCAGCAAGAAACATTTTTACACATCAGGTAAATAGCAACAACAGCTGTCTTGCAAACTTAATAGATTTGAACTCGAAATGTGCTCATATTGTATAAAAACCGCAGCTATTGGAGAAGGAGGCTAAAAGCTTTCTACTGCCAGGAATGCATCTCTGCAGATATGTGTACAGTATCTGCAGAGTACAGCTGAATGCTACATTTGAGATATTAAGTAGATTCAACTTTGGCTGGCTTTGTTGCGAAGTGAGGATATTCAACATGTCAATGAAAACTGCTAGCCTCCCTCAAAGCTTTCAAGCAGTACTTGCACCATCAGATATTTCGGGATGGGGCTTTGAATGTAAGCCTTCCTTTCAGTAAAAAGGTAATCGGCTTTATAGCCACTATTTATGAGCACTTTCAGGTCTGGTGGAGAAATCATGGTTGAAGGAATTTAAATGAGTCAAAAAATGTGTTGGCCTCAAGGGCTATAGTAGTAAGACTTGGCCCTTTTGAATCATGTGTTTTACATGTTTGCACAACAGCACAAAATTCTAAAAGTAGTAGCCAAATCTTGGGTTTACTTATGCAAAGGGCATTATAGGGAAGATGTGTCACCTTGGAAAAATTAAAATTACCTGAACAAATGTAGATAGAAAGAGAGGTATTAAAAAGCATATATTTTTTTTAACAAACCTTTCTTTTAGGATCACTGGCAGCTTTTACTTTTTCAGCAATGTCTTCCAGAATTCTGATAAGTTTTCTCTCCTTTGCAAACTCATTGTTCAGGGTTTCTCCAGCACAGAATTGGAGAGCAGCCAGCAGTTTTCGATACCAGATTTTGAAATGAGCTTCATTCTGGGCATTTTTCAATAGCCTGAAGGGAAGAGGGAAAAAAAAATCTGTGTATCTAAAACTGATTTTTATTTTTTACCATCTCTAGCTGGAACAATAAATGCACTCCAGACTAATCTGCTTTTGGTGACTTTGGGCAGTTTAACAGCAGAGACTGAAAAAAAAGAAAGTTGTTTATTTGTTGGCAGTACTCAAGTACCATTTGATAACTATTGAGATTGCAAGTACGTTGAATCAATAGCAGGCTGCCATTCCTTATTGTAGTTCACAGCACAGTTCCTACATTGCTTTTTATTTCTGCAAAAAAAGTTTAAGGAGGGAAAACAAGTTGTATTTTTTGGAATCTAACTTAAATATATACAGGCACATCCATTTGCTTCCTTTGCCAGTATGTGTACACAATCAAGTCTATCTTTTGGCCAGTAAGTGCATTTAAAGACCATTTTGGTCTCAGAGGTATCATCAATTCTATAAGCTTTCACTATTTTAAGTTCAGGAGACATTTTCTGAAATTGGCAATATTGCTAAAATGAGTGAGATGACCCTACTTTTTTTCTTTCTTTACTGATAGGTGTTGGTCTAAAGTGAAAACTTAGCTTTTAGTTCTACTGAAATTTGTAAAAGCTTTGGGACTGGAGTTGTTATCGACATAAGAGTCAGATATGAGAACATAGATATGTATCTGTTTTTTCACGTTTACCTTATTATCTTCTCTAAGTATAAGTCCATTTGGGCCAGGAGAAGAGCTGTGGATTTTAGCTTTTACCTAGTTAATCGAACTGATCATGGGATTTTTTTTTTCAATTATGGAGGGCCAGAGATTTTGTACACCTTTGACTTATTTTTGTGAGTGTAGACAGAATCATCAATTTTATATTGCTATTATCTTCCTGATATCTCCTGGGATTTCCCTGTCTCGTAAGTACTGATGCACTGCTCTTAGCTTTTTCCCCATCCTCCTTCCCCACAACTTCATTCCTAAGAAAATCTCAAACCTTAAATACCTCATAAATACCTGAATTTTAAGGCAGTTTCCCTTACCTCATGAGGCTACTAGCAAATAATGCCAGTTTTCACAGGACAGAAGTCAGAGGCACTGTTGACTTTCAAGGATCAGAGGTAACAACATCTATAGCATACATCAAGCAAAAGATGTATCAAGCACAGATATTTAAAGGTGAGAAATTGTAATTCCAATAGACACTTCAACCCTTTCCTATCGTAACTGAGGCACCATAATATTACTGCCACAACCCATAAATCTTTTGGTGATGGAGGGTTCCTGTCATCTTATATAAGCCAATGACCCTTCTGGGTCTTCTTTTACTACATGATTCAATACAGAATAGTATCACCTCCTATTTTTTTGAAAAATCTTTCCAGTAACATAAAAACTCATCTATGGATATGTAAGTACTGCAAATTTTAAAAGAATGTGTGGTGTTTCTATCAGAAATGCCTAGACATGAAAGGGAAGAGATACGAGAAGTTTATCTTCAGCACTGTCTGGCAGAGATGAAATGACACTTCTTTCTCTATTTTAATAAAAATAAATAATTACTCTTTGGACTGAAAAGAAATACAAATTGCCASTGCAGGATTCAGCTGCTTAAACGCAGATATCTAGAACCATTTTAGCTGTCCTAGGAAATCCCAGCTGGCCTTCAGCTACTGCCTCAGCCACAGCTCTGTCAGAGGTCTTGTCTCATATCTGCCAAGCCCATACATATGTCTCAGACATCCTGTGCTGTCTAAAATGTGCTGTGTTTAGGCTACTGTACCCCTCTCTGCAATGGCCTTTTAGTTTGCTTGTAAGCAAGGTGATTTAGAACAAAAATAAACACTTTCCACTTGAGCAGTAAGTAAGGAACAGCGTTGCTGATCATTTCTTAAAAGGTGGCATTATCGGCACAGTTCAAATTGTCACAGAGTTAGGATTTT
The DNA here is from genome assembly GCF_003343005.1 of Rhea americana. Lineage (NCBI taxonomy): Eukaryota > Metazoa > Chordata > Aves > Rheiformes > Rheidae > Rhea > Rhea americana. The sequence goes on from NW_028187088.1 coordinate 3,298,136, forward strand.
TTGTTTACAGAAGCAGACCCCACTCAGTCTCAGCCCAGTCAAATAGTTTGCATTTGCCTTGGAGTACAGAGAGAACGAACTTGTGCATTTCTGCCCCACATATGTGACTGTATCACTGTGATCTCTATTCTGAACGGGCCCCAGCAACACAGGTTACATTGGTGCATAATCGTCTGCATGCATTTCGCTTGCCCTGGAATCAGTTCCTGAACATCTAAACTGGACATTCGCTTGGTCCACTTTTAATGGYGCATATTTAAAGGACCCATGGCAACTTTTTCCTGTCTGAGATGCCCCTTTGTTCCTCTCAAGTATAYAGAACATTAAAACAATGTTTATTTCCCCAAAATGAAAGACTTTTAGATTTCACTTGCAGGAAAACAAAGCAGTAGAAGCAAAATGTTCTCCTAATTTAAACACAGATACTTCCTGCATAAGGCAGATCAAGCTAGTGGTTCCATTTTTAGATAATACTTATAGCTAAGTATCCACTTAAAATAAGTGTTGGATAAATGTTAGTGTGTGTGTATGTATATGTGTATGTGTATATATATATATATATATATATACACACACACACACACACACATATACACACACACACACACACACACACACACATACACTTTATAAATATTTTTAACCTAAAAAAGGATTATGGGGTAGATTCAGGTAGATTGTGCTTAAGGTGTACATGAGGACAGAGGATGGTTAGGCTGAATCCTCTTAAATGTGTTTTTTGAGCCCAAGCCACAAGGGAAGTTGAAGCAGTTGTCATGATCTCACTGATAACATCTATATCCATGACAGCTGCAGCCCAGCACACACTTCACAGTCTTACACCACACAACAGCTTTTGATAGTGCCTGTGCTGCCTAAGCAATGCCAGGAGAGATTGCCTCGGTGTTTTGCAGACAAAATGCATCCAGCAACTGCAGTATGCACAGCGCAACTTCCTTCTGCCTACCCATTAGGGTAGGTAGGCTTTCAAAAGCCACCCGGTAGACCTAATTTTCAAAATGCCTGGGATTAACTGRGTCTGATTTTTATCTTCATTTTAAAAAAGAAGTCCCAAGGAGATACAAAAGCTATGCTTTTAATGTGATGATGCATTGCAGGCTTTGCTGAAATGTTTAGTCAACAAATGARTAAATATGCAGTTGTAATTCTGTCTTCCCAGTGGCCTGGCCCACACATTTTTCACTCTGCCTCTGTGAGATGTCAGCAGAGAGAGAAGCATCTGCAACTTCTGAGATTGCAGCGTGGAAAAATATTCAAGACATTAACGAAATTTTCAAGTTAGGTCTAGACACCTAGCTGTGACAGAWGATGACTAAACTGGAATGATTTAAAATTCAAGACTGCCAATAAGGGAACATGTGAAGTTTTTTTCTGACAATTTTCACAGGATTCTGCAAGACAGAACTCAGCACGGAAGCCTGCTTTATACCAGACCTAGACATARGATCTTGCTATTAATAACAGAGAGATTTCCTCACTTTTCAGGATTCTGACTTGGAACAAGGGCCCTTATTCTCAGCAAGAGACGTACTGTCCAAAGGCCACATTCTGGGAATTAACACAATGGAGCTGGRTACAGAAAGATTCTGACCTGAAATTTAGTGATAAAGCAAATTAGACCACCTCTGCCTAACTGCTGTCAGAGCACCCAAGTCAGATTCTGATGTGGTTCCAGAGATGTCTTCTTCTTCTTTCTGCAAATGGCTGCTGCTTCTGCATACACTCASTCCATGACTGCAAAGTGGCTCAAACTCTATTTTCTGGCACCTGCAGCTGTAAAAGTGTGCATATGTGTTCTCTGGGAAAAGTAAGGCAAGCATGCTAGTTTTTGCCACAGGGCACATGGGAAGGTGGGACTGAATCAGGCTAAGTTGGCTGCTGCTTCAGAGAAGGTGCAACAGTGCTAAAACCAGCTGCTATGGAGAAAAGGGAAATGAAAAAAATGAAGGAGGAAAGAATGAAAAGAGATGGATCCTGGTACTAAAACAAATGAGCTGGCTTCCACCTCTTACTGCTGTGATGTGGGGAGAGGGAAAGCTGGTGCTCTGAAGGCCTTGCAGTAGATGATAGCCTGCTCTCTGCCTTGAGCTCTGGTAGACAAGTGAAAGGCTGCTAAGGCAGCTCTGTAGCTTGTATGTCTGTTGCTTGTCTCCTTTTAGAAAGGGAAGCAGGGYGAACCAGAGACTCATTCTTGACACGACATTAGCTTGCAGGTGGCCAACTGGACCACACTGTAGTAAAAGAAATCCAGAAGGCCAGGCTTCCCTCCGACCTATTGCAGGTTTTATCCCCTACCTACTGTGAATCAGTGAAGTACAGCTTGACTGGATTACTTACACGTGATGACCAAGTCAGACTACTGACTGTAGTTAACTCATGTTTCTGAGTAGTACCTATCTAGCATTTACTACACAAATGCTATGCCTACCAGCACACACAGTGTGTACACTTTGCTGAAGGTTTTTCTCCAATCYTGCAATTTGAATGTAGAGGCATACCATGAAAATGAAGTGCTTTAGGGGATCAAGGTGAACTTTGAAGCCCTTACTGTCATTGGTCAACCTGTGATAAATATGACCAAGGAAGTCAATCTGCTTTGTTGTGAATGTGTATTTTATCCTTGTCTTCCGTTCCACTAAACTGGAGGCAGGAAGAGTCACAGAGAGAGAAAGAACATTAGTACAGGACTAATGCATATTATAGTAATAGCTGTTTCAAAATGTTTCTCCACTGCCCTTGGTACTGGTAAAAGGTTAGGACACAAACCACAGTTCTCTGTAGCTGCACCACTTCCACACCTAAGGTTGCCATCCATCTTAATTTTCATCACACATCCTGCAACACTCCTAAAGCTGTCATTACYGCTATACAGCACCACACAGCCAAGGCACATGACTGGAACATATGAAAGAGAAAGATCTGATTTTCAAATGCTTGAAGAAAACATTTTAGATAGGAAGAACGTAAATGGGAGAGAAGGYAGGGGAGGCAGTTCACCAGGGGGGTTGAGCTCAGGCTCTGCAGCTTCTTAAATCTACAGACACAAGGATGAGAGATAYGATAAAAAAGCGCAGTTGAGGTTTAGAACCTCCATCTACCCTGTGAAAGGCCATGAGGATGAGCAGGCAATAGTTGCTGTTAATTACTCAGTTGCAAGTAAAATCTTGCTTAGTTTTCTCTCATCTCCCCCAAGGTTACACTGCACAAAGTTTTTAATTCCCTGCCTGTGAAAACAAGCATAATCCTTTTGATAGAGAAATCAACATAGACACTGTGAACTCCAAAGAATGCCAAATGCTTTTAATGCTTTTAATGTACCCTTGATCCTCCATCCCGTATGGCCATGACCTACTCCTCTGCAGAATACAGGCAAGTCTGCAGAGCTCATCTTGTCCACTTGCTAGCAGTTCTTCTCAGGCAGGGCCTCTTTAGACACAGGCRAAGCCTAAGACAGCAGAATGCCAAGGTACCAAAAAGAGTCCCAGAAAGGAGTGACTGTGGCTTTTGTGACTACTTCACCAGTGCCTAGGATAGATGAATGGGCTTGCTGATGCTTCCAGTAAAGTGTCTGTGAGATAGCAGCTATTGCTTCAAAGGGCAGGAAGGAATACTTGCACTTAGTGCAACAATCTCTGCTCCCAGCCTCCTTCACAGAGGCAGTGAGATGAGCATCCTTTAAGACAATTTCTGCTAGACAGCAAAATTCAAATTCATTTACACTTCTGGAAAGCCCTAGGGTGGCTCTGCTCTCATCTTTCTTTGTTATTCTACAGAAATATAAAGGCTATCTCCATCAATGTCCTTTAAAAAGTAGATACAGAATAATGCTTTCTTTCTAGCACTAACTCCAAATTCTTAAAAATGTTTTGATTTATGAACTACAAGTCAGAAGGAAAAACATAGAAAACAATGGCACCATTCTGGATACAGTCACTGAGACATGGCAATCCATAAAGCAACAGAAACAAAAACAAACAATTAAACAACCTAATGTTATTAACACATTTTTTTTTTTTTCAGGAGAGAATGGAGAGGAAAGTCAAACAGGTAAGACCACGCAGGAGAGTTAATGTACAACTAAGATGGAAGGAACATAACTGCCCTCTTCAGTAGACTGTAGCACCAGGCATTTTCCATAACTTTACAGAAATACAATGAGAGGTCATCCACTTGACTGGAAGGACTAAGATTCAACTCTCTACCTTTCTTGGAATGACCACAAAGCCAGCAGAAAGGGAGAGAACTGCAAGGGAACTGGTGGAGTTTGAGCTCATTTGGTGATCTTCCTTCCCCTCTCTTCTAGAAAATGAAGCGAATGTAAGTTTGCATTTCTTGAGCTGACTGAGTAAAGTGTGGAACAATATTTTATCTGAATCTTCCTAACCAAGTAAATCTCTAGGATGGGAAAATAGCATCTGTTCAGTAGCTTGCAGCACCTGTCTGTTTCTGGCTCTTCACACCTCGCACACAAGAAAACTACAAGCTGGTTTCACCTGCTGGTTCTCACGTGCCAGATCTGCATTTACATACTCCTTTTTCAAAGCATTACTCTTGAACGAAAGATACCTCAGCTTAAAACAAAATCTTGTTTTAGAAAAGCCATGAGATGCATTTGTCTTTGTTTTTCTAATCTGCTTGTTATAATGTAACCTAGAATAATTGTCTAACATGTCAGTCTACATTAGACAACAGCAAACTGTTGCAGAATTTTTATAACATGTTCTATCTGGTCTTGAGAAATACAACGTTTATATGGGAGTCAAAAGAAGAGTTGCCTTTATTTGCTAACCTTCTCTCAAAGATCTTTAAGATCTGGGTAACACAATTTTCATCTAGACAAATCACTTGATTCAGAAAATTCAATTGACCAAATTTCCCCCATCCCTGCTGAAAGCCTTAACTGTGCAATGTGTGTCCTATTGACTTAAAAAATTAGTAAATCAGTGAAAACAAATGCTATACTATGCGAGTAGGTTGTCAAACTGTTAGAAAGCTAAGGTTGCCTAGCAGAATAATGCTTCAGTTGATACATAATAAAGCTGCACATACTGCTGTATTAACAAAATAAGCTCCAGATAAAACTATTTTGATCTGGAGGATAAAGAGTGYTGTCCTTGATGAATTATAAAAAGATGAACTGTATAAAGAATTACTAGGGCGAATATAATTGTGCATAGATATCTCTAGCACTATCAGATAGAAGATGCCACCCAGCCTCTAAGCAAGGACTCCCCCTCAGACCATATATTCTGCCATCTGTTGAATGGGTATATTAATGTGGACATAAGGGCTAGAAGGAATCCTCTTGTAAAAGGAAGTGCTTAACAGCATCTGTCTCTCTCTGCTCCAGGTAGTCAAAAGAAGATTAGTCACTCTCTTTCTAGCCTGCTCCCTCTGCACCGGGTGGGGACTGCAAGCAGCAGAAGATGGTATTTTCAGTAACACACTACCAAAACCAAAAAGCACCTGCAGTAGAACACTACTGTAAGACATGAGGCTGCATGGTTGTTCCCCACAACATCTGCATGCAACAGCAGGGATCTTGGAGGAGCTCAGAATCTGTGAGTGAGTCTTCAAATTCTGCCAAAATCCCATCCTAATAAAGTGTCAAGCCAAAGCTCCACAAATGAACTCCTTCAGCCTGAAGCATCATTAATGCAGATAGTGACTTTCTTATGCTCTGGCTTTTAACTCTAAGTCCAAGCGMCCTGTACTTTTAACAGCCTGAAGTACCAGTGCCCAAGTAAAGAGAATCAGAGAATGATGGACTTACTCTCCAAAACTGTATTTAGAATACAAAAACACCCCTAACAAAGGTATTACTTTTAGTAACGTACACAGGTTACGATAGGGCAACATTATTTTGCAAGCAATGAGAAATACAGCGTTCAAGTATGGCACTACTTTTGAGATGTCTGGTTCCATCTTTGCCAACGCTGTCCACATGTATGTCTCTGTCTGTGCTTGTTTCAAAATTTTCTGCTCAGAGCAAATGCCACATTATCATCAGAATGTCATACAGTATCAAATATAGGTGCAGAATTAGCAASCCTGAGATTTATTTTTGCAATAGCTTTGTAACAGCAGAGTAAATTTGTGACAGAGGAACCAAAAYGAGCCATTCAATCCATACATATCAGAAATTGTTGTCTTCTTCCCAGCRGAAGCTTGCAATGAACAGGATTAGAGGGGATAATCACAACTAAAATAGGCAGGCCCAATGGCTTTAGTGGGATGATGTCCAAATATGCCAGTAATTAATTAGATAAAGAAGATGACTGAGGCAATGCTRCTTTCAAATCATATAAATAAAATGCATGATTAATCAAGGTTCAAATAGTTCCAGTAGAACCAATGGAGGTACAAAATTTCCACTGTATCTGAAATTAGAATACAGTTATTACAGCAATACAGTGAGGAAAATACGACAAATGTTTTTCCTCATCTTCCCATTGCTTGGGTAGTTCATGCCTACCAAAATGGTTTTGGATAGCTTCTATAGCTTTTCATTAGCTTCACAGCYGGAACAAAAAAATCCCTTATGACACTACTAAACAAAAATATATGACACAGAACGGAGTCTGTAGGGTTCCACATGTAYTGTGCAATCCAGATTTACAGGAAAATTGTGAAGAATTAAACCAAAACACTTTGGTTAACTTCCCTTTAAAATGTTACACACTTTCTTTCTTTTTAACATACCAACAGAGAAGTAGCTTCAGAAGAAAAGTAAAATTGTCTTGCTATGGGGTCATTATGGCCTTTGGCTGCTCACATAAAGAGCGCTATCAGATTTTATTCATACAACTAGAGCAAGACTGTGCTATCTTGAGATAGGCTGTTACTTTTCCTATGCTCTGTTGCAATAATTTACTTTGTTTAGYAATGTCTACAGTTTAAGTTGTCATCTTTCAGCTAGAGTTTCTCTCAGATTTCTACAGAAAACATAATCACATGACTATAGGAGAGGAAGAATGGATGAAGTTCAATACARTCCAAGTCCATGAGGCATTAACACTTTTTTAAGGTAATATCCCTTCCACCTTCCTTGWAGAACTTTTCTGTAGATACATTATGTTTCAAACATAGGTGATACACGTATAAGAAGAACTAGCAACCTGATCCCACATTACTTCCTGAGGTGTCAGTCTTTCAGATCTGTACTGTCACCTTGACATCACTGGTATAGCTAGTAGTCCTACTTATCTTACTTTCCCAGTGTCTAAAAAAGTGAAATTCTTTCAGATCATTGACTATAGAATAATGGAGAAATATAATGAGCCTTCAGYRTGAACTGCTGTAGACAGTGGTACCYTAATGTAATTACAAGATTGCAAAAATTTCTAAGTATTCCTCTCATGTCCTATGTAGTATGTAAAAAGCCAAGTTGTCTTTTTTTGGCAGTTTGCCATGTCGCTCCTCATTAGAGAAGCCTCTATTCATCTTCAGTCATAGGACTAATGCTGCAGAACAACAAAGATGCCTGGGTCAGAAGGTTAAACAACTGCAAACAGCACACTGCTACCTCTGTGCAGACGTGTGCGACTTTGTCAAAAGAATAACTTTGAGAGACCCTCCGTATCTCAAATAAAATGACATTATGAAGACATGCARTCATTACAAGTCAAAGTAACAAGGAAAACTCATTTATTTGTAGTGAACGGAAGACAGAGGGAATCAAGACTTTTCAGCAGAGAGGAGTCTCCAGAGTTCCAATAACACTTTTTCATCTCTTCATGATTTTGACTCTTGTAAGGGAGAAAATCGCTTCAGATTGTAGCTGTCCTTATGCACAAGGCTACTCTGCAGTCTTTCTCAAACAAGATGGTATCTACCCTCATCTCACTTAATTGAAACAGAGGAGACTACAAGAACTATCTCTTGTCTGCTCATTCCAATCACTGGGAGGACAGAAGAACAAGCATTTACACTGCAAAACCCAGTATTTCTATTATCTTCATATCCCATCTCTCTAGGCCTGTGTTTTCTTTCTTCCTCTCTGGTTTTATTTTTCTTTCTCTTTCCTTGCTCTCTCATCATTTTCCTCCTCCCCTTACATATAGCAATACAGGAGGAGCAGGAGTGGGAGTGGAGGAAATACTACCTTTAGATTTCTTTATTTAATACCGACCAGCATCTTCCTTCCTTTTCACCACTTTACTGCCACCAAATATTGGCTTTATAAAAGGAAAGTAAGAATTTTAAATTAAGCTGATATATCAGGAACAGCTTTCTGTAAAATGCTAGTAAGAGAAAACTTTAAAATTAGCCCACAGGTATTTTCCTAGTTGACAGTTGGCAGAGGTACCATGGAAAATGGTAGAGCTAGAGGGCAGACAGTGTGAAAGTAAGGCATAGACCTATCTTAAATTGAGTTGACTTAYTTTGCAGAGGCTTGCTGAAAATATCTCTCATTTCAGACAGCCTGTTGTTTCATTGCTGGGTAGTTAAGATTAATTTTCATCAGAGTTTGCAGGTCCATCCCAACTCTACTGAGATATATTCAACTGTGGGACCAGATCTGAATAAATTCTTGAATAAGCTAGATTTACTTTTAATGTATCCCTAAGCAAGAAGGCATTATATATTCTGAGCTTTTATTAAGGAAAACTTACTTGGCTCTATTCAAAGGACATAGTGTAGTCTTGTGGTTAAAATTCATAGATTTTAATGACAGAAGAATGTAAGGCAGAAGAAAGATTTTTTTTGAATCTCTGAATTTGCCTTTCACTTGCTTTATGAACTTAGCTTTTGTTTTCCTTTTAAAAAGACAAAGGAATTATTTACCGTCTCACAGGATGCTGTTTGTTTGTAAGCTGCTCTTATGCCATAGAGGTAAATGCCATGACAAATAGGTCTATATTCGTAATACTGCTGCCTCTTTCCCATGTGGTATTCATATAGCCAGTATTTTCTAGACGTACAGGAGAAAACAGCAGCCCTGGGCATTTTTTCACACATGAGAAAAGCAGAATTAAGATTTAGTTGTTGTGCTAAAGACTTTAGCTCTAGTTCCAATACTCACAATCACATTTGTGGAGGTATTACTGCAGTAAGCAGATGTCATATTTCCATATGTCCTGAGTCAGGTAAAGAGAGGCGCATTCTCCCCAGGGGCAGTTACTGCACTGCCAGAATAAATATACATCAGCCATCTGTCACGAAATATTGCTSGGGCTTTGAAACTCATTGGCTCTGCTGTAGGTATCCTTCTTGCATTACATTTGTGTGTTATTGCTGTCCTGCTTAGTTTGTGATGCTGCAGCTGTASAGTGGCTTGAGAGGTGGGAAGCATACCCTTCCTCCCCTTCACCACCATTCACATGCTCCCTTTCTATCAGGTGAATACTCAAAATCAACCACATTTCTGCCATTTCTCCTTAGCGGTGTGCTCTGAGTGCGCAAAAATCTGTGTGTCAAAAATTAATACTGGTAAGAGTCATGTTATCTGTCTCTAACAGCAAAGCTGTGGCAGTACACATGGAGTTGCAGCAGCGGAGGAATCTTGCTGAGCTGCGTGGACTTAGCCACCTCCTGCATACTGCTTTTTAAAAAACTCCTGGTGACAAAGCAGAGCAACAGCCGACAACTTTTTGAGCGCCAACTTTAAGCTAATGCAAGAAATGATATTAAAATGGGCTGTTATTTAAGCAGTTTGCTATTTGCATACCTTGACCAAGCAATGTAGTTCTGAGTGACACACAGCACAAAGCACTGGCAATTACAGAATATTTGCTASGATGGCTACTTAAATTCATTTTGACAGATTGCCCTATCAACAGAAGTGCATGCATGATAACTCTGGKTTATGCAAGTCACTTAGAAGCTGGCAAAGCAGCTCATACTGGAAAACTAGAAGTTTAATTAATAAAACTACTTTTCTTKATAGAAATCATCATATACAACTGAATGACATTGTAGAGGAGGTTAAGCAGAAGAATAAACACTAACTTTTAGTACTAGTTATGAAGACAGCCCAGACTCAACAGAAAAAATGCTATAGGTCAAACTAGAAATTAGTCRAGTTAAGTTAAAGAGAGTTTTATCAGCTGTTTTTATGTCAAGCCCTAAGCAGGGTTGAAATCAGGTCCCATCTAATCTTCTCTGTGCCCYGTGCTTACAGGATTGTAACTCCACTTTCCTCAGTGATGTACAAACATCCTCCCTAAATTAAAGAATTACAGTATGTTAGAGTCCTTATGATGAGGGCTTATTCTTTAACTTAACACAACGTGTCCAGAGATTTGGCTCTGGGAGTCCCTGATTCAATCTCTTGTGCATTAGCCAAGATGGCAGCTGCCACACTAACACTAATGAGCCTGGTTAATATCAATTCAGTAAATTCCTTTTTTTTCAATACATCACATACTTTTGTGCTAATCCAGGACATTTATACCCATTCAATATCAGYTGACATAACATAATTCTCCATTTAATGCTAATTTAAAACTACTGGTTTCTTATTCCAAAGAGCATTTGCTGTCACTTACAACTTATGGTTCTTTACAGAGCTATTATTCAAGTAATATTACCATTAAATATTCTGTTTTCTGCCTGGTTGCAGAGCTTTCAGGAATAAGCATGTGAATGGTGATATGAGCAGAATGAGCTCTAGGAATTTCTCTTTACAAGGTTTCATTTTAGCAATTTTTCTTCTTGTTTTCATTATATTTTTGTAAAATTTCACATCGAAATAAATAAAAGTAGAAGAAATTACTATTCATTTCAATAGGGTTGAACTTACCCTTTCTAGACATGTTTTTACTAAAAAGTCTCAGTTTTGTTCAGCTTGCCTTCAGACTTGTTTTTTTCAGAAGCTGCAGAAGAAAGTGCAAATCCCTGCTGCCATTTACTCTTATTCTAATACAAAAGACAAAATCCCTCCCTGACTACAAGTGAATGTCAATATTTATAGATATAAGAAACAGTCAAGAGGTAAAAGGAAGCTTCATCACTTCATTAAACTTCTGGGTGGAAGACAGTACTGACATTTGTATGATGGAGTGTTTACAGGGGCCCAACATTGTCATCACTTAGGTATGTGGAATTCCCTGGCTAGTCATGTTGTTTGACTGTTCTTACCTGTCTGGAATCYGATTTGATAGTTTCCACCATGATGCTGTCTTCTAACCATATCCTGAAGTTGTGTGGAACACTAGAGAAAATTATTGATGAGAGACTCCATACAACAGAGGATACCTACGACCAAGTGCCTTATTTAGGAACATAGTTCTCAATTCTTCCTAAAATGAGATCACTCCTCCCGCAAGACTTTGTCTAAAGACAACCCTAATGGATCTAGAATCTAAGAAATTAGGAAGCTGAAATAGGAATCAAGCAAGGACCATTACAGAATTCATTTGTAACTCGTGGAATCACATAATCGAGGTCAGAAGGGACCTCAGGAGATTTGCCAGTCTGATCACCTGTTTGAAGAACAGCAAGCTTTGACATTAGATCAGGTTGCCCAGGAAGCTTAGCCTGAGYAGCACACTGAGAGAGTTCCCAAAAGAGGGGAAGGAACAGAGGTGAATGGAGATTGAGGCTTTGCCTATGCCAACACCTTGGAAATATTCTCTTATGTGTTTGCAATAAAAAAATTAAAGACTCTCTTTATCTGAATAAAGAGCTTATTTTATAATCACAACTATTTGGCCTAAAGTCTTCTAGATTGTTACAAAGCTTTGTCAGTCACAAGAAGACATTTCAATCAGAATCAGGATGTATGTGAAATGATCAAGTACCAAATCCCCAGTAGTTCCTCTGAAAGTGAGGTGGAYGGTTGCTTATTTTCTATAATCTGTAACATGGATTAAGATAGAAGCATAGAGTGATTACAGGTGTAGGCATAAAGGTCTCCATGTAGCAATATAGCCATGTAGCAATACAGGCAATCGAATAAAAATTATATTATAGAGGGGACAGTAGGTTACATAGGTTACATTTGGAAAGAATGCATTTTCTATGGAAATGGTTTGAGGTTTCCCAATCCTCTGGGAGTATTGGAGAGGTCTAAGGAGATCTTCACCTGGATCTAAATTTTCCAGCTGGGAGAAATTCTCGCTTCTACTTCTTAGGGAGCACAACAGAAGCTCCTCCTGCTTTTCAGTATCTCTCCTACTTTAAAGATTCTTAGCTTTGCTATCATCCAAGTTCCCACAGTGACCATCAAAAAGCTTGTTTCTCTCTTACCCTAAGGAACTAGTCTCTTTTGCATCCTTTCAAACCTAGTTCCACTCTATTACACAGACACTGGGAACACTGTGTCAATTCCTTCCTGTTCTCAAACTGATAAAGACTGCTCTGACCTCTGAGCCTTAGAGAAAAAATAGGATCTTGAAGTAGGAGAGAGAGAAATATTTACATAGCTGGGTGGTGGAAATTCCTAATTCCAAATCTTTCCTTCAACTACCAGAAATATGTTGGTTYACACATTACACCCCCTATTGACTTCCAAGTCAATCTTGAAGAAAGTCTTCTGTTTCTAAATATTAAATAACATAGAGAGAAGATAAAGACTGTGTGCATGAAAGCATGTGCAGCACTGCGTGTAGTTCTGCTAACATACATACACCGCCGCTTCCATGTGAGAAAGCACTGGTCTGCGACTGGAGAGAAAGGTGGCCTTGAGCAAACTGCTGTAACTCCACCAGATGACAGACTGTGAGCAACAGCTAGTGGAAGCTCAACATAAAGAAACAAGCACTTCTGTATGGGAAGAAAGATTTTGTTTTGTTTTGCTTTGTTTACTTGAGTATAAGCCCTGCAACACAAGCTAGAAAAATGAAGCAACAAGAAGCATAAAATAGGATTTTATTGAGAGAGATGGTGAGGGCCTCTGCTATCTATAGTGAAATACCTAGAGWGACCTTTTATCTCTAGGGATTTGAACTCACCAAATTATTTACTGGATGAGATGAGAAAGGAAATCTCAGCCTGTGAGAGAGGAAGGTGCTGGTTCAAAAAGACTATCTATTTATGTATGTGCCATAGCTTCTTCATTCCAATRACCCTTAAAATTATGTACTATGTCATATTATTATGTTTTAATGCTTATCTCAGTGTGTTCTTTTTCTCTTTTTTTTTAGTGCAGAGGGTTTTCCTTTACCTAGTTTTATTAATAAGATGGTTCATTTACTTGCTTATTCACTACAGTTTATCCTTATTCGTGTTACAGAAGCATATCGTGGGATACGTAAACCAAGAAAAGTTAGCAATAGAGAAATCCTTCTCCTAATTTGAGCTAGACAATCTCTAAAAGTCATCCCCTAAGACATCTTAACATTCATCTTGATCATCACTGCAGTTCTTCTCATCATTAAYAATGTTAATAATAGTAACAAAATGTGTTGATTTTCCTTCCACATCCATTTATCCATACAACAGAATCTGCACAATTCTGGGGTTWAAAATGCCCCGTTTCACTCTGCTGCTACGGCTCAGCTACACCTCGGAAATTCAGTAYTTCCACTTTTTTTCTGATGAGACAAACAGCACGCTCTTTGGCTTTCTTTCTACTAACATCTTAAAATCTTGAGTAGAAATTAAAAAAAGAACAGAAACAAATTCCTATTCACCTGTTAAAATTTTCAGTGCAAGTGATGTGTATTAGCTCTTTGAAAAAAATGGACAAATAAAAAACAATTGCAACTGTTACATTAATAAGATGGAAACATTTGGAAATCTAGCACTGAAGCTTTGATCAAATTTATAGTCAAAYATTTTCCCATGTACATGCTGCAATGTACATTGCATTCTTCATCTTAAACCCACCCTATAATAACACTCAATATCCCACCACATAGCAACACTTTTTTGAAAAAACATAACCACTTGAGTTTTCACTGAAACAATTGATAACAGCGAGWATTTGTCAGGTGATACACTATACACAAGTAAGATGCAAATGATATTTCATAAACTATCATGCTTTAAAAGTCTGTTTGTAATGAGTAATAAGTGAGATAGTCTATCAAAAATTTAGGACCAAGCAATTCAGATAAACACTAAGAGAAGTATCTTGCATAAATACTCTTGCATCAGGGATTGTCTTAAAATATTAAYTGTATCTTCCCTAAAGTTTAAGAGTTCAAAAATTTTTGGTGGCTTGTGTTAGAATGAATTGGATACTTTTCAATGATGTATGGGAAAAATTATTGGTAAACCTTTCAAAAGCTCAGAGTGACCCTCACTGGCTTACCCTGGGCTCAAGTCTCTAATGTCACATCTCCATTGACTAGCCTAAGTATTAAGACATTTTTTGCAACTTCATCCTGCTCTGGAGATGCCTTCTGAATGTCCAAGTTCAATGTTTCTGTGAAAAGCTTTAATTTTGATGATGAACATTTTTCTCCCCCCAAAAAGTGAAAAATTCCTCACCAACTCTACCTGACATTAATCCTTCAGCAATGAGTCACATAACAGAATTATTTCAGTAGAACTACTGATATTGCAATAATATTGAGATAATGCATTTCTTGGAGCATCTGTATATAGGATGTATATAGGCATATATATATATATGCCCTTCAGAGRAAAAAGGCAATTTTTGCAGCCTGATTTCCATTTCAAATGAATTAAATAATATCAGGAATTTTACCAAACAGTATTCTGTATGTTTGATACAYGTCACAGCAGAAGCTTAAGAATAATCCAGGTATTTCTCTTTGGACTGATATGTCTACTGGTTGTACAAACTTTTGAATAGAATYTTACTGTCTTTAGGTTTGGAAAGAAACTTGATTCCTTTAGATTCACGAGTTATTTTGTGTTATTTAATTCAAGTCTAAAACAAGCCCAAATTTTAATCAAGCAGCTCTTTGTCAAGAAAATATTGACTATGTGAGACAGGGTCCATTGCATAATTCTGTTGCTTGAAACGAGGTTATTACAATATGTTAGCAGAATTTTTAAAGAAAAAAAACAAGAAAAAAAAAAAAAAAAAAAAAAAAAAGGAAGCCCAAGACAACTCAATGGATAGTTTTTTCTTTCCTCTCTCAGCTTATTTTTAATTTGGTCCTGTTCCAAATGGCAACATTATGATTATAGAGTAATATTCCATTTAGTATGGGTGAGCATTCAGAAAGTAATTAATGCTAATGAAAACATTTTCAAACACTGACGATTTTACAAATTTAATCTTGAAATACTTATCATCTGAAAATAAACTAAAAATATTGAATTGTTACACATTGTTGACCTGGCAGGACCTTTTACCAATCATTCCCCTCTCCCCTCTAGAAATATCTCGTTTTGTTATAGTTCTCAAAGTTTTTATTACAAAATCTATTAATAATTATATTTGATTTACATTTGTGGCTTCTGTTCTCAGAAAAATTCCTATCAGTCAGAAAGTGATTTCCTGTCAGATCATGTATTGCTAGAACATTGCCAACAAAGTCTAATTCATGATTCTCCTTTTTCTAATATTTCAGTCATTTAGACAGAGGTCCATGACTCTACTTTCATCCTGATGAAGAAGAATGACTAAATCTAGAAATGTTAACCRCACAAATGTACAATTGACAGCAATGCTGAGATGACCAATAATTCATTACACTGAATATCCTGTATCCACTTGAATTTTCTGTTTATTCATACTTTTACCTAAAGATATCCCTGAAAAATTTCATAAATAGGAATCATATAAAATTCAAACCTGTCAGAATAAGGCTATGGTCAAAAACACGAATAACTACAAACGAGGTCTCCCAGCACATCAACCGAAGACACTCAGAATCTGCACTGCATTTATACAAATCTTGAGGTGAGAACTTCGTGAAATACATTCATAGAAAACTGAATTGAAAAAAATCTCAAGGATAAAYTCAAGATGAACTTTATCAACAACTGATTCAAATCACTAGGAGTAAAACACAATAGATTAGTGAACTGGTAAGAGCAAAAAACCTCTATCACGGCACAAGACTTACACAAAATAATGTGGATCTGAAACATGTGAAGATTCATTTTCCATTCAATAATTGCCATTTATCAAAGATCATGCAAAAGATCAAAATAGAGGTTTCTAAATATTTACAAAAGACAAAAAGTGAAAGTGTAACATAAAATGAGAATAAAATAAACTTTTTAAAATTTAAAATTTAAAATAATGTTCTCTCATAATATTCCACCCCAGCAAGCAGCACCATGATCATGTAGCAAAGAAGCCCACCAGAGAATCATTCTCAACTGCAGGATACTACGTTTAACCAGAGAAACATAGCAGCAGTTGTGAATCTCAAAAAACTCTCCATGTGTTTAGCTCTCCTACTTAGGATTTTACTCTCCTCAACCATTCTGCACTGATTTGGAAATCTGCATCATCTTTACATTTCAGCTACTTTCATTATTTCTGATTTTGACATTTCAGATTATTGTTGATGATCTTCATATGTTGGTCTAGCTCAATGAAAACTTAAAGCAAATTTCAGTGCAGAGACAGAGCTTCACAGATTATGTTCTGAAAATTATCCATCTGAAGTGACAGAACTAGATGAATGCTTTGTCAAAAGGTTTCCCGATTTAAAACTACTCTGATTTACATCCCAAATATTCCTCTGGGACAGCTGGAGATTACMTTCATCAGGAAAGATTTTGGCTCTCCATTTGTTTTTGAAGGAAGCAACAGTGAAACATTTTTAYGGAAAAAAAGAYGAAAGCTGCAGATTAAAGCCTACCATGACAGTTGCCCAGAACCCTGCTCTGAATCCCTCCGTCYGCAATGCCAGTTCCACTTCTTCCGYTAAAARCACCACTATGGCACATGCAAAGAGATGCTCGTCTTTCTCTTGTGCCAGAACAGCTGGAGAACAGGAGCTTTCAAAACCGTTCTGCCAAATAAGCAAGTCATCTTAGTCCATCAAATCAGAGAGACAGTTACAGACCACCAAAATGTCACGTTTAATCCTTTCCGCACAGGATACCCAAAAGACAACACCCATATTTCACACTCAGTTAARTTATTGGAGGGGTTGTGATATATATGCTCTGAAACTACTAGGGAGTTTTTCTGCAGAACTGAAGAACTATCCACCTCGGTATTTTTAAATGTAAAAGGAGCCAAAAGGAAAATAAAATAAATCAGACAAGCAGTGTTTCAAAAAACAATGTATTGAGAACATTACTTGTAAACCACAAAGCTGCAAAAAGAACTAAGGCCAGTTGTTCAATATTTTTTTTTCAGAAATCTTTTCCATTTTTAGATTATCTTTTCATCTCTGTTCACTCATACATACACATACTGATGTATGTTTTCATTACACTAGCACACTGGTAACTTTGGCAATTTCAGACTTTTTTTTTATGTTTCACTTGGCAAGGTTAATCCACCTCAGATACGATCTTTGGCAAGGAACTTCCTCTATTCCAAAGTGGGGGAGATAACTGTCTCTACATTGAAAAATGAATTTAGCTTTAGCATAATACTTGCCTGTGTTAATATAATCAATGACACAAATGACCATGCTTTTCTCCCTTCTCACCTTGATGTATGATCAGCAAGGTGCCTTGCCTCTTCTTTTTCACACCTTCACTCAGTTTGGAAAAACCCATAGCACTGCCTAGAATTCTACATATGCAAGAACACACTCAGTCCACTGACAATGCTGGCTAAATCATTAAAATCAGACACATATGCCCAGCTACTTGATTTACAACCTTTGTCACAAATTCAGCAGATTGTATCGTATTCACCAGATTACAAAAAAGCATAACTCTATTCAATTTATTAATCTTTAATTGGATTTTTAAGTGGTATTTTTTAACAGAGTGGAAAAAGTAATAACCCCTTCTTTATATTTCAAATGCCAAAATGTTCAGGTTCTTTGTTGATCTTTCCCAGTATTGATTAAAATTTGCTTATTAATTCTTTGGAACTTATTTTCAATTTCCTTTTATTTAAAAGTTTAAAAGTTAAAAAAGTTAATTCTTTATTCAAAATATTTCAGCTTGTAAAGAGAATCATAGCACCTGCAAAGYCTTTGGCCCATAAATGTAATTTGCAAACCCCTTTAAATTAAGTAGGTAAACTTAGTTCTAGCAAAATGTATACACACTCAGTCCCACAAAATGACTGCCTGATTAAAAGGCCACTGAAGTTAATGGGAAGATTCTCATAAATTGCAAAGAGGTATGGATTCAGACTTTTCTCCTCTGGATGGAGCAGTATAAACAGAAACTYGACAAGTTTTCCTATTAAACTGTAGAACACCTGACAACTTGCCTCTAGCTATGCCTGAAAGTAACATTTCTAGCATGGAAACCAGGCCATTCCGATACGGGATTCTCTCAGTCATCGTCGATCTGTGCTGAACTTTCCAGGATATGTTTATAGGATTAAATGAGAGACATAGGAAGTRTCTCTGTGCTGCCCTGTGGTTCATCATAAGACACAGTCCAGGGTGTGTGTGCGTGTGTGTGCCTCAGTTCAGAGGGTCAGAAATACTGTGAGGGTTATGCTATAGTTCACGTATGGCATAGCAATCAAATGAGACTGAAGGTCTGTGTTTCATGCCCTCAGATAGCTCGCACGGGCATGCAAGCATGGATATAGAAAAGAGTAATGATGGAGGACAGTGTGCCAAAGCTRGTGCAGTTTTGCTCATACTGTCTTTGGGATGAACTACTCCAAAGCTGTGCCCTGCTGCTATCTTGGAAAAAGCAGTCCAAAACAGTGCCAAACAGGAAGGCAGCAGTTTTGAAGTATGGCTGACCAGAAGTCTAGCCCTTGGTTAGACTTCTCAGATATCCTCAGATCTATTTATTGGGCAGTACTGACAGATCCAGAGCGGCCAGGAAACATTATTTTATCAATTCCAGCTATACTTGCAGCCAGYTCACTTCTCCTTTTCCTTAGAACTGGAAGAAAGCAAGCTCAAAATAGTAATTTTTGTTAAAAAATAGAATGTGTTGATTTAAATGTACTACTTGCCCACTCAAACTCKGACTTAGGAAGGTCAAAAGCAACAGCTAAAGAGTTATATTACTTCTTTATACTTCTTTGCAACAAAATCTCTTTGTTTCATTTGACATTTCTTTTTCTAAAACTGAGTCTGAGGAAATGGAAAATCTATATATTAAGAAACAATACAATTATTTCTTTGTTTTCCTAGGCAATACTACAACTCCCACATGGTTAATAAYGAGAACTTAGCACAACTGGTTCATTGGCTCACAAAAATAATGGTCTAATGGTGTTATTTACYACTATATAGATAAATAAGGAGGAAAAACAACTCCAAATAATTGGCATTTCAAAAGTTAGAATTATGAATTTAGTATTAAAATCCTTAGATGTGAATCTGCTCTACAGTTTAAGCTCTCCACAATCTGAAACACACTGATGTTCATCAAATACACCTAATTCAGATGAAGGCTATCACTCAGGTGAATGATGCATACCTATAGCAGTAAAATTAAGCAACTCCAAACTTGAACTCCAATTCTAATCCAGAATAGTGAAACAACTGATCACACAGATACTGGGACTGACTACTCACTGGCTTAAAGTTACATAAACGACTAARTGTTCTTCTGATTTTGGTCAGTAGGAAGGACCAAATTAATGCAAAACTAAACTGATAACTTTTGAATTTACATCCGATGTCATTTTAATGGTTTGGGCTTCTCAGTCTGCTATACATAGCTGTTTAAGAAGTCCATTAATAACTAGCAGAGCTGACAACCTCTGACTGCATGAGGAGAAAGAGTTGGAGAATGGCAGCCTGTCTAGATTTCAGATAATTAAGAGTGTTGGGCAGGCAAGACACTGCTTCATTTATTCCCCCCCYTTTTTTTAAAGACTTTGAGTAAAATATGGCTAATGTAAATCAGTTTTAACAGAGAAATATACATTTCTTTTGGCAAAATATGAAACCACAATCTACTGTTCCAAAGTTGAAGTGCTGAATGAGACAAAGTGGTAATGAATTTGGAAAACAAAGCATTGAGGGCCAGATCTCCTGATGGCAGAAAATTTAATGGGGTCTTTTTAAACTACCAATGGATTTTGTGTCATTAGGCTCTTTTATACAGTGCTTATGTTCTTTTTTAGTTATTGCAGGAGTCTTCTTTATATAGAAAAAGAAATAAAAATAACATATGATGTTTTAATCTTGAAATCAATAGTCTAATTCACATTGCTTTCAGTGGCCTGGAATTCAATGAGAGTTTCTTTTTAGCTCACAGTCTTTGCTTATCTACAAGGTATGGAGAGGTAAAGATGGGGAACTACTTCCTTTTCTTACAGTTCTCAGTCAGAATGTAGTTAGAGAACTTAGAAGACTGGTTACAAAAGAACATTTTTCCACAAGCAGTTTTTTTTTTTTTTCCCCTTTTCTTGAGCTACGTATACTAAATTCTCCAGCTCTACTAAAATTTACAAACACTCACACTGTTCCACTATAGTGAAGCCTGCTCTTTCCACCACCTTCAAGCAGCTGCCACAAATCTTAGAGGATGCTACATTTCTCCCCATTATTCAATCTGCCTGTGGAAGGCAACGGTCTGCGAAACATCCTCCGGGCCACGTGGTGCCCCAGCCAGCTGGGTCAATTGTGTGGTGCAGCTGCCACCTGAGAAAGTAGCTAAAAGCAAAAACGCTCCAAGCAARTGGGAAACTGATGGGCAGATTGCCAGACAGAAAGGTGGCTTAGAACTGAAGCACAAGAGCTGAGAAAAAGAGCACATGAAACACAATAGCAAGGAGATAAATGAAGATTTTTGGCAGGCAGGAGGACCCAAAGGATCTCATCAGATTTCTCTCCCCTCGAGCAACTTGGTGCATTGCTAGAACCAGTTTAATACCTTCTCAACATACTCCAGGAGGGAAGAAATCTTGCTCCATCCTTCTCCCCTKGTAGCAACTCAGATGGGTAAAGACTGGAATCAGAGACAACTTATGGAAGACAGTGGGGCAGCATAAATGTTCCTCACCTCATGTACATGAGGGACTTATCTTGAAGACTAAAAGGGTATTTAAGCAGTACATGGGTCCTGCATTGGATCTGTGCATATGGGCGATTTTTAGACTCCAAGAAGGAGAATACATTCAAATGGAATAGTGAGGAGCTGAAACACTGGGGGATGCAGAAAGCCCAAACTCCTCAAGAATTTAGAGGAGGGGGGAATAAATTGCTCATGTGAAGAAACAAAATCAGAGTGTAAGATTATATTACCTGTTTACACTAAATAGTACACTTAATGGRACAAATCCACAGATGCCATAAGCACAAAACAGGCTTGTTTTCATTGAAGCTAGCCTGATTTAAAACAGCTAAAGATATGACCCAATAATCTTAAAATGAATATTCTATCTGTTCTGTCCACCTTTGCTAATTACTGTTCCRTAATTTTTAAATACAATCTTGAGAAAAGTTATCATTGCTTTATGGAGAGGACTTCAACAATTTACTATCCAACATTAATATTAAAAAAGTGATGAGCTGGTACATCATTACAAGCTAACTGCTTATCTCTGGTGTGCAGAGAAATTGTGTCAATTTTATATAACTGAGAAATTATTTAAAAAATTATGTTTGTCATTATTATAAGTTAGCAATGCTGCCAGTCATGGTAACTAGTTTCTAGATTTACAATAGAGTTGTAAAATGTGGAAGTTAAAATCAACTCASTTCTCCTCTGTGGTTATGAAAGTGCATCACTAGATTCATGAACTGCATTAATATTCCTTTTCAAATTTCTGTTTTGGGAGGGTACACTGTGCACAAAGTTAGGTTATTTAATAGTGTAATGTTAATGTTATTTATTATAATTAAAAATAGATATAATCTTGTTTTTAATGTTTGTTTTTACTAGTCTTTGCCTCTAAGACCATGTTTGATTGCTAATTTTGTAATCATCTCAAGGAACTGCAATGAAACACTTTAGAGAATAAGATGCCTAACCTAATTACACTTCTTAAAAGAAATTATGCAAGGGTGCATGAGTGTGCATGCTCACATGTGTTGCCCACATTATTAAATCACTGAACTTCTTTTTAAAATCTCTTTAGAGCTAAGTGAAAGCAAACCTCTGTTTTCCATGGCTTTTATCTGGACTGTAATTTGCAAAGTAGAGGAAAGCCTTTTTTTAAAAGAAAGCATGAAATTACTGTTACATTGTCCAAACAAAATCTATTACTTGGAAAATTGCCTTTTAAGATTCCTTTAAAATTCAAAGTTATGTAAATTGAAATGTTAGGTAGATGTATTTTACTACCAGAGAACACTGTGGAGCAGAGAAGCAAAAGAATGTGTAGTGTGCTGGACAGAAGAGGCAAGTTTTTAAAAGGTGGGTGCCATATTTAAACTCTTCAGTTTACACTGAAACATTTAAATAAGAAGCCTAATTAAAAGAGGTACACCAGCTCCTTCCATTACAGTGAGYGAGACTCAACTACTTTAGACAGCTAAAATTATCATAAGCACCACAGGTTAGTCAAGCTTTTCAAAAACTATCAATTTTTGAAATTGATAGCAGTCAGCCAGCAAGTGTATGTCATGTGAAGTATTTTCCCACCTAAAACTAATGACTACTTAGTTTACTTTGGGTAYAAACAGTTATACCACTGTACTTCCAAGAAT
This sequence comes from Rhea americana, assembly GCF_003343005.1. NCBI lineage: Eukaryota > Metazoa > Chordata > Aves > Rheiformes > Rheidae > Rhea > Rhea americana. The sequence continues at coordinate 3,320,740 of NW_028187088.1, forward strand.
GAGGTGGCTACTGTTATTTCTACCTACTGTATTTGCTGATGTTTCCACACWCTTTCAGGTTTTGACCATATCCTAAGACCTGCTCATTAAGTGAATTTGTTCTCAGAAATCAGTAATCTGTGGCTACTGTTAACAGTTTGACCCAGGAATGTGACTACTAAATGAGCAAAGACAGTACTGGTCATGGAGATTCTCGTCCAGACTGGGCACTCTAGATATGCTTGTTAATAATAACTTATCAAAGCACCTCCAATTAAATAAAAAGCAAGGAAGTCTTATTAAAGATAAGGAACTGAAGATCTGAAAGACATTATTCTAAGTAAATATTAAACCTGACTCAGTGTGCAAAAGAGAATCCAAATATCCATACTCCAATCCATTGCCATAGTGTTTCTCTTTCCATGTATTACCTACTTTTTAGGCTAACAAGGCCCTGGCAGCAAGACTCATAAACTTATCAAACTGACAAGGCAAATTAGCAGATTCTAAGGCTTGGTTGGCAATGTACTCTGCAGTTAAGTTACCAAGATACTGATTCGGACAACCCTAAAATTTGAGTAATCTTCCCATCAGCCAGCTGTGWGCAGGAACTTAAATAATTTTATGACCCTCTTAGAGACCTCTTAATTCCCTTCAGTAACTAAACAAAGCTGAAACTCATCCAGCACAACCTACTTCTGGGATAACATTAGATGTTGGAGGGCATCACAGATGAAAACTTATGTCTGCATCCACTCCTATGCCATTCACCCATGTACAGCTTGGTAGCAGCTGTATCCAAGCCACTTTTTTAGGTAGATGTATGTTTCTAACATCCTTCTGAATAAACAAGGAATTGCCACAGAAAAGCTCAGTATAGTGCACCATCTTTTCTCTACTACAATCATCAGATGTTTTCAGATGTCTTCAGGAGCGTGCATCATAACTCCCTGATTTCTCATAGTAGGACCCCTAAAGAAAATTACATCCATATTTCTCTTAGGTGTCAGTAAGACAATACTGAAAAATAACGATTAAAAATAGTCTACATTTTTGTATTGTAAGAAAATGTACATTTAACAAATGTAAATCTCTTCAAATATATACTAATATAGATGGATGTGTACACACACACACACACACACACACACACAAAGACATGTTAACTTCAAGACTTAATCAAATGATCTTCCTCTGGGAAACTACAGTCCACATCTCAGGTAGGAGATACTTTTACACTTGTTTAGGGCTAAATAGCAAATCCCTATTTATACAATTTATAAGTATTGTTTAAGGGAAGTGCTCACAATCTTGTGGAGCTTCAGGATATGTGTAACTAAAAAGAAGTTTAGTAAGCTAGTATATTCCATCTGCACGAGGATAACCAAAATATTTAATGTATACTCAGTAGCCAATTTTATCTCCAATAGCCAGTGTACACAGGGAGAAAAAGTGCTCGAATACCAATCCATGGTTGGATAATATGAACTTGGCTGCTACCAGTTCAAAGACAGAAAATACAATGAGCATTCAGAAATATTCTCTTAGACATGGGTATGTATAGTTTTCTGCATTATATTTTGCCATAGTAATTTATACTGTGCCAGATAAGGAAGGGCAAACTTTTTACTTTTAAATAAGCTATTATTTAAGATGGAATATCTGCTGTATATTACCTGAGACTATGTTATCAGACTGCTTGAGCAGAATTTGGAATAAAAAAGTGTTGGAGGGGGGATCTACATGTCTGCACTGCAAAGTAAATGGGATGAAGACTACAGATACTTRGCATTTTTTCTCCTGACTTCATAGGCTCTAAGAAAACACAGGCAGACTGATGATGTTCCTCCTGTTCATTCACTCTAGAAATCATTTCTAATTGAACAGGAAAACTATCAACTCACTGGGCAMATTTAAGCACTCTAGACCAGGTATTTTATATCTATTATTACTAGGTTAATGATAAGGTGGTGGAAGTCTCGGTTATGCTCCAGGCACTGTCAGAAAACTGGCTGGCTAAAAGTGATTCCTCTGTATTTGGCAGATACGCTCATTATGCATATTATTAGTATCCTGCTCATTTCAGTGAAACAAACATATTCATAACTATTTTATCCCCCCTAATACTTACAGAGATCACGCAGGTATGAAAGTATGATCTATGTTCTTTCCTACCTTGCACTTCATCAAAAAAACGACTACATTTCAAGCTGTTGTCTTTGCTTTGCAGGGAGCAAAGCTTTTGCTTTCATGGGTCTGAACTAGTTGAACTGTAAATGACAGCTCAGTTCATTCATCATTACTAAACATGCAAAAAACCCCAGCTTGATTTGCAGATCACAGGGTAGTACAGATGACAGAAGGCCACATTCTTATTCAGAGAGCCTTGAAATAACAGCATAACAAATAGAATAATCACTGCATGCAATAATACAGTTACAGAGGTCCTTATATTGTACAGATACATAGTGAATAATATTTACTGTCAGAAAAGAATTATCTCCACACTCACTAAAAGGAAGTGTTGGACAATCTACTATCACAAATTAGGCTTATATGCAAAGGGTTTAGAGATTTCCTTTGACACACATGAGAAGTTTCACATCATCAGAAGAGATTAGAGAAATCACAAGAGCAGGATCCATTATGAGCAAACCAATGCTACCTGGAAATCTTATTTTGCAAAATTTACAGAATCAAATTTTGGTTCTGGCTCCAATCAGAAAATGGAGAAGAGTACAAATGGTATCTTACCTACAGGATCTGAATTTTATTTTTTTTCCCCTCAGGCAGGATGAGAACAGAGGTAAATAGTTCTTTAAGCCAATTTACCCCCACCCAGGACTGAAGGGAGAACAAAGAGAGTGCAAAAAATATCTCTTTTCTTGTTTTCAAACAAAAAGTGAGTTTGTCGCTGAAAAAGTCCTGAATAAAGCTCACTGCAACAGAAGATAGCTTTAGTAAAAATAGGAAATAATCTTACCAGTAAAGCTGATGGGCTACTTGGATGCTCTGAAGAGAGCGATTCAGTAAGAGTTTCACCAGAGGGCTTTCGAGACTCCATTCAAACTTGAGCACCTTAACAGATAAATTAATAACAAGAATCACTTACATGATGGTTTTGCTGTCACTCCTTTACAACCAAATTAATCAGAAAGAACATTATCTTTATGTGACTAGTTTGAAAGAAATAATCCAACATACGGAAAATTTCCCTAAACATGCAATTAGCAAAGAAACTTCAGAACATAAACATTTGCCATCGTCTTTAAGAGCAGCAGGGATCATCAGAATTCTTTCCACGATAACATATATGCAAATATGCAATCCTCCATATTTTCCCTCCTTGAAAACTAAAAATACATTCAAAAAATATAAAAACATATATTGAATATAAAAATATATTCAATGTTTTACCCGATTACCTGGTTCAAAAAATAAATTCAATCTGAAAACTGATTTGTGAAACAGAGAAAGGCCCTATAAGCTTCCTATGGTGCTGCATGCTGTAAAGGTGTAAGAATTTCACTACTTCACAGTAATGGATTCCACAAATACATGTATATGCACAAATATATATGTATATATGTGCATATAAAAATATATGTGTGTGAATGTGTGTTTATCTATAAAACTACGAAAGAATCCGAGGAGCTCTGAAATGCAGAATCATAAGCAATGCACATATACTGTGTGACCGGTAAGGACATAATGCTTTGAAGGTGGCTGGCTCCTTCTTAACCACAAAACAGAACCTACTCAACCACAAAGCAATTGCTTTCAAAGCAGTTGGCACCATAACTTGTAAAACCTTCATTTCCAGTGAAAAGCAACGTACATCTCTAAAGAGACTATTCTACACCTAAATTGTCCGGTTACTATGCACTGATAATGATTTTTCCCTAAAACTGTGATATACTGTATAAAGCCTTCAAGAGAACCGATTCATTGCAACACCCTCTGCTGCTTTGACTGCAGTGAAACCCTGCCACCACCAGCCACTGCTCTGATGGTCATAGCAGCATTTCTTTTGTTTAGATGTATTTTTTTTTTCTTGGAAAAGGCCTTCTTGCAGTGTACAGAAAAATTCACTCAGCATGCCCAAAGAGAAGCACAGTCTCTAGAATAATCCACTGCTCAGCCCTGTTGTTAATTCAATCATTGCATAAGCTGATCAGTCTTTCTTATTTATTCCTCTTATAATGTATCAATCAAACTGAAAGAATCTGAAATGTTTAATGAAGTTATTGATCTGGACAGAAGACTTCCTTGGCTATCAATTTCTTCCTTACCTGAACCAGTTGTGGGAGGTAGTCTAACAATTCATCATTTGACAGATTTTCTATTTGTTGGACTGCTGTTCTGCGAATATCTTGATCTGGAAAACTAGAGCGAAACAATAGGTATTATTAAGACTTAACTGAGCCACTGCTGATGCACTGCAACTCTCCAGAGCTCTCACTGATACAAAATGTTAGAAAAACAAGTTTGCTCTCAAAATGGAATAGGAAAAAAATCAATTCATTTGCTTTACTGTAACAAGAGTCAAGAAACACCCAGCAGGTCTTAATCGGATTGACTGTTACAATGTCATACAAGAAAAAATAACCCACAATATTGATCTTCAGATACCTTTTTTAACTTGAGCCATAATATATTATAATTTCTTATATTTGTACGGAAATTTAAAGCATATTATGGGCCTTCTCTTGTTGTTCTTATTTAGCTCAAATGAGAAATTTCTGTGCCATGGAAACTTCCAACAATCACTTGAAGACTTCTTTTATTTTGAAGTCCAACACAAAAACTTGAAATTTCCCACAGAAACAGTTTGTTTCAGATAATATACTCTGATGTCAACTCTTCTGGTTCATATTATAACACAATAAAATATTTTTAAACAGAATTAAATTTGAAATGGAAAATATGTTCTCTTTTTAACTTTTCATTAAGCAAAATTTTGACACATTTGTGCAGAAAGGTTCCAAGTCAGTGAAATAGCCTTTTCTGATGTGAAAATGTTCAGMAAATAGCCAGGATAAATTCTGTTCTGAACAAATACTGGCTGAAACCAGAGTGTATGTGGGCTGACTACAGACTTCACCACAGAGCTCTAGAAGTAACAGCGATGAAAAGATTGTGTAGCAGCAATGATAAAACAGGGAAAAGAGGCTGGATAATGCAGGTGGTCAAAATATTTTCCTTTAAGAAACAAAAAGAATGCAATCTAAGTGTAACCTGCCTGATCAAAACTGACTTCTAATATAACTTATTCTGTCTTTTCAGAAGACAAAGTTTAGAGTGTTTCTCTACTTTTCAAAGTGGAAAATAATCTTTTAAGGATTTCTTTCGGAAAAAAAAAAAAAAAGAGGCAATAGAAAACTGATTTCCACTTTTGATGTGCTGCAGATGTGGCAYTAATAATGATACTTGCAGAACTTCACATACACAGAAATTAGCTAGATTGCTTCCCAGGTGGCYGCTTTGTTACTGTCCTGTTTTTACAAGGAAAGGCCAGCAGCAGAGGCATCCTTCTGGGTATATCTGTTATGTGGCATCATCCTGAACTACTTGCCAGTACTTGCAGCCTGTCCATCGCCATCCCAAGAGCTCTGTCTTTTCTGTCTTTTCCTGAAGCAAAGCAGCAACGCTCACGTGAACCTTTCTGYTGCCAGAGCCACAGAGCGGTGAGAGCTCTGCCACAGGGCAGAAGTGTCTTCTACCAGCACCAAAGCCAATTAGATGCTGTTCAAAAGAGCTGGTGGGCTGAGGGTAACTCTCTGCACCACTGAAAGCAGTGAACCCTGCCACTTCTGAACTGGTAGGGCTGCTGCGCTCTTTGGAAAAATCTCAGTCTCAGTCTCAGTCTCGCTGATTTAGCAGTGTAGGCATGCATGCAAGCTGAGGAGTAAAGGCTGCAGATTCTGCTGTCAGTTCAGCCTAGAGGAAATCCTTTGAAATCAGAACTGTCRTGTATGGCAGAAGGCATCACGGGCCCACCAGTATTACTGCTATCTGTGCTCTAAAGGCAGACTGCTCTGTTCCCAGCTCTCCAGCCAGCACGTTTTTCCAATAATATATCCGCTTGCAAACACAAGAGATAGCACCACTTTGGCAGCAATTACYGCTGATTGCTATCACGAGACAAGGAGAAGAACTTGTAAGTGTTCAGAAGTATAATGGCACACTTATGTTTAATAAAGTAAACCGAAGAAAAATAATATATACTCCCCAACACACGTATGCTTTGATCATCAAATTAACTGCAGGACACCTAATAAAAACACACACATTTAGAAAACAAATGATTGATATTTGCACCAACTTGAAAGGCCTGGCTTCTATGTCACAATTATCTGCACTTTCAAACTCCACTTTAGCAATACTGCTTGGTTCAGATTTTAATATTTTATCAGTTATAGCACATATTTGATGGTGCTTTTAATAAAGTCTATAATTGTTTGTCTAATGATGAGAGGGTCTTGATGGGGAGGGAGGGAYAGATTATTTTAGTCCCAAATTAGCTTATTTTGCAAAGGTTAATTTKTATTCTTTTTTAATTCTAGACAACCTATTAGGAATATGAAGTTGCCACTCTAATATTTACATGCCTATTGAGAACAAAACACATTTGAATGAAGACTGTATATTAAAAAAAAATTAATTCCGTGTATATCATCCTATCATCTAATTATGCTATTGCTCCAAAAGCTTGTACGCCAAGACTGTGCAGATAATATGAAAATTAGTCTTTCCCTTTCCCTTCTTGCCAAGTTCAACAGGTTACTGAAGAGTGAAATACGTTCTTTACAGGCACCAAGTCAAGCAGAAAAACGTTATTACTTAGCTACTGCTTGTCCTTACTAGCAGCCCACATTTGAATATAGCCAATATTATGATGAGAAAAACTGTATGTTTCCAGCTAAACACAGAATGTATAAAATTATTTTAATCATCTCAGCATTTCCAGATAATCTAACATTTGATTTCTTTCAAACTGATTTGCCAAAAGTCAAGACTAGGGCCATATCTAAGTTACCACAATTATTTCTATGAGATGTGATTAGAATAACGATGAGCTTCAGAGCATAGGCACTGTAGTGAAAAATCTAGAGGTCAGGTTTTTTTGGGAAACATGGCTCTTGTCACTCTGTTCCTGCATGAGATTTGGGGTAATTTATTGCTCTTGATTACTAAACTGTTTCCTTCGGCATGTAAATTTCAAGGTCGKCTTGAAGCGGAGTTGAACTGTTTTGAAAGACCTGACAATTTGTTAAGCCTCAAACGTAATACCCATCGCTCTCTTGAATTTCAATGTTGTTTAGGGCCACAGGAACAACAGAAAAATATCAAATGCTATCTATTTTTCCCCRTACATTTGTATTTAAGAATCTGAGCAAACATTCAGCACCCTCATAAAAATTAGTTGCAGTAATCCTTACAAATTCAAAGAGTATTTTTAGGTACTTTTGCTATTCATGCTTACATTCACAAGCTTTMTTTGCCACTAACTAAGCTTTAAAAGCCACTAACATGGTAAGGTCCAGAAGCTGGTCTGAATAAAGAACTCTATCCTTGATGCTGCTGGAAACYTTCTCTTCTTGCAGTCTTCTAATCAATTAGGACTAGAGGGGTTTTCCGGTGAATAATCTGGCAAACTTCTGAGTGCTGTGTCAAATCTGATTTCAGTAGTTCATAAATTATTCTTGATTAGAGGACACAATTAATTGATTTTTTGGCTCAGTGACKGAATGCAAGAAATTGCTCTAGGCCTAGGAGAAGTAGCTTCATAGCATGGAGATTAGGGGACAGCTGAGTTCCAGGGCTGGCTGTGATGAATATGTAATGATTTATACCTCCCGAAAATGCTGCAACCAGGCAGATAAGATCACTGTATTACAACGGAGCGAACAGCCCTGTGCTCCGGCTGCTCGCCCAAGAAACCTGAGCTCATCAGATCATTTTTGGCAAGGATTTGAAACAGCGACTACCACAGTCCCAACTAGTGCCTTATGACAGTGGCTTCTGAGGGRCAGGAGATTCAGCACCCTCTCTCCCTAGCTCTTTTATGATTGTCACCAAAACCCCTTTGTGAAGTTAGTGAGAAAAATAGCCTAAAACAAAACCAGCATAACACTGCTTATGTGGCTCTTTCTTTATATTTTTATATTTCTTTATGTATTTCTTTATGTTTTTACTACTTCAAATTATTTGGTAATTTTGACCAAGGTTTCCAATTGCTTTTAGATGTTCTTTTTTTTTTTTTTCCTTTTTTTCTTGACAAAGAAGCTATTTGTCAATAAATCCAAACGAAAAGAACCAGTCTGTTCCCCAGCCACCTGCCTGAACATGTTGGGACATATTGTAGCTTTCTTTTTCTAGTTATTTTGTTTGTCCTCCCTTCAGGTAACAACTGCTCTACAACATGGACTGTGACTTCTTGTAAGTTTGTTCCAGGCTTATACACTCAGAAACACTACTGAAGAAAAAGCAATATGTAAATGATGGTTTCTGTGTCTAGCCCTTAGCAACAACTCACACTAAGTAGGATTTCCAAATTTCCCCTTCAGAGGTTGTCTTGCAGCTTGGATTCTTCTTAAATTATGAAACTGATTTCCTTTGATATTTAACTTCAACACCTCTTTTGCTGTTTTATAATCACACTGTTTTACTCCTTCCTCCCTGCATAATACAGATAACTGACAGCCATCCATTTTATAATTTCCCTCTACGTAGTTAGRTGTGCTTTGAGACTTTACAACAACTTCTGAAAAAGTTGAATTTTGAGCTGAATGAACATAAACTACAGTTTGCTTTAGATGTAAGAATAACTTACAGCCTTTGATTCTTTTCATACAGATAGTCAGTAGGGAACTATTTGTCTAGCTATATTTTTCAGCTAAATCAGATCCAAACAGAAAAGTTAATGCTGCTGCGGTGTGCATTTCATTTTTAACAGTTATATTATCCTAATTTTATTACATAGTCTCAAATATCTGGAGGATATTTGACAGGTAAATGGAATAGTACAATTCACTACTTTTTCTAGCATCTGAGAGTCTCTGTGGAGAACATCACCTTTCATGTGCCATCCTTTCTGCTAGAGGCTTGTAACATGCCATACAGTTCTGCAACTCCCCTCACATTTTAAGTATGAACTTTAAATTCGGTTGCAGTCTTGCAAAAGGAAAGATCCCATGAAGCACATCACATTAGGTCTGTTGTAAACAACGAAGGCAGAGGTAGCAAACTGCTAGAATCAAGATAGCAATTCAAAACCCAAAGCCCTCTAACAAGTAAAGGATAGCATGCCACTAACCGCTGCAACTATGTCAGGAGAGAAAGTATACAATAACAGTTTAAAAGAATACAGAGTTAAGCTTTAGGCAACAGTTTAAGTATTTAAAAACCAATTAGACTGTAAGAGAGAACATATTTAAAGAATAACAGGTAGGGAACTTAGTTTTAGCATTTTTGTTATGGTAAACACCAGCAGGATTTTTTTTCCTTTTTGTTGTTGAAATTTTTTCATTCCTCTGAAAGCTTCTACACAAAACACTGTGAGTGTATGAAAACTACAAAATGGTAAGGACTGGAAGGAAGCATAGAAAGAGCAAATACCATTATTAAAAAGGACACCAGATTTTCATGGATCTGTAGAATTTACTCATGGAAAGCATACTTTAACTAATGTTCATATATAATRTCTAAAAGATCTTTTGACTACAATAAGTTTAAGATGTCATGGAGACCCTATGTGAAACAATACTCTATGTTAATAGGAATAATAGGAAGAAATGAACAAGAAAGGTTTAACTGTATGAAACCACTATGGTTTAGAAGGTTCTCCCAATCTTGGAGACAAACTTTGTTAACTGTTATGTTAAACCCAAAGAAAAGAAAGACCAAATATGGAAAACAGTTGCTTATCTATAATTTTCTGATTAGGTACAGAAAGCATGCCTTACCCTACCTAGCTCTCCCTTACTAGTTGTCCTGCTAATGTCCTTCATATTTTGCAAGGAAGCTACCAAAGGTTATAAGTAGTGAAAAGACTAGGGAATTAATCATAGTCTGCTACGTATTATTAAGAGCTGTCTATTCCTAACAAACTAGATTACATAATATAACATAAGTTATCACTAAATTTCATGTGCATTACTACAAAGCCATTTTAAAGCTTTATCGGTAGTCTTCTGTACAGCAAAGTATCAAATTAAGTTTACATTTTTGCTTTGTTCATATTCTATTTCTTTGYATAAGCCCATGTTTGCTTTCAATATTGATATACTACTACAGCCTTTAAAACTAAATAAGATACAAACAGGGAAGACATGTACTGGTAAGATAAGCTCTTGCTCTTGCTGTATCTTTTTGATAAATACTCTTTAGGGTATTCTGTTGTGAACTTGCAGGAAACAGTCTAAATTCTGTTTTATTAAACACATGACAACTTGATTCAACACTTAAAAAATGAATCTGGCTTTCAAAGGTGCAAGAACAAAATCTGGCCTCAAGGTATTGCGTTTGATTATAATTATCAGTTAGAAAGTGAGTTTCGTAATATACTGGTATATATATTCTAAACTCTGAAACTCAACAGACACCCCGCTACATAATGTAAAAAGCAACAGTAATATCATGAGAGTCAAAGGCTGAGGAATACTCTAATCAAAAGGGTAATTTCTCTGGCCAGGGAGGGGCAGGAAGAGTCTCATCTTTCCATACCCCAATGCCTCTGCCTGCTCTACGAAGGGGATTACGCAAGGCAGTACAAAATCCCTCTTATACCTGCATGTTCAACCTCAAGAACCTTTGATTCAGCAGATGGTTTTAGGGGGAATGCCCTGATCTGTGCAGTTGCCCTGACATAGCAAGAATTTAGCAGGATTTTTTTAAGAAAAACTGGTAAGTCTATCAGAGAGGTAATTTCTTTACCTCAGTTGATGACTGATAAAAGTTTTCCCTTCAGAGTTGCCCTATCCTCACATAATGCTGTAAAGTATGATAGTGTTTTTCTGACTGCTGATTTTGGATTCTAGCTCAGAATCAAGCCTTCCTAGCCATGATACCTGACTGCAAGAGTACTCTAGACATGCCAGAAAAAGAAGTCTAAAGCAAACATTCAGTAGGAGGCTCTATGGTGCTTTGAAGCCCTGCCATTTCCAATGAACTGAACATTGTTCTCAGGCTATCTGCTTTTTAGGATAATGAACATATTTTGCCTCAAATTTTAAATAATTTGAAAAACAAAACAACATGACAACAATTTGTAAGTACAGCTGTTCTATACATACAGAAAACATAGGCATGCTAGCACTACACCATATATGATGGCATTTATAACACTGTTTTTGGCTTATCTCCATCACTAAGAAAACCCTCTGAGTAAACAAGTGTCCTGGTATCATTTCCCTGGCTAGTGTACCATGCTAAGTAGATATAGTTAGAGAAGCTTTAACTCCACTAAAGCTTGGCTTTTTACCAAACCCAGTAAGTGACATCAATGGTAAAATGTACAGGGCAGCAACAAGCACTGCTGGGAAGGAGGGGCAGCTTTATAGCTTCTGCCTTAGGAAAAAATCTATTTTTCATGCAATAGCTTATAATCACCCTTCCCTGAAATTAGAGGCAAAACTAAGAGTGTAAAATCTTATTCTGCACTCCCTCTACACCTCCATCTGCACTGAGTAAAGAAATAGTCATTGGTTTTTAAATTGTTTTTTAAGCATTGGCTCCTACGGCTGTAAGAATTAATATACTTGATGCAAGTACTAGATGCAAGGTTGCTACTGAATTTATCTGTGAAATGTACCATGATTATGTTTCCAATTTATGAAAGTTCCTCTTTTCTACTGCATTAATGAGTATGTTACTATTTGGCTGCCTTGAGATGTGCCTGCAAAGTGGAAGAAGAGACAAGCAGAAGGAGAGACAGAAGGAGAGACATGCTTGAAGAACAAGAAATGTCTATTGAACTCCAAATTTAGATGTGTTGTGAACAGCTGATTTAAAAGCTTCAGCAAATCACAAAAAGAGTTCAAACCCATATGCAGGACATTGGGGCTCGATATGACGGGTCATGACAAAACTCCTTAAGCTCTGTGAGTGAGATGCTGACTTCTAACTTGACAGCACCTCCAATGATTTCTTTTTCTTTTTTTTTATCCTTATAAATGTGATAACAGATATACAGATTCTTCCTCTTTATTTTAAAGGAGGGATAATTTAGATTCCCTAGCCCMAAACTTACACAAGTAACTAGAAATTCTGAGTACCCTAGCATGTGTTATGACTAAGTAGATGCCCACAGGAATTCAGATCTCCTAAGACATTGCAAGATGAAGTTCCAGCAAAGRAGGCATCCAAAATCCTGGCAGGTTTGAAATTGCTGATCTTCATATATRAAGATTTCATATTCAAGTGACACAACATATAGCTGAACTGTGGATCTCYTCGCCACAGGATGTTCCATATGCTGAATGTTTGTGTGGAATCAAAAGTGATTTGAAAAATTAATCAAAGTAAAAAGAAAACATAAAAACATAAAAAACTTCTGTCTCAGGAATTCCCTGAGCTCCAGATTAATGGAAACTGGGAGAGCAGCAAAATGTCCTTATGTTTGCCCCATTCTCATTGTCTTCCCCAGGCATCTGGTCACTGCCAGAGACAGGATGCACTGACTGTCTGATTTAGTACAGCTGCTCCCATATTCCTGCATTATGTTAGCCATACACGTAGACAAGGAYCAGCCCTAATCCATTTTGCTTACCTATAGTGATGCTAATACAAGTACTAGCAAATAAATGTGGATAAAGAAAATTTCTTTTATACTCTGTCCATGTTTTAGATGAATGTGGATCTTTCAGCTGTATCTCAGTAATCACAAGAAATTAGAGCTGCTTTATTGATGATAGAAGTCAGGAAGTGAGCTGAAGAATTGTTAGAGCCAGGCATAATACACRCTAGAGTTGAGTTAACCTTCAAAAACAGCTTGGTTAGGGAACCTACAATTCAAAGCCAGTGAAGGTAACGGTGCTATGCAGTGCCACTTTACTTTTCAAAATGATTGAAATTGGGGGGAGGGGGGATGGAGACAGAAGAAACCTCAGCAATCCATTTATACAGAAAGTGGCCTGCTCCTTCAACTCTCTCAATTTGCATATACACATCATCTCATAGCAGTTAAGTGAAGCAGCCTAGACCTCTCTGAAGCCAGGAAACTTTAGGAAAACGCAGTCCCTCTGCTTCTTAAGGTGTGATCCAGAAGTTCTTTAAAATGCCTCCGTGAAGTAAAAAACAGATTGATTTTATCATCTTCTTTGAGAAGATGCAATTAAAGGGACAGACCAACTAAGGTCCTCATCAGAAGCATTTCTGGTTCTTTCGTGCTGCTTGCTGCTGCTGGTGCCAGCCACTCCGAAGCGTGGCGCTAGGAGAGACAAAGTGGTGACATCTTCCTATCTTTCCATACCACAGACCTTTGAGCTAGCCAGAATGAAAGCAGAAACACTGCATCTACTACACACTGAGAAGCTTTGTGACAGGCTGAGTCGTATTAAGTACCCTGCGAAGCACTGACAGGACTAATATTCCGCACCACACCCCGATGCAGATCTTCATCTTCAAAGAACAATCAAGCTCTTTGTTTGCAAAAATGCCATCCACACACAGAATCAAAATTAGATACAAGGTCGCCTCTGAAAGCCTGACAAACTGTCTTAAAATCTTTTGCCATTCTGGGGTGTGGATGACAACATGTTGCCCATATACTCCTTTCTACATGATTCTCTTATAAATTACAAATGAATTCTAATCTTTTAATAATGGTAAATATGATACACATGAAATGCTTCAAGATCTTTCTTTCCATCATTCTCACTAAACATAAAAAGCACACACATTCACATGTGAAACTGCTAATATTTCAGTTCAGATATAAAYCTGAGAAAGAGGTATACTCTTCTAGAAGGAAATAACAGTCTATGGCTAGGTTTAGATTCTTAAGTAACTATTTTTTAATAACATGGAGGTGAGTTACAAGTGCGTACAATCCCTATTCATCAAGAACAGGTATAAGTGAAGTATTTTTTTCTAAAGCTTCTGTGTATAATGAGGAACTGAGATTGCAAAGCAAGTGCAGGTCGTGTTTACCCGGACAAGCAAGGACTTGATAATACAACATCTGCTCAACAATATTACCCATAGGTTTGATGTTTTCACAAGTAGATTGCTTAACACTAAACATCCCCCAAGTTTTTGGAGGAAATGTAACTGCTGACACAGATTCTGTCCCCTGACACTCAGTATTACAACACAGATAAGACTATCTCAAACATCMAGAAAGCCTTCCAACACACAATCCACTCCCAGTATGATAAACAGGGGTGTAACATAAGGAATYACAATTGAATTTATTCAAAGTGACGGGAACAGATTCCAAAGTTTCGTTCTATTTTCCTTATAAAGAGGGATTACAGGTAAGATTGTACGTATTTATATGGTATCACAATCTAGAAGCATAGTTCAGTCCTCTTTATCTCCTGTTACTGACTTCATGTCTGTACAGTAGTTTGAATATACAAAGTGATATGTAAGTGCTAAGTATTTGAGCAATCACCTGTTACCAGAAACTGCCTGAATCTGCTATATAGAATGAAATACCCTTTTCATTATCCTGAAAAATAGAAAACCTTCTCAACCAGGAAGGCAGGGCTAGCTCATTCAACTCAAGGTCATTGCAGGAGTTTCAATTACATCTTCACTTTGACTCAGAGACAGAGCTGAAAGCAGACAGTCAATGAACCAGAACATGATACTATGCTGAGCAAATCAAAGTGCTGAATTAATCTGCACATGACCACTCTGTTTATTGTTATTTTCTGACTTGGTTAATTTTCTCTTACCTGAATGTCAGGAGCCCAAGTGCCTCCAGAGGGTTAGAAAATCTCCATCTCCTCAACACAGCATACATTTCTGACACAGATGTTCGATCCCAACTGGGTACACTACCCAGTACCAAAGGAAGGGAGCAATTTTGATTATTGCAATAGTAACGGTAAAACCATAATACTCTTTTCTTTTGCTCYGAGAGTCTGGAAGAGAAGATTCGAAATTCAGTTTGAAATTAAAACCACCTGGAGCTTTGTGTAGCAACAAACTTTATTGTACATAGGGGCTGAGTCATACAGTACATAGCTTTTTGGCTAAGTACTTGTTTTCCTTTGAGTATCATTTTCTGTAGACCAGCTCTTATAAGAAAAGTGGTGCTTATATTCTGGATCTGTCTGCCTTTGGTCATATAAAAATGAAGTGTCAAAAGACACACACGTATGGTTATTTCACTTCCCAAGCACTCTCATCTTCCTTCTCTACTATCTTTGCTGTTGTTTTTGTTTGCCAGGGTTTTCCAGCAGAGACAGTGCAATAGAGAAGGTGCAATTCTTACTGGATAAATTATTGTTACACCCATTCCTACACACTATCTCCAATTAACTTCTGTAACAACTAGGGACAGAACATGCTAGCCATAGCTTTCACTCTTGCCCTTGCTTTGACTATTTAGTGCAGGYTTGTCTATCTTTTTAGCATATTTGCATTTAAAATGGGGTTAGRCACATGCATGCATGTGCCCAAGTAAACAAGAATGCTCACACAGAGTGATTTTTCCCTAGTATTTGTATGAATTTGAAGAGAAGGAAAGCTTCTCCGTAGCAACTTCTCTGTTTGCAAGGTCTAGCATATCATGCTTCACTGTACTTACAAAAAAGGATGCAATACTGACTTCCTCACAGAGATATTAGGTGGCTGAGTGACATATTGATAAAATGCTTTGTCATTACTCCATATTTCACCATAGAGAGAGGTACTTCAGAATAATTCTTGCTATGTAATCTGATTTGTCAACAATTCAGAGGTCTTTGCTTCTCTATATTAAATCCTAGGCTTCAGTATCATCAGAATACAAAAGAAGTTCCCTGTGAAAGAAAAAGCTCTGATAGTCTTAATATGATATCAGAGCCTTCAAAAGCAAACTGAGAGAGAGCAAAGTAATCTCCAATTGACACAAATCATTACTGAAGCCAAGAGGAACAYGGACTCTTTTGGTCCTGCTAGACTAAATCTGTGATCCATCTGCTTAGTTCGATTTCCTAACTGTGACATTAAGCAGATCTACGTATTTCAGAAAAAGGTCTGAGAAATGTTGTAGAAGGCATTAAGTAAATAGTTTGTTTCCAGGCAAGTGTTTCATTATCTGGAAGTGTAAGCTGGGCTGAAAATCCAAATGTTCGCATCCCTTCCAAAGTTGTCTTCTTTCTACTTGCAATAATTTGGGACATTCTTAGCCAAATAAATATCTTATCCCTTCTCAAATTCTATTAAGATTGTGACTTTCATAGCTCACAGCAATGACATACATTGGCTACACAGGCACTGGAGAATTTTTCTTCATTGAAATTYTGAATTGCCAGGCACTCAGGAACAGAGACTGGCTGTATAGAGATGGATATGGTATTTTCTAATGTCACAGGATTGAACGTTTATTCTTTTTCCACTAGGAGAACAAGGTCATAAATGCATGCAGTAGAAGAACCTACCTATGATACAAATTCTGTCATGACTTTTAGTAATTATTTTAAGAAAAGTATCTTACTTGTGGTGTCAGAATTCGCAGCATGTCTTTCAGGTCAACAGACACACCTTTATATTTGTGTGAAGTAGAATTCACAAACAGAAAAAAAAAGAGATAAAGTTAGGCCCTAAGAGTCTATTGCCTATCTGTCTTGTTCTCCTTTGCATTTAGGTGGTATTCAGCAGGACAGATCAGTTAAATGACCCCGTTCATATATTGACTTTAAATAGAAACTTTTAAGCTTTCAAACAGCAGCTGTGCACCTTGGGGGCTTGTACATCTGGGTGGCAGCAACTGGGGAGAGCAGGGACATTGGGGATCAATTACTGCATAGACCACCTAAGACCAACTGCCGGAGTGATTGTTATTTTGATAATCAATACAAATATATATGTATACATATTCATATGTRTGTAAACATATGTTCCACTAGCGGACTTTCATCCTGACCAGCTAGAAAAAAAGGAACAAAACTGGTCTGTTCATGCCACTTATGTTTGTGGGAGTGTTGCGTGTTTATGTGGGGGCTGGTGAGGGTCTGCTTTCTGTCTGTGTTGGCCTGCTGTCTGTGTCCTGCGTGTGCGTGCCTCCTGGGAATGTGTGCTCCGTCTTGCTAATGGCTGGACCTGGGCACACACAGCCACAGCAGTCTTACATCCATCAGGATGCTGGACACAGCAGCCTCTGTCTAACAAGGACAGCCACATGGTTGGCTAGTTTTAACCATTATTTCTTCTTTTTCTGCAATAGGGTTAATGACATTTTCTGTCCTTTTACATATTCACTCTGCTTTCAGATGGATCACTACAGCCTGAGAGAGTATTCTTGCACCTTCCAACTACAGATTTATTTCTATACTGTACCTGAGGCAGCATATGGACATATTGCCACTAAATGACTGCCTAGATTCCTCTCTTTCCTTTGACATATAAAAACAAAGCAGGAAGACATCTACAAATTTCATGATAATAGTATGCTTGGACACAAAGATATTGTTACAGTTTTTAAAATAAACTACATCTGAAGAAGGTAAAAAAAAAAAAAAGAGAGAGAAAAGAAAACTTACTTTGGCTCTGATATAGATAGAACAAAAGTTACAGACTAGCAGATTCTGCCTAACCAGAAATTGCTTAATAAAAATGGACTTCTTTCAGTCCAATCTCAAATATGCTATCCTTCACCTTGATGAATTATTTGGTTGACCAGCTTGCTCATGAGATGGGATAACTGAAAACAACAAGTTGTGGAAAAAAGCAAGGACTATCTTTTTCTTCCAAGAATCTTCAGCTATGGAAGCCTTAGTAGCAGCCACAGTTATATCTGATCTGCAAAATTCCCAGTTGCTGAAAAAAGTATTGGTGACTCCTGTGAGWACCACCACCTTGAATGAACTACTTGTAAATAATTCATAGAATAATAAAGAATGCTGTATGATAGAGTGGAACACTATAATAACAACTGGAAAGGGATGTGAATGAAGAAAGCCACAGATAACTGTATAAATATAATGGAAGGGAAAACTAGAAAAAAAAAGACATTTCAGAATGACACTGTTAATTCTGGGAATCGTCGTGAGTGGTCATGATCTCATTTACTTCCTTCAAAAACTTCAAAATGCTATTGCAGCCCAGACTTGTCTTGCCCAGTGTTCTGCTCCCAGCATTGTCGATGGAGATGTTATTTAGGGAAAAGGGAAAGCAAARGGACTTGGCCACTCTCTATGGTCTCTTCCCCTTATATTTGCCCAGAATCCAAAAATGCTGTATTAGGGATGCTACAGGGTCTACCCCTGCCTCATCTTTGCTGTATCCACTTACAGATCTGTTGTCCATAAATTTGTGCATAGCCTTCATGAATGTGATGCTGTCATCTACCTCCACAACTCTCTGTGTCCACAAGTTTTAGAGGTACACCTTGATTGTTTAAAGAACTACTTTCTTGCATTTGTTGCCAGCTGACCTCCTACTTGCTTCATTAAGTGTCCCTAGTTCCAACAATGTGGAATCTGATGAACAGCAATTCTACGCTCACATAACCAGTACCTTCATAATTTTGTAAACCTCAATCAAATTCTGCTTGGCCTTCTCTGCTCCAAACTGAAGAGTCCCAGCCTTTTTATTTTTTCCTAGTAAGGCAACTGCTTCATTCCCTTAATCAATTTAGTTGCTCTTCTCTGTACCTCTTCTGGCACAGCTGTGTCCTTCTGGAGCCAGAACTATGTAGCATATTCAAAATACAACATGCCAAGGTTTTAGACAGCAGCAAAGCAGCTAGACACTGTCTCACTCGTTCTCAATACTTTTCCTGATGCTGCCCCACAGCCAGTTGGCTTTTCTGGCTGTTTGCTTCACATTGTACTCATGATTTCAGGGAAGTGTCAACAGTAATACCAAGACCTCTGTCCTAAGTTGTAACAGCTATTTCTGAGTTCAGTATCATGTAGAGACAGCTTAGATGATGTTTCCTTAGATATTGTCCCTTAAAGGTATTATCCACACGCAGAAGCCCATCTGCCATTTTTCTGCCTGTTTAGTTTTGTGTGGTGCCTCTAGAGTTCCCCTCTACTGACACAGCATTTGACTATCTGTCAGAGCTTAGTATCACCTACGGACTTGGAGATTTCACTGCCCCTTCCTTCCCCAGACCATTGATGATGATGATACTGAATAAAACTGGTCCCAGTATTTAGTACTGATGGACTCTAATGGCAACTCRTTTCCATTCTGAAAAGCCACCATTAAACATCCAAATTTTGCCTTTAATCATCTTTTCTCTAAATCCAGGGAAATCTCATTTYCTTAACAATATTTGATGCAGAACCTCACCAGAGCTTTTTGAGAGTTCAAATGCACCCTCAGCCCCTGAATCCGCAGCGTCTATGTGATCACCTTCTACATCTGCAACAGATTAGGGAGTCAGGATTTCTATTCACAGAAGCCACTCTGGCACCTTCCCGATAGATTTCTCCATGCTTACACAAATGCTTCATGATCCTACTCCTTGTTACATAACCAAAACTGTTTTGCCATGGATAGAGGTAAGATTCATAGGTCTGATGTTCCCCAAATCATTTCTGGCGTCCCTTTTGCAGGTGGAAATTGTGTTGGCAACTTGCCAGTGCTCTGGCACAGTGGTTATTTACAATAAGATACTGATCTCCCATTCATTCTTAAAAATAAAATAAAACATAACCAAATCTCAGATACCATGGTTAATAATAAATAATTTTTAAATTCATCCTACCTTTCAAAAAGATAAAGTGAATGTTAAATATACTATCTTTTTCCTCCCTGTTTTTATAARGGAATCATTTTCTAAAAACAGAAAGCAGCACAGAAAAATCTTCTTTACAGGTGCATCATATCACACTGGGAGGGCTGAAGTGGCTTTAAGTTATTTAGTTATTGGACAACTAACGCATCTTTTGGTCTTTGATCAYGGATTAATTAATACAATTAACTGAGACTGGTATGATAGCTCTCTGTAAGCACATATGTTCCTAATTCCACTGTGATTAGATCTAAAATTGTTATTTTATAGAGTACTTAATGCTACTCAATAATGTAACCTACACATATCTGAAGTTACTAATCTGCCTTAGTGTACATGATGTGTTTTTGTTTCACTTTGTCCTTATATGTCTCCATGAAAGCAAAATTTTGCATACTCCTTTCCTTGTTTATAATGGAACTCGACAAAGATTGTCCTTCTAATGATTATATGCTATTTAGCTACTGTGATTTCACAGTTTGAGCTTATTATTACTAAGGGATGCTGATTTTCATAGAACCTGAAAGCTTTCTTGCTAATATTGACACAGATTTATTACTGAAAACTGCATCATCTGAAAATCTTTTTTAAATCAGAAATTGGTTTCTCGCTTCAGGGATGTGAAAAGATAACAAAATAGAAAGGGAAAAAAAAAAAAAAAAACAGCCCAAGAGTCAGCAGGGCTATCTAGGTACAACTTACAGCAAGAGAGAATGTGTCTGTGAAAGTCTTGCAATATGCTTGAGGCAATCCTTGGTTGGTTCTTCAAGATCACCTCTTTTCTCTTCAGGTTCAGGCTTAATGAACTCCAAGTTAGTTTCTGGAAAGTCAATCTTGAAAAAAGAGTGAGTGAGAGAGAGAGAATGAGAGACAACAATATATATTCTCAGATACAATTATTAATAAATGTTATCTTGGACTTGCACAGGAAGCATACCAAATAGTTGAGAAAAAAAAAGAGGATAATTCTCTGCAAATGTTCACTGCATGTAATATATATTACATAAATACATTGGTGATAAACCTGACCTGCCAAAGTTAGTGGGACTTTTGTCATTGAGAAGAATTTCATCCACTGTATTTCAGTTTTGTTAGAACTGCATGAACTCAAGGCTTGTTTTTGCCTTTTTCCCTCCCTTCCTAGTTCTTAATGAGAGATGGATCTGAAATAGAAAGCTTCCATTAACACTAGATGCGAGAATAATTCATATGTCAAGTTTTCCAGTTCAAAGAAGGGAATTAGGTTTTTGATTTCAATTCTGGATGTTCAATTTCATATATGTACAGCCTCTACTGATTTTTCATTCTTTGCACTTCCAGATGGGCCTTAATGCAAAGTTGTAGAGTAATGTTTTTTAAGGTACAGAGGAAAAGAAAAAAGCATGCAATCAAAGTTATAAACCTGGAGGTGTTTGGGGATATGAATACAGAATTTGGTGAAAATTCAGATTATTCTTTAAAATCCAGCTCAACTTGTACAGCCAGCTTTGGCCTATTAGCTCACACTAAGGGCACTACTCTAAGTAGGATAAAAGGATCTCTTATCTATACGCTTGATATATATCCCTCTTCTAAAGGTGAACAAAAGAATTCCTTATAAAATGCAAGTGTCATGTCAGTAACATCAGAAAAGCTAATTTTATGGCAATATTTCCAGGACGTTCACAGAGCCTGATACTGTCACGTACACGGGAATAATTGAGAACAAGTGGTAAAAAAAGGAGAGACCCTCCTGTCTKGTTTCTTTCAGCAGAGAGAGATTATAAATCAGTAGTCATCTACTTTCTCAATTTTCTTTCATTATTAATAAGAGAGAGCTATTTTAAGGAGTCTTCTTTGAGCTCCTCAGAGTAGAAAATCTCCATTTGCTTGTCTATTAAAAATAGCGCATTTTTAGGCTAGCCTCATTGATCTGTGCTATCTGCTTTTATATGTTATTTATCAACAATGACTCAGCTTTTTAATACAGAAAACAACTGGCTTTGCTCTTGAAGTATCCAGTTACTAATTCAACCTGAAAAAGTTACAGAACATCCAAGCAGACTTAATGTATTTTCAATACTCAGAGCCCCATTCTACCCAGAGTTAGTAAGTGCTCAGCATGTAGCCACTGAGGGAGAACTGTGCTGATACATATTGATGTTTTTTGTGTAGCTACTTCCCTTACAGACCCTTTATGCTACTCATTTTAATTGCAAGCTGTATGCTATTGTATGCTACATTTATTACACCACACAGTTCAATAGCTCTTGGAACAGAAGTTCAGATTTGAAAAGGCAGCAGTAACTCAGGTACCAAGTCAGTAATTTGTGCCAAATTATTTCTGGAAAGAAAATAGTAACAAAAAGTACCCTTCACAGATTTTATTTGATATAGAAAGTATCATATATATTTGCCATTGTGCAAAATTATACTTTTCCATCCCTTTGGAAAACCTTGTGATATGGAAGTAAAAATCTATCTTTGAAAGCTGTAATGAAAATAAGATTTTTAATTTGTGTGGTTTTGATGARCCATTTTTCCTAGACTTTATTGGAAAACAAAACTTTCCTTTGCTTTTTCATGGAATAATTCTTACCTGCAATGTTACTGGGGCTACAATATCAGTACTGCAGATGCCTGGAGCAATCATCGTTGTTGGAAACGTGCTGTACGATGTCATGCTAAGCAGCACAGTACCATGAATGAACAGCCTGCAAATGCCAATAAACACAGACAGAAATACTGCATCAGTACTGGAGGCAAGATGAACTAGGGATTATTGAAGTTATATCAAAAAGTATGGAACTGGATGTCTTAAGAGATAAGTGGCAGGAGATCAAGGCTTTTATCTTTGCATGGCCAGTAAAAACCTGGCCTAGATCAGTTGTGGTTGCACATTGATGACCTCTGTTGCTGTGGTGGCATCTGTTCTTTTCCAAGGATTACAACATGAGTCAAGGAGCCAATAAATTCCAGATCAACACTGCACTTTACCACTTACTTTTTGTGTGACATGGGTGGACGTTTAAAGTAGGTGTAAAATTAGGATTATATCATATTTCTGTCTCAGCATTTCATTTTGGTGATAAGTATCCCCAAAAGACTGTGAGACACCAATATTCTATATTAGGTGGAGGTGCAGGGAGGGAAGGGCAGCATATATTTATTCCACAGAAAGAAGAAATCCATGATAACCCACTGCAACAATAAAGGACCCTTGCTGGTTTTATCAGGCAGGATGTGTAGATGGCAGGGAGGCAGGAGTATCCTACTTGAGCCTATGCAGAGCTGGAAAGAGTTTGAGTGGGATACTTTTGTACCGCATGTATGGCACGTGGTCTTTGGACAGATAGAAGTTTATGGTCTCAAGTGCCTGTCTGTGCACTACACGCATAAACAGATCTTATCAGAAAAATGCATGCACGCACATGGTCTGTGGAGAGGAAAAGCATGGTGTATACTAGGTCAGCCTAATCCAGTACAGAGAACTGAAATAAAATCAGAAAGCTCAGATGCAAATTCTAATCATAACTAATCCTACTTGAATTAAAAATACAGTATTTGAATAAAGATATAGAATAAAGATATAGTAGCCTGGACTTCAGAATCATAGAATCATAGAATAAGTAAGGTAGGAAGGGACCCTACCGACTGGCAATTTTTATTACTATTATTCCAAGCACTGCCCAGTCCATCAAGCTGTGAACAAACAAGCTAAATTCTCCTCTGCCCACTGTAACGTAGACAATAGGCCAAGTAAATGAGTTTTGAGTCCAAAGCTTTTATCAGAGGTGAGGATGGTAGAGGCACGAAAGAACCTGGATGGCTTTTCTGATCCCAGTGTGTTTGCAGATTGCTAGAAAAAAAAGTACCTTCTGAACTGCGAACAGAAATAAATTGTTGTGAAGTCATCTGAAGAAGAAATAAGAAACTCCTGTAGTGTCATTTTTAGTSAACAATCAGTGCAAAATTGAATTTAGGGCTAACTTTAGCTTTTCACTTCTGAAGCTATTAATGTTGTTAGTGCAACCATTTCATTTTATTGGAAGAGTACAGCTCAGGAGGAGTCAAGACAATGACATTTTCTAAAGTTTCTTTGGCAGTTGTAGGTAYAGGTGTAGAAGGAGGGGAACAGAGAAAGGAACTGTGATGTGAACAAATAGTACACTCAGGAAACTAGTTGTGTGATATGAAGCCTTTCACATTCAGGTCACTGATGTGAATGTAGAACAGATCAAGGGTGGCTGAAATATATTGTGATGTCTACCTAGGTGACTTTTATTAAATGAGTTGCACCTCTTCAACCACTCCCTTATAGTCAGCTGTTTATATCATAATTTAGACCAAGTGGCACATTTGGTAGCAGGAGGAAGAGTAGTTGAGAACTGAATGAACATAAAGATTACATTATCCTTTTGTGCTCTTATTATTGCCGATCACTATCATATTGTGCGCTAAAACTATATGGAGCTTTAAAAAAGAATCCATACAGTGGTTCTTTCCTGTTAAACCTGGAAATTCATTAGATACAGGCAGATAAGAGAAGGAGCTTAGATGTCAGAGGCAGTGCAGAAATGTTTAATTGAGGCTTTTCCCAGAACTCAGTATTTCAGCTCATTTGCAGCTTGCATAGATGTAGTTAAAGACTGACCACAAAGATAAGGAAGAATAGGTAGATGGGCTTCTCAGAGCTGTAGACCAGAGGATGTATCTTTGCTGGACGGAGAAGATTGTTCTTTCCCATGTAAAAGCAGATGATGAGATTGTGAGAAAAACAGAGACATAAAACCACTTGGATAGTATGGAGATGATATCTCCTAGTAAAAATGAATGTTWACTAAACGGATATTTATTGCCAATATATAAACCATCCTAATGTGTATGTTTACAAATTAGTGAGCAGCTTATTCAGCTTCCATCAGTAAATCACTCTTCAGACTAAGTTTAGTCTGGAAACTCAAGAGACATCTGCAAAACATGTGAAAAGATATCCATCACTGTGGAGCCAAACAGGCAAATAAAACTGGAACATGGCACATCATTATTTTAAAAAAAGAAAATTAAACAGGAAAGTGTACAGTATCCATTGAGAAAAGGAAGGATTCGACATCTGAAGCATGAAAACCATAACCTTTACTGACAAGAGAGATTCCTATCTCTGCTACCTGGGACTGCTGATGAGCTGAGGCAGATCATTCCCCATTCTGCCCCTCCCTTTTCCCCTCTATAAAGTGAAGATAGTGATGATGACCTTTTTTAAAGTGTATGCAAGAACTACAAATGATCACAGTCAAAGAGGATGGCTTCCATGATGCAACTGGAAAAGTCCTCTTCAGCAGAAAGCACATCAGAAGGTGAATACACAAGCGCTGCTATGTGCTTGCTGCCATTTATCTATTTACATGCTCATGCAAAGCCAGGGCAGATGGAAAGACTTGGAATCGCATAGATTCCCAACTCTTGTTTATAACAGGAGATGAAATAAACTTCCTGTATCATTACAGATCACAAGGATAGTGTGGTTTAAGAGCAGGTCAAGTTATTCTAACTTACAAGTTCAACTTTGTGCCCCGAAGTCACATGGGAGACTTCACTCATCAAGCCCAGCAAGAGGAAAATTGTGTTGCTTTCTCTGTCAGATTTGGAAATACCACTTCAAAATAAATCGTGTTATTAGAATCAGTGAACTCAGAGCAATGGGTACTGTGGGAGACATTACATCTCCCAAATTGCCCCAAATGATGGATTTCTGATTTCTTAATTAGCTCTGGATATTTAAACTATTCAGCTCAAGAGACAAACAAGTTTTCCTGATGTGAACGAATAGAAAGTTGGCACTTTGGTTTGCAAACACTTTTTGAACAGCCTCTTGAGTTTAATAAGCCTTCTTGAGACAGTACACCATCAAGATGTACTGTCACTGGCTTGCTTACTGGCGCCGATTTAGGGATATAATATATCCTATATAAAGCCAACTATCTGATAAGGAGAAAAATGAGGATGCAGCAGCTCACCTACTGGATAAGTAAGCAGTCTTGTTTTCATTCCTAAATGAATACAACATTAAAGTTACGGTTTGGACTGGACAAACCAGTAAAATGAGGGCAAAACACAGTACAAGAATAATGCARTTATCCCCAAACCTGACATTACAAACCTCAATAATTCAGGGTTGAAGTTAAATTTAAAGGAAATTCAGAGCTGCTAAGCTATAAAAAAATACATAGTTTATTGGCCAAGCAGTCTTTATTCTGCACTGGAATGATACCATGAAATAAATATTTTATCATAATTACGAGTACTCGAACACTCTAGAACACTCAAATTAGAGATGTAATTTTCATCTGTAAAGTAATGCTAAATGTCCTACAGACATCTAGAAGGACCACATCTTTCATTTTCATAATTTCTAGTTTAAATGACCTCCATAAATTTGAAGTTGCAGAATATTGCAAATATAAAATTATCAGATTATTCAAGACTTCTGAAACAAATTTGCTTCAGTTGTGTTCCTAATTCTTTCACACTTGTTCTGCAAAAACATATCAATGAAGTTAACAAAGAAATTTATAAGCAATAATTTTAAGGTAAACAATTACAGTTAGGCAAACATTGCAGAATTTTGGTAGGAAGATAGTTTTGTAAAAGGTAAGAGCATTTGTGGAGAAACATGCAAAGCTGGTAAGCAATAATGCAGGTATACATTTGATAAGGAGTAGAGAAGGTGCCCAGTACATCCATCAGCCAGTCATATTTTAAACCAACAAGCTGCAAGAGAACGCTCAGAATAGTGTGAGACATTACCAGAATTCAGAAAATAATTTCAAATAAACAAATCTGAAATTTACTAACATCTACTCACTGACAAGCYCTTAATGGAAACAAAACAAAACAAGTCAAATTCATGAGATCATCTTTAGGGTTTGTGTGGTTTGAATACGGGCAGGGTATGTGGAAAGAACTGGAATGAAAAACAGATTGCTGAATAGTAAGTAGTATGCTTGCTTTAAGCAAGTTTTTTTTTTATATATATATATATACTTCTCATACACTACGCTTAGCTAATATTTTGTTCAGAGAAGAACTAGAATGTTAAAATCCCAGAGAAAASTTATAGCCCTTTGATCTGGCATAGGACTTCGACATGGTCCTGACCATAAGGGTAAGAAGCTTTCCACACTGATGAAACTGATGATACTGATGAAAGTGACTCGTACATATCATATATTAAAATAAGCAATTGTTCAGCTTTTCTTCAGATTATACTAAAAATAAATAAATAACTTGATTATTAAGTTACAAAGCAGAGTGCCACCATACAGTGACAACTACATTTTGGAAAAGAAAATGGATAGCAAACCTATAGAGAGTAGTAAATTTACAGTCTATTTTTTTTTTTCTGCTAGGTAACTTTAAGATCTTCAAGATTCCCAAGTAATATCTGGAATAGAAAAAACTTGATCATTTCAACTTTTTTTTTCCTTTTAACATCAGCCACAGACAGTTTGAACAGCATTCATGTGTTTTTAATTAGAATATAATTAGAATATTGAGGTAAAAATCAGGAACTGTGTTTTAAAAAATGGTTTGACATTTATTTTCTTTTTCCRTTGTTTAACCAGAAAAGAAATAYTAAAAAAATATATTTAAAWTGAGAAAAAGAGGCTACTCTCTCTCCTCCTCTTTGCTGACCCTGTGAAGAATGGCTCAGTGGTCAGCTAGGACAAGGATTTGAAAAGGATGTTTCGTGGCCCAGGCAAATACATCAGGGCTACTGGCTTCTTCAAAGAGCTTATTCTTCTCCTTTGCACTATAAATTAAATCCTAGATCTGAGAATCAGTTGAGAATTTTTCAAGATTCAAACTCATTTCTGTGAAAATTAGAAAAGTGGTATTTTCCRTCTCAGAAATGCTTTCTCAGAGATTTCCTAGCCAGCTTTCCTTAATCTCTTTAGATACACTTGCAGAGTCAGTTCATCTAGATACCGTAATAGCATACTCTTTGCCATAGTACTCTCCAGTGTTAGCATGACAGTACAGGCACAAACCTTTTCTTGGTATGCACTTTCATATTCAGAAGTATCCTACTGAAATGAGTCTTGAAGTTTAGATTCGTGCCAGGAGCAAGATTTGGTTCATTGTTCACTGCTCACTTTATTAATGTTTTATCAAAAGCAGCGAGCTAAATTAAAAAAAAATGATTATTTTATTTTCTTGTGAAATAGGAAATGGTCTCTCAAATTCCTACTTTTGCTTCTCAGTTGCTTCAACTAACTAACAATATTATCCATTCAGAACCACCTGACAGTTTTATTCCTGCCACTTTCTAAGTAGTTAATCTTGAAAGCTAGCTTACTAACTAAATAGTTTGTAGTAATAGTAGATTAACTAAATAGTTAATCTCTTGAGAGCCAGTTTACTCTAGTAAAAAAATATTTATGACTTTCAAGGAAATGGAATAGCAGATGGGGTAGATGTTCAGATATCTAAGTTTTACATTTCAGAAGGAATTTCAGGGGTACCTTTATTTTTTTCAATCAGTCTATCAATTCAAATCACGGTGAACGAATAATTTTGTGGAGCTGTGGCTGGCTAAAAGTGGAAAAAGCACTTAAACTTCTGTGTGTTAGTAATTCCTATAGCTGTTCACAACTCAGCTAACATTAGGGGATGCTGCACATATTATTCCTAAATCATTCCTCCTCAAACACTTCAACTTTTATTTCTGCTTTGAAGGTCACTTCTGCAGTGATCTGTACAATTGCACAGCAGATGAAAGGAAAGTAACCTTGTATTCCTTTCACTGTGCTGATTATTTATGCCATAAAAGAATGAAGCTGTTTCTCAGTAAAATTCAAAATTGCCTAGATGACTTGGGGATCTACCTAACAAACATTAGTATACTAACTTTCAAGGCATATATGAAACATGTATCACAGTAAGCTGAGGGGTCTCAAATCTTCCAAAAAATCTTTCCTTTAGGACTTGAATATTGAGAAGAAAACTCTAGTACAACATAGGTCCTCAAGAAAAGGATGCTCAGCTAGCCCGTTTACCTCCAAAAGTGCCTAAGTGTTCTCCAGTTAAGCTTCCGTGCCTAATGCTCAGCTTCTGCACGTACCCAGCACACATCACCTTGTTGGGACTCAGCACATTTCTAACACTTCAGTTCAAATCAGACTCTGAGCCAAGATACATTTCTCTATCTACTTCATCCTAAGCATCAGAAAGATAGAAATACTCAAAATAAGCATAATGCATGTTCTTGTTTTTTGAAYATACACAGTGGAAGAGTGAGTGCTGCACCCTTTTCTATAGACTAGCCTAATGAAAGAGGTCATTGAATAAAATGCTTAAGCATTCCTTGGAGCAGAGACTTGATTTATGTTTTCCTTCCTCCCTTCTTTCTCTCCTTCCTTCCTCCACTCCCTCCTTCCCTCTTTCGCTCCTTCCTTCCTTCCTGTTAAAGTGCTCTAATCACTAAGTCACAGAAACACGCTCTCTTTCTCTGAACAAATGAATCTTCAATTCTCTTCTGAAAAGACAGAAAGAGCATCTAGCTCAGTCCAGCCTACAGGCTAGTGTTTTAAAGCTCTTGGCCTAAAAATTCAATGGAACCTAGTTTCTTTCATATATAGTAAATGCATAAATGCAATTAGGGCTTTCCCCCCCAACAATTTTTTTTTTTTTTTTTTTTTTTTTAATAGAGGATGCCATCATATGCAGAAGCAGATGAAGAGATCTTAAGATGACAAAAAGTGCTACAGCTGAGAGCTGGATGCTTATGCAGAAATTTGCGAGGCTTGAACATACCTCTCTATTGCCCAACTTAGGCAGCTGTGCACTTTGCAATGCAGCTGTTGTGAATCTTATTTGGAGGCATAYAGGGGACAGGGGTATGGAGTCTATATAAAATTAAATATACAAATTAAGTATTATTATAATGGCCTAATTGAAAATTAAGATGTCTTAGTACTTTTAAAATATATTTAACCTACTGTGGAAAATTTACCCTAAATCTTTGCTTATGTATCACTGTAGAGATACTCAAGTCTACAAGCATCTTTAAACCCCTGCTACACTGAGTGGAGAAGTTAAAAAAGAAGATAAAGCTTCTGAAGTGCTCTGTAGAGGGAAAGGTGCTCAATGTGGTCATCACTAGCAGTCCCAATTTTGATAGAATGAACAGATGTGAGAAAGGAAAACACATTCAAAAAASAAATAATTGTGAACAAATGGCAAAGTTGAGAAGGAAACTGGAGAGCTACAGCAAAGGGTACAGGAAGGCCTTTCAACAGGCTGAGAAGCATGACTGTATGTTAAATAGTTATAAAAGCCAAAATCCAGCACCAATGTATTTGCAAGAACTCTTCACAGAAAGAAAAGCTCATGCATAGGGCTCTTATAGGCCTATCAGGTACAGTTTACCGTAAGTTACTGTCTCAGCCTTATTATAGCAAGGTTCTCAAATGAGTATTTCTCTGCTTGTATATTCCTCCCAAGTTGAGYGCAATAATATTCAAGAATGCTCTTTTTTTAAGCTGTCATACAAAATTGAACTTACTGTTTTGGATACAATGGGGAGCACGTCCAAGCAAGCACTTCTGTATTTTTAGAGGCACTGTTCACTCCAAGTAGTTTTATTGTCAGCATAGTCTCTCTGGGAAGAGCCTTTATTCGTAGAGGAAAGTTGATTCTAAAAGAAAATCCGAAAAGAGAAAAATTTTAAGAAGTATTTTAGCACTGTTACATAACACATATATCAAGCCACATATTGCAAGGGTGCAATTCTCCRAAGGAAAATACAACCGACAGATCCTTTCAACAGCCTGGCAAGCTTTGCCAACAGTTAATGCGGGGTCAGAGTACAGGAGAAGAGGCATATAAAAACACTGAATCGTACATAATCACTGCAATGGGTAATCACTGAGCTAAGAAAAGCAGGAACAGCTTTTGCCATAGAATGGCCTTATCAATGAATGACAATTTCAGAAGAACCCACTRGGGACTGAATTGTAAACTAACAGTTATTGGCCAGCTTACTGTCTTTAGGGACAAAGGCAACTTCTAATGAAATCAAAAGTGGAGGCAGATCTTGTCTTAAAAGCAACAAATGATTCAAGTTTCTCCTTWAAAAAAAACATATATATCAGTATTAATTTCAGCATTGTACTGATCATTAGCAACCTAGTTGATAATTCAGTTTGTTTATATGGATTATATGAATTGGTTTAAAAACCTTAAATTACAACAATTCTAATAATTAAGATAATTTCACACTGTATGAAAAATGTATGTATGTGACTACCCTAGGGAAGTTCCTCTTCTTGCTGAAGTTTATGGTGTAAGGTGCATTTCTATTTTTTTTCCACATATATTCAGTAGAAACTTAAATTTCTCAGCTGGAAAATGAAATTAATTATATTTTCTGTGCAAACAAAATCAATATTAAGAGCTAAGACCTAAAGGAATTATTCTATATTGACAACATAAGCACTAAGAAAATGAAAAAATCTGCATAACTTGAATCCAGACCTAGAACATAAATATAAATAATACAAAATGCATTAAATTTTCAGATACTCAATCTAAATGGGCAGAACAATGCAACTTTCAGCATTTTWAAAAATTTACAGTCTTAGTTAAGTAGTGAGCAAATGTTGAAATCAGTATTTAAAAATATAGTTGGCTGGAAAACATAATGATTATGGGTAGCAGAAATGAGACAAAGCAGCACTGTAATGTAAAATTAGCATATAATTTTACTCTCACTTCTGTCACTACAAATCTGTCAAAATTCCTTTAGTTTCAGGAAAGCTTCCTTTAATACACTCAGGAGTTACTGCAAGAAAGTAGATCATTTCAGGTGAAGTTCTCAAGTACTCCAAATTAGTATTAATGTCAAGATTCACATGATCAGTCCTAAACATTTTGGAAATTATTCAAATTTGCATACCCCTCGCTTTGTGTAATAAAGCAAAACAACAATTTCCCACTCTAATTAACACCAATAGAATTAAGAAAYGATTCTTAACTGTTTTCCCATGTGTCTTTATTTATAGCTTTAGATTCTGCTTTCCCTCTCTTATGCCCTCTCTCTTATTCATAATCAGTTAAAACTATCATTTGGCAACTGAACTTTTACACATGCCAGAGATAGCTTGTTCTCTGTCTTTTTATTTACAGGCCAACAACTCTGTTCACATTACATAAAGCCACTCTACAACAGCTACACTTAACTTTAAAGCATCATTAATACTTGCTGTGAAGAGACAAAAATAAGAACAATACCTACATTTTCTAATATAGATTTTTTAAACACTCCTTGTGAATTTGGAGAAATGAAAAAAAAAACACACAGTATCTTTCTCACTGCAGAAAGCAGTTGCTTGGCAGAAATTCCCTAGGACACAATATAGGGCACTACCTGATGTACATCTCTAAGAAAAGAACCTGGAGACTTTAGCAAGAGTTAGACAACCTGAGACTTAAACCATCGTCAAAGATAAGCAAAATCTCCCTTTCAATGATATTTGATACACAATGAAAAGGGGGAATATCTGCACTTTATTTAAGAACTTTGATTAATATGTCTAAGTGTATCTGGTTGGTGTCATCCTCCCTGACTGCCTGAGGTCAAGACAGATGAACGACTGACAGGAAGAAACAGAGAATGGAACGGTGGCCAAAAACAAGACATCTCGTGGGTGAACAATTTCAACAGCAGTAGAGAAGAACAAGCACGCTATTCACTGAGAAGGCGCTGTTTACAGATGTAAGATGAAGTTATACAGCTGGTTTCCAAGGCTGAAGGCCTAGTAGCCTGAGCGCGCTCCAGGGCARCTCACACTTTGCCCTCAGACAGAGTATAAACTATACAGACAAGCCAAACAAAATATGAGGAAGATGGAAACCCAAAGCCAGGAAAGAATCTGAGGTGATGGATGATAGGCTTAATGCTAATTCCATATTTTYGTAGGTTTAATGTAAATTATAGAGAATGGAGAAAGAAAGGAGATGGTAGAACAAAGACATTAAAATCAGACAGTTAATCAAAAAGGAAGAAAGTAAGAAGTCTCAGTTACTGAWAAAATGAAGCAGATGGGAAAGTAAGGTGGAAGCTTTTGGACTTTGCAGAGTACATGCTAGATAGTATGATCCTGCACAAACTGCACCAAGGTGACTATCACAATTTTTAAATTTAACATATAAGCTCAATAGCAAAAAGTACACTCCTAAAAAAAGGATAAACTGCAAAAATACTAAATGAGACAACCTTGATAGGTACCAAATAATTCCCATCTTTTCTGTAAACATTCTGAGAAGGACTAAAGATGATAAAAGACTTTATCAGAAGCGTATATTCAAACAAAAACCTCACCGGGTTGAAGTTCGGACAGTAACTTGTTAAATCACTTTAAAACACATATTAAATAGATGAAAATCAACAAATAAAGTAAGTCTTATCTATTATAAACATTCTCTGCCCCAGATTCCTAACGATCAAAACACTGCSCTCCATTTTTCTATCCTGTTCCAATCAGACCTGATTTAAGACTAGGACTCATTTCAAATTAGCTAGGTTTATTTTTTGACCTAATTGATCCCTAACTGGGTGGTGACTTAACTAGGTTAAGTTAGGTGATTTCCTAATGTAGGGGAAGCTATTCCTGGTGGCCTTCTGTCACAGACATTTTCAATGGCTGTGATCAACTGAAAATAACATATGAGAAAGTACCACTTTATGACTCAAAATGAAAAGTCTTGCAGAAACGAAATCTTGTCTGCTCTGTAAACTTTTCCTGTGAACATATTCTTTTCAGATTCAGAAAGGCAGCTAAAATATAAGCAAGAGTGAACACAGCTCAGTTACAATTTTGAGTAACTCGAACTTCTGGTAAGAAATGGTGCTACTTGATGTGTAAAAACAACTGCAGTAACACTTACTTCATTAAGAAGTTCTATTTTTTTAATTAATTCCTGCTTCAGTTCTTACACAAAGTACTAAGGAGTGTTTATATAGGTATAGTTATTGTGTGGGAGCCAAACCAGCCTATCCTGAGTATTTTTTTTAAATTATGCCAGCTGGGCATGTAGTACCTCCAGTAATAACTGGCACCACACCTATTATTCCTTCTGTTTGTATGTTTTGAAATACTCTGAATATACTGATCATTCTGCCAAGTTTGGTGCTGTTTTTTCATTCTTTCTTACTGGGTTAGTATTAGCACAAAAAGCAACAAACACGTTCTCCTCCACTATACTGCGTGACAAGTATTTCATTCTTTAAACAAATTAAAAGCAAGCATTTCTTTCCCTCTGCATATCATCACAAAAGGAAATACCTTATGGTATCATTTTGCTATTAATATTCTGATACTATACTGGAGTTACATGGTGTTAAGCACAACATAGTAAAACAGCCGGCCCATACCTTTATGTGAGAACTTTTTACTTTGTCTTTGAGTGCTGTGTTATGAGCATGTGTATGTGTACGTGTATGTGAAATGAGAGCAGAATTTATTGCCATGACCTCAACATGTTCATGTCCTGCAGTAAGTGTCTGCTTTGCAAACATCTGGTGCTATGTAGAATCTGCCCTGCCAACCCAGGAGCACCGTAGTGACTCAAAGGGCAGAAGGGAAACTTCTTGCTTGGAAGACTATTACCTAATTTAAAACACCCCATCTAGTTCGCATTTTGGCTCAAAAATAGCCTCGTTTGCAAAAACTGCTTCTGGATACAAGCTAAAGCATACAAAAATAATGGCATATCTGGCAGCCTAGATTCTCAGCCTGTGCTTCTGGACCTCCGGTCATCAGGTCCATGAATGCTGCCCTCATGGTTTGAGGTTTACACAAATGTGGGCCAATCAGTTTTAGGTGGAAACCACATAAATACCTTTGATGGTTAAAGGAAAAATTGTGCAGCCTGCCAGACAGATACACATTTTTGGTTATGTAGTTTGGAATTGATTTGAATTAGATTTTCAAAATGATTTTTGAAATCCAAGCTACAATAAAAAATATAAAGGAGCCTTTTCAAACTAATATTAYCGTGTTTCATACAATTATAAATCTTGTTTCTGATGTCAAGAGCCTCCTCACAAGTATCTATGACCTACGAAAGTATCTGCTTTGCGTACTTAACTGTTTCTTTTTCCAAGGAGCTCTTTGATGTAATTGTAGGCATTTAATACTGATTTTGCAGATGGAGAGGTTCAAACAGAAATCCTGCAGCTTTAATCTGATTTCTTTACATTTTTATGGAAATGGAATAGCAGAGTTTCTGTTCCAGTTATGGCTGAAGTAATTATTTCTATTCTATCTCCCTATATTTTGTCTATAAAGAGGTTGTGTAGGATGCATTCCAGAAAGGCATCAGCTACTTCTTAGAAGACAAAAATACTCATAAGAAATATAATTATTTCTCTACACTTCAATTATATCTGCCCATATGTACTGTAAGACAGCACTTGCCTTAATCTTGGATAAGATGAAAATTCCTACAGAGCAAATGGGAATGGTCCAACTTCTTTTTCAATACAGAAAAAACAATTTCTTCCCAATCACACAAAAGACAGAGTTCAGCACATAAACCTCATGGACTCAAGTGAGGTATCAAAGCAGATGTTAGGGCCTGAAAGAGCTATGTTGGAACCCTAGTAGAACCTTTAGGGCATACATATTAAATTCCCTACATCTGTTCAGGAGTGCTGTGTAAGAAAGCTACACAAAATTTCTCTGTAATGGGTTTGACAAGAAAATGGTCTTACTTCATTTGACCAGTTCCAAACTCTTATGTGTCTTAGATACAAGCAAACAGAAGTTATAAACTACATACTTTGTACTGTTTATGTGTGTGTGCTTTGCTTTTCAATTGAGTTATTTTCGTCAAAGCAGACAGGTAGGTGACAGATAGTTGGTAGCCTTTATTCTAAAACTCTGTTCTCTTAAACTAAAATCCTCACCTTAAAACCTGGGTGCAGATTGCTTTTATACAAAAACTGACAGCCTTGTTCCTTCTAAATGGAGACTGTTTAAAAATATGCTACAATAGCTTCTCAAGTTGGATTTACCTATTAGATGTAGATCCAAAGTGCAGAAGTTCTAATAAGAAAACTGAAATATGGCCTTTRGTTGCATCTTCTTTCAGTTTCAGCATCCTATCAGTGCCAGCTGTGATAAATGAATGCTATTCTGAAATCAGCTTCTTAGTTTAGTCCTATTTCTCTTCCTCTTGCTATCCTACTCCTTTCCTACTCCAACCTTTCTCAGTTTCTCTGAATTCTATGGGATTTAATTTTTCACAGATAAAAGATTCATAAAAAAGATGTRGATCTTTTTAGCTGTACTTAGTTTTGTATTAGTACTTTGGGACATTTAGAACTTTCTGTCACACACAGCAATGAGCATAACAAAGGGCACTTTCTGTCCTATACTTTTTAGAAATTAATATTCATCACGTAAAGTCTGTCAGAAAAGCATGTATCAAACGCAGACCAAAACTTACGTCTCATTCCAGTCCGCAAGAAAAAAGAAGGATCTTTTAGCTGGTATATTTTTGCAAATCTTCACTTGACATATTGTCTTCCCAGCATAAGTTAGTGAACAGGAAAAAGAAAAAGCTTTGTAGCTACAAAGGGAAAAAAACAAAATAAAACATTAATTGTAATGCAATGTGTTCAATGGAATAAATTTTGGGCTAATTGTTCAGAAATGTGTGAAGATCCATCCTTCTTTATAGAAATAATTAAAATAATTACTCTCATGAGTGTTTTAAAAAATAATATTATATATAGCTATCTTTTTGTAGTTAGAGTTCAAGGAAAGTACTTAAGACTCTTAGATTCTGCTTCACATTTTTGTCATTAAGGCTATTTTTTCATCATTGCAGTCAAGGGAAGTGTTGACATAAGTTATGGAGTGCTACAACTTGCTCATCATACAACTTCAGTCAAGTAAATCTATCTGCACTAATATTTTCCAATCTGTGAAAAACAGGGTAATCCTTAAGAGGATACAAGCACTTACGACAGTGTAAGCATTTAAGCGTTGGTATTCTTCGGACACTTAGCTRGTTAGCTTCACAGGGTAATTTAGATCTAGGGATATCTGCTAGTTTCATATWGTGCTTACTGAAAGCTTACGCAATAATAGTCTAAAATAAAGGAATACTGTATAATCAACTAACTGCTCTTAATTGGTCTTGTAACTTCCCTATCTTCCTCTACAAAATTGCCCTTCCCAGGATTAGGCCACGTTMTATACAAGAATGATGGGCAGGGAGGGAGAGCAGGAAATCTGAAACCATCTGAAGATTAAAGGTACCTGGCTTTGGCTCATTTGCAGGCATGATTGTTGATCTTTTCTAGATTGTTATGGTAATTGTTATAATTATTGTAGCACTTCTTTTTTTCCTTTTAATTCAAGGAAAAGGATCGCATATTTGTAGTATGTAAAGAAAATACTTTACCAGAATCAATAGGAAATGCTTCTGCTCTTAAATATGACATTTTTCTTTGAGAGTCTAAACTCTACAAATAACTGGAGGATAGTGCAGGAAATAATAGATTTTAATAAGGTTAGTAATTGAACACWTCTGTTTAAGTAGAAGTATTGATACATACCTATATATCCCTGATTTATGTACCGTAAGGCCCTAACCTTGSGAAGTTAATGCTTACCTGATACTTCAGCCGAACTGAAGTCAGAAAGGTTGCTCAGAGTGCATGCCCTTCTACGCATCCTACGTTTTCRCAAAGCGCTGTACCTAGGTAGCCTGCCTATGGGGTAAAAGACATGATTCTCTGGTCTTGTCCCAAAGACCACTTTGTATCATCTATAAGTAGATAGGAATCTGATTTTCTGGGCTAGAGAAACAAGTGAAGCCAAATATGACTCTAGCAACAGTATGCCATTGGCATCAGTTGGGACACACCTGCTTGAGATTTAAATGATAGAAAACAACAAACACTGATAAAAGAAAGAAGAAGGRATGAAAATACCGTAAAGAAAGGTAATTTGTTTTGTTTTGCAATTTGGAAGGTCTGTGCTTATCTTTTTAAGAAGGACAGTAAGACTGGAACAGGTAGCTGAGAGCACAGAAGTAAAATTAGTGACAAAGAGCTAATTCACAAAGGTGAGCTTTAAAGGGATTTGAGGAGACATCAACATGATTCTGAAACACAGTTCCCTCTCTTTTATCCCAAGCCACTAGAAGAAAATTCATTTATCATGTAGATGTAWGGTAAAACAATGTGAGATAGACAGCAAGAGATGGCAAAATACTAATAAGCAAGTTATGAACAGCAGCAAGATGCAACATGGCCAGCACAGAATTAGGCAGTGCTTCAGAAATAAGGGGAGGGAACACAAATGGTGTTAGGAAAGGGATCTGAGGAAAGTAGGCGTCACAGCTGCAGTCTATGTTAAGAAGTACATGTAGGCTAAGAATATTGGAAAGTTTGGAAAGGGAGATTAAGAAGGAAAAGAGATTCTCATTTTCACATGCTTGAATATAGCACTSAAGTCCCCAGTGCACTTTAGGCCATATATAATTTCACATTGTACTGGAAAATTGTAAAATGTAGTGGGAATGCTATAACTATCTGCAAAATCAGGACAGTGACTATAGTTCTGTATTTATTACCTTAGCTAATGCAAATTCTCTCAKATTTTTATTAAACTGCTAATTACAGCTAAATGCTGTATAGTACTCTCTTGCTCACAGTCTAATGCAAATGATCTCAGTGTTTTTTAATCAGTCATTTAGAATTCAAGGTAAAGTGGGAACAAGGGGAAAATATTAATAAAAAATTGGAGAATAGCATTTTCATCCATAAAAATAATATTGCCAGACTGTAGTCTTCTGTCCTCCTTTAACTGTACTGGAATAGTAAAAGAACTCTGATTTTAATCAGAGAAAAAAACACAGTCATCTGAAGAGACAACTAATTTGAATAAATAAACAATGTGCAAGAGAATATTTTTTATTAATTTTTTTTATTAAAATTTTCTCCATCTTTGCTTTCCTCTGCTGTGCTAACATACTGGGTACACTTAAGCCTATAAACTATAATGATTTTAACCACCATCTATAATGAGAAGATTGAAAATGCACATGCTTAGCCAAGTAATACAATCTGAATACACCAATGGTAAAAAGCGCTGATAAGTCATGTTCAGACTGAGTTTAACCAAGCACAGCTCTGTTTAACTTGGTAAGCTGGTCTTCAACCCTTTCACTTACTTGTGCTGCAGAGGCCACACTGAGTCCTGACCCAAATCTCTGGGCACGCAGCACACACCCTCCTCCCTCCCTCTGRGCAAGCAGGTCATACAAGCATACCTACCCACACCCATCAAGGCCAGCGCTCTCACCCTGCTTCTGGCCATGGGCAGCTGCCCAGGTCACCTCCTCAAGTCTCCTTGTGCATACTGCATTTGAAGTCTCCTAGTCAGTCAGCTTAAGTGTACCTTATGCTAGAAAAACAGTGGAGATACATCCACTTGCTCAATCTCTAATATGAATATAGTAGTATCACCAAACCTCTGGAGGAAAACTAGTATCTGTGAAACACATGGTTGTAAGAGCTGACAACACCCCTTCTTGACAACACCTACTGAAGTCTCCTACCTGCTCACCCAAGCTTCTGGGATGTTATGGGCAGCATAAACTGTGAAGCTGAGCTGGGAATCTAGGTTGATATCTGCACATGAAGGACTTTTAGGTAYGCTGGCAAGCTGAAAATCTGCATCAAAGCTACAGCTATAAACATGGATGAGGCGAGAGATGGCCACGGACAGCTCAGTCACAGCATCCTCTATTAACGCTGAAAAAAGGAGAGAGAGAAATAAACAAAGGTTAGCAATAGGCGATTTGTAAAGAAGTATATTTATCTTAAACCATCAGTTATAGCTTTGAAATGCTTCCTAATAAAATTTAATTAAAACAACATAACCTACCAACTGAAGTCAATTAACCATCTGTGCTTTTGAAACAAGCCATAGCTCATTTCTGGTGCATCATTAACAGTCTTTCATTACAGCGCCTTCAAATTAAAGCATTTAAACTTTTAAACTACAGCAAGTCAGTATGTGTCTCAGATACGTCATTTTAGTCTCTTAATTTTTTGTGCTGCAAGGATTTTTATTATGTAGGCCATTTTGTAATTTCTGCAGCTACATGGCTACTTATTTGAAGGGAAATGGCAAAACAGCAGTACAGTGGAGGAGAGGCGCTAGTTACATTTTAAGACTATCTAGCTGTTGCAACTGTAGATAAACAACTCATGAAATATATATATAATACCAGCTACACTCAGGCATACTAAGCATTCAGATGGTCACGGATTGGTTGTAACAYTCCACAATGACAGACACTAAAATACATATCTACACGGATGTATCAATTGCAGGCTGTACTCTCATTTATATCACACCTTTATTTACATTACTTCTTGCAGCTTCAGCTCTCTGTTGCTCTTTTTTTGCAGTCACTGGCACATGTTTCTGGAGCAGCTAGGTACTACGTGATTACCAGTGCAGATTAAAATCCCCAGCCCTGGCAGCCTCCGTCGAGGGAGCAGAGCTGGTACAAGCACTCTCTTGAATTCTCAGGCAAGGGACAGGGTGAGAGAGAAAGGAGTGTGTGTCAGGGTGCACTGCATCATTYCAGGACCAGGACGCTCCGTCTTCCAAGAGGGTACCCAATTCTCACTTTTCTCCTCTCTCTCCCACATGATTACATGACCCAGAATGCACTTCCAGCACTTTCAGCCACAATTCCTGACATATTTCCTACATTATGTCCTGCCATGGCTTTGAAGAACACCATTCCAA
This sequence comes from Rhea americana, assembly GCF_003343005.1. Taxonomy (NCBI): domain Eukaryota; kingdom Metazoa; phylum Chordata; class Aves; order Rheiformes; family Rheidae; genus Rhea; species Rhea americana. The sequence goes on from NW_028187088.1 coordinate 3,361,447, forward strand.
TTAGAAAATTGTCATGGGATTAGGAAAAGCCCCCAAACGTGGTTATATTAGCTTTTTATACTTGGAAGAGAAGCAAGAATCCTGCCCTACTTCAGATACAGATCCAATGATTCACTGGACTTAGCTATCTCATTTTCCTGCTAGAAATGTCGAAGAACGCATCTTAAGACTAGTATTTTATTCCCCTATTTTGATATCTTTTGCCTTTAAACTAGCAAATACTCCAGATCTTTGAGTCACAAAATACATGGATAACAATGTGAAGGATTTATTTCAGTCTTCATTCTAAACTAAACAGATTTTAACTATGTCACAGCACAACAATACATAACATTACAATAGTTTGGCATATACTGGGGTTTGCTCTTGGAAATACTGACACCACATGACATTCATGAAGGATTGGCTAGTATGCTGTGTTTTGTAATGTATCTTCCACATGACAACAAAATGTTGTTTGWCAACAAAATAATTTCAGAGATTAATAAGGTAACAAAATCCAGTCCTTTACTCTGATTTATATATATATACTTTTTTGCCTAGCATTATGTTTCTTATCATCTTTTTATTCATTCTCTTTATTACTTTCCCCCTTTATCCTCCTTTACCACAATTGTTCTGAATAAATCTTTTGCTCTAATACATTTTCTGTAGGATACGATTTTATCCTCAAACCCAACACTCTTGGATTTATAACAACTTAGTAGCTTCCAAACTAAAAGTTTAAATTTGCTCTGAATTCTTCTACATTCTAAAAAATTAACCACAGCAGTATGCATAAAATCTTCTTTAAGAGTTCCAAAAGAGGACATCAGTGGATTATGATTTTAGCACTATAAGGACAATGTTCTATTTGACAAAGTGAAGATTTTGAACCAATACTTTCTATTTTATCTGAAAAGTAAYGAACTACTGATATTGATAAAAACCAGCTATTTAGGAGACTCCCCAGCTGGAACCTAACCAAAGTGGGAGATGGCTAGATATAACAATAGCAAGTCCTTATTTATGCACACTGACACACTGAAGTGAATAAAACCTTTCCATCTTTTCATCTTTCTTTTTTCCTGAAAGGAGGTGAAACTTAGTTCAGCATCTTTGTAACATTCCTGGCATTTGTTGAAACATGCCCTTCGGCCAGCAGCAATTTTTACACAATCTATAATGTAGACTGTAAGGGAATGTTTCAAATTTTGTCTTTAGAACAAAAGGAAATGTTATCACATGTTAACCAAACAACAGCAAGAAGGGAACACTCATTGGATATAAAAAAAAAATCCCCAAATATACACAGTGGTGTAATGGAAAAATATTTTCCATAATAGAATATTTGCACATGCCATGCAGGAAGTGACTAAGGTACAATATGCCTGTCACAGTATCCAAATTATCTTGTCCRTGTGCTGTATTTGTAGAAGAATGATTCTAATCAGCTGAGATAAAAAAATGAATGTCAGGCACTGCAAGGGGGTGGGGGAGCAGAAAAAAAAAAAGGAAAAGTAAGGCAGAGGTCTATTTTTTGCCTCATTTATTTACAGCATGTTTCATTCTGTCTGTGGTGAGGGGGGAAAATGTTCCTGGGTGTCCAGGACCTGCCCATTCTGCAAGATCCATGTGGCTAAATGGCACAGGGTTAAAAGTGCTCACTTAGTTACAGAAAATGTCAGTGAGGCTCCCGCTGAAGGGGACTGGAAATCTTTGTTCTTTTTCTCTCTCTCTCCCTCAAAAGAAATTCCATCTTTTGCCCAAGGGCTTGTCGAGTCTGTGCCCAACTGTAGAAACTGAGCTGGTTTCGGAAAAAGAGCCGGGGGGCACTACAGTCTGGTTCACTTGCTAAGACAGAGAGTGAGGGCTGAGGACAGCAATGGAGCAATCAGTCTGTCTGCTAATAAAGGGAGAGGAATGAAACTTCAGCATTACTTATTTATCTATTTWCTAGGAGATCCAGTATGACAATCTTCTCGGGAACCCAGCTGTTCCCCAGGTGTAAACRAAAGTTCAAGTATAACCTGGTCTGCAGCTGTAAGATTTTTTTCTTCATTTATTTTCYGACTCTTGAGAGCTCTCAATTTAAAACTATTCTGCGGCCTCTGGGCTACAGTCATGCTTTTTGCCCCCTGCTTGCTTGYTCATCAAGTCCAGTGTCAATTAAGTAAATTAGAGGCAAACATTTTGGCTAGTCTGCAAACGTCCATTGCTCACATGAGCTGGTCAACATCTTTTCACTGACTGCATTTTTACGAACTACTGAATTGGGTTGGTATGCTGAGATCACATTACCTAGATGATCTTACTGCTTTTAATGACTTTTATGATTCATACATCTTAAATGAGAAAGGACTATGATGTTTCACTGATTTACATAGCACAGGATGCAGACTTCCTATAGCAGATCCACAGCTTCAGATATGCCAGAATCTATTTTTTAGAAAGGCATCTCAGGCACAGTTAGCACCTAGGGGAACGACGAATACATCACATCACAAAGCGGACTGTGACCAAGATTAATAACCTCACAACTCAAGCCTTGTATTTTATTTCTGGTATGAAATTAGTTGGCATCACCTTCTCGTTGCCATATTACAGAAATGAGATGAGACCAAGGGAAGTGCTAGCCTAGGTAAGGAATCGATATGTGGCTCCCAGATACGCTTATTTTTGACATGTGTTCCTTGCACATGACATCTGAAGAAATGAATTTCACCCTTGGTGACAAACAGAATAATCCATGCAGTTCCCTAAAGTGTTTATGAATATACATGCATGTGCCATCAAGATTCAATAAAGAACACACTAGCTTATTTCTTATAGCAGATGATTTTCTTTCTTCCTCTTCATCCAGTATTACAATTTATATATTAGTTCAGTGTCAGACCTTCTAACAGAGTAAGTATTTTGCTACTATTGCATAGCAAATTATATCAATTTAATGCCTATAAAACATGCTCTGCCTGATCCTTTGCATGTATTTTCTCCAGGAAAAATACCTGGTTGTGCAGAATCCTGGAGGCAGGACTAATACTCTTATGATACTTTAAATATATCTTGGAGAACACAAGTTTAATATTACTCCCTCCTACTTATTTTCAGAGAGAGGAAAGAGAGTAAATACAATTTCTTTCCAGACTAAAAAAGGGTTAAGCAGTATTAATTAGACCATCATAATGACAAGGAGGTAGCAAGACATTGAAAGGTTATGATGCAAAAAYTGATGAAATACAGAGTTTCCAAGCACCAATATTTATCCAATTGTTTGAAACTATCTTCCCTTTTCATCTTGTTACCTGGATAACTCTATGGATTAGCTCTTGAAAAAAACTTGAAGTCTTCTAGGTTTAGCTCAGTTGGTTAGAGCATGGTACTAATAACGCCARGCTCAYGGGTTCAATCCCCATATRRGCCAGTTGTTTCCCTGCTTGAGCAGGGGGGTTGGACTAGATGATCTCCAGAGGTCCCTTCCAACCTTACTGATTCTATGATTCTACTCGCCTGCTACTATACGCTCTCCAATGCCCTGTTAAACTGTATCTGATGTTCTAGGAGGAGGGGGATGTAGAAGTTATATAAAAGTTGGTCTTGGTTAAAAAGCCTGACTTTCAGAAAAATATATTAGCATGAAGCACAACAACAACTTAGAAGTAAAACTTCATGCTTATATTTAAAAACAATATAGGAAAAATTTACACAGATGGAACGTAATCAATACAAGCTCTTGACATTTTTGCATATTCTGAAACAAAAAGTCACCTTTCTGAAACATTAGTATAACAGCTTTGTTCCAGGGAAAGAAGGAGGAATAGTTTTCAGTTTTACATGGAAAAACCTCCAAAATTTTTTCATCTTTTCCCTTCTACTTTCTTTGGTGAATATTTTTTGGATCAAGTCTAGAAGTAACTATCAAATTCCAAATTCAGTTTGTGAAACTTTACACCTCTAAATGTAATGACAAGTTCATTACATGTATCATCATCAAGATACCGTTTTCCACATTCAGTCCAAAAGACAGAAACTCTAGTACTTCAGTAGGAACAGACTGTTAATTCACTATTATCAGCTCAGGGTGCATACCAGAATTTCTGGGAAGATGTCCCAAAGCCCTATTGATCAAATTCCAAAAGTTGCTTATTTTGTCTGATCTACTGAAATCCCTGCTAGAAGTTACAAGGCTGCAGGCACCTGTACAAAGATTCATTCATCAACTTTTGAGAAAGACACATAGACTGAGTTTTGTATTGACTGGCAGCCTGCCTTTCCATCCTCTGGATAGCAGCAAATTACAACATCAAAACTTTATTAATTTGAATTTTTCTTTAATCTGTGAATATTTTATACTGCATAAAGGTGGTAATGTCTAGAAATTATTATCCTTCCTTATATTTAAGAAGAAAAAATAAAAGGAAAATGAATAAATAAATATTTATTTAAAATAATTAAATATTTATTTAAAATAAATAAATAAATAAATAAAAGGAAAATAAAACAGTTTGAGCACAAAAACATTAATACAATTTTCTAAGGACTTCATACAGAGAGACCAGAACATGATCCAGACTTAGACTTAACATGGACGAGTACTGCTCTGTTCACAGTGATGGAATAATTTGGTCCACAGAGGTAACACTTAATACAGCTATTTATTGCAACAATAAATCAAGGTTGGAGATCTTGAATACAGTCTTTGTCCATGGTGAATGACTAATATTAAACCTCTATCATTCTTTTATTAAAAAAAAGATTAAAGCATTTTCTAAACAAATTAAGTATGGCTTTCACTGCAGTAGTATCCTTTATCTTTTTCTCTTTTGTGGTAGAGAGAAGCTATAATGAAGACAAGCAGAACCCTGTTTGAGAGTCTTTTATGACAGTTAAGGTAATAATTATCATTTGGGGAAAGGAGGARGAGTGGAAAAGGAAAATTCTTGTTGGAGTAAGTGATTGATGCTCTTGCTGTTAAGAGTTTGATTCTGTTTTCTTGAAGATACACATAAGGGACAAGAAAGAACAGCATGAATAGGAAATGCTTTCTGTCCCCTCCCCAGATGTCATAGCTAACTTCATTTGCAATTGTGCTGCTAAAGAAAGCAAAGTGTGTGGTTTTCAGCTTCCCTGAGATGCGGTAAAAAACCTACCAGTACTGGGCAAGGTACTGGACAAATTTACTTTGTTTTGTTGACTGCAGGCTTGACAGTTTTTGCACGCCTGCAATTCCAGCCAGCTAAGCATAATAAAGTAGAAAGGGGACAGGAAGTGAAGGAGGTGAAGAAAGAAATGCAAAGGTGGTTTCAGCAAAACTGTGCTTCTCACCTTTCTGGTGTTTTTTACTTAGTGGGTGAAAATAAAATTTGGATTCCTCTCAGACTCAGTCTCCCCAGGTGAAAGGACGAGATGCCTTTTACTCCCCCTGGCATTTTCAGGAAGGTAAGCACTGAGGAGATAGGTGGCTGAGGAATGCTGATGATCTCAAAGACAAAAGATGAAATAGCTTTGTTCAAAAAAAAGTGAAATATTATATAAAAGTGAGATAGCTTTATTCACTTCTTGGTGGTGAGGGGTAAGTGCACACACATTATGCCTAGCTTCCAGCAGATCAGTGTTGGACCATTGCTCTAGGACTTCTTTGGTTTATTGGACATGACCTTAACATGGTCATGACTAGACCTTTCTGTTCAAATTCTTTAGCTTTACATAGTTTGCTGGCTTTCAGAAGCAATTTTATGTACTAGGTCTAGCTGTTATTATATTAATACATACATAGAATGTATGTCATTGCATGTGATCACCTAAGTAGGATTTTGGTTACCTCAGACAGCTTTGAAAGCACGCTTCTCCACAGAATTACTAATATGCTGACAAGTTCTGACTCGCAGTTGTGGTTTCTAATATTACCTTGCCAGATGGATTCTGCAATTCTTATGGCATTAAGGGTGCGTCAGGAACAAACAGAAAAGTATCAGTCTTTGTAGCGGAAGGTTTCCTGGTATAAATAAATAGATGCAGAGAAGTAAAGTGCCAAAATTCTGCTAAATTCTTTAATGTTACTCAATAAATCAGATTTTTCCTTGAAGAAACTGCTCATTCAGTGAAGTCCAAGTTTGCAAGTATCTTTTAATGTAAGAGTGTTTTAGATCCTTTCCAGGTAGGCTTTCTGAAGTGTGTGTGGAGGAACATGTTTCAAGGATAGATACTGATTTGTAACTATTAAYTTCTTTCATCTTTATCAAACTGTTGTCATTGTCATATGTTTGACAAAACTCATGGGCCAAATGTCTGCATCCAAGGAAGAAGAACCATACAAACCATTCTTACCTTTTCTTCCCTTCCACACCTGCACTCCCCTGAGCCCCAGCTGCTTAGCTTTTACTGGCAGCTTAGAAATATATTTACTGTTTGTTGGTTTSTTTGCTGTTCATGAATTGGAATAATGGTGAAAAAACAAGCCTGGCATTTGGATTGCAGCATTTAACCACCTCTGAGTTTAAAAGGCTGCTGTAATCYTTGTGACCTCTTTGCCTCTCAGAGCCCACTACAATCGGAGAAAGAAAATGAAAAAGCATCTCGAATGGCCACTTTTTTTTCTCATAAAAAAAGGGGGGGGAGTTGGTGGTGAGAGGGGACTGAGATGACTGTTTCACAGCACACACTGTCCCACACTCAACATGCATACGGTGGCCTCTTTGCAAGCAACCCGGTGCAGGCATCTGCTAGGAAAGGAAACTTGCACCTCTCTCGTTTTGGGAGGTGCTCTATAGCAACACTGACCAGACTGGCCATTAGCCACTAAGTCTAGGCTGATTTTAGCTGAGGGATTAAATAAGGTGGGTCTGTGCTTTTATCTGTTACCATTATTAGCTTACTCGTCTTGTGACAGTATATCATTTAACAGAAAACAACATACTGTTTGCACAACAAAAGACAGCAAACTAAAGTTTAAGGAGGAGTAAGAATTATTGCARTTAGGTAGAAAAGTCACACACAATTAAATTTTCAAGAAGTAACTCATTTTTCTCTGTAGGAATTAAGGATAATAAGTAAAAATAGCAGTATTATCTGCTACATATGACCACTACAGACTAATACAGTCTTTCACTCTACTATTTATTCTCCATATTTGAATTTCCAGATTAGTTTTGGGAAATGCTATGTTTTATTTATATACCACTTATATTTTTAACTTATCATAATTACCTCATAATATGACTAAATATGTAAATATTGGCAAWATACCCACTAAAACACCTCACTAATACAAATATATAGCAAAATCTGTGTTTTCTGAYGATACACTTTGAATTAATACATTAAAAAAAACACTTTACCTTTGCTTGGCATTTCCACACTTTGAAGTGAATTCTATAAAGACAAAATACAAGGGAAAACATATTTCAGTTACTTCAGAAAAGATCAAAAAGTAGTTATAATGGTGTTAGAAACAGTACTCATGGAGAAGAAGGCTGGTTTTGGCGAGGGGGAAAGGATGCASCCTAATTTGTGATGGGCGAGGGCACAGCTGGGATCCAGAACATGAGGGCCTGCCTTCTAACTACTCCAYGCACCTCCTTTTACCATCTCAGACAAGTCACTCTGGACCACGTTTCTGATRGTATTCATGCAGGTTGAGATACAAAGAGGCACTTATCTGAGGTGCACATACATTTCCCACCTCCGCGCCGGTGTCCCAGGGATAAGAATACCCCCTYCCAGTGCCTTTGCATATCTTGCCTGTTCACACCTGATTTCCACATCCAGTCCCACATGGGCAGACCCCYGACCCTGCACAGAGCCTTGGCATCCTTTCAAAGCTGAGGAGCACGAAGTCCCCATGCAGGTGCCCTACATTTCACCTRCAATCCTGCTCCAAATCTGTGGAAACAGCTGCCTACTTGAGGGGCCCCTAGCAGGCAACTGCCTAGAGCAGGCCAACAGGAAATATTAGGTGCAGGTGTTTGGTGGCATTTAGGTTGTTTGAACCTGGCTCTGAATTCCTAGCTCTGAAGCTGCCAGCTTTCATTTAGCCATCTAATTCAGTGTCTGGATTTTCACCCTGCACAYCCCACTGAGGTCAGGAGGAACTGCTGGGTGCTTATGATCTCTGAAAGATCTGGCCAGTTATTTAGCCTAGATTAATCAGACCACATAAAGAAAAAAAAAAAAAAAAAAAAAAAAAAAAGAAAGAAAGAGGAAGAAAAGAAAAGAAAAGAAAAAAAAAAAAAAAAAAAGCTGCTCAACTAAATCCCCAAGTACAGTAAGTGCCATCAATCAGACCTTGCTCTAGGCTTCTTGGATGTTGGGCAAAATTAAATGTTGCTACACTGCGTACGCCTCCCCCCTGCACAGGAAGAACTGCTGTCACTGCACATACCTCAGTGCGTCTCCTGGCAGCGAGGGTGGCACTGGCAGCCGCAGGTCTCCCTTACAAGGAGGAACCCGGTCTCCACTTACAAGCCAACAGAGGCGACTGGCTTCCCCCTGCCGGCTGCTCAATCTGCCAGTGCCTTCGGCTGGCTCAGTCATCAGACTTAATTTACCCAGGTGACAGAAGTAAGTTACCGAGATCTAGCTCTTGACCACAGACACTAATAAGCTAACTCGATATTTCAGTATGTGCATGATTTGTGCCCTGTTTGTACCCATATGTGCAAAACATGTGCAAAAGGCCGGTTATCCTTCAGAGTCATTAATCCATTTGCAGCTCGTGTTAGTACACACTACATGCTAGCACACCTGTATTCAGCCAGAACCTTCTTAAAAACTACAATTCATTCACAGGTGACATAGCAGGTACAATGCTAGGTATCCGTTCTCCCTCGGGCACCTAGCCTGGCATTGCYAAAGTTTGTTTGGTAAATATGAAGGAGTGTCAAAGGCTTATTGGAGAGGAGAAAGAAAAGCTCCAGGTTGAGAAACACGTTTTCACAATCTTTTTATGCAGTGATGCAAATAGGAACAGACACTTTTGTTCAATTCTCTCACATTTTGGAAAGTAAACAATCTTTTGGAATGATGCTTATAATTTCAACATAGTCCAGCCCATTTAATATATAGTGGATTAGTGCCTGTTCTGGCAGGATTTGATCTCCCAGGACTTTCTGTGAGCTGCTGCAAGAAAGAAAAAAAAAAAAAGAGAGAGAGAGATGAAAAACCTTAATTGTACAGCAGACCCAAAGTTTTTCTTGAAAAGATTTTAAATTCCCAGGATTAGGGTGGTTAGAGACTGAATGAATCACATTTATAAAGAGACACAGCCAGTTCACGAAGAAACTATCATTGGTGATAGYTGCTTTCATAGTCTCTTAATCACAGTACAGGACTTCATAGTACTGACAGTGAGGAGGCAGTAAGGAGGCAATAAGGGTAGTTTAATTAAACACAGGAGACTGGAAGAGATTTCCTTTTTTTCTTTTCCTTTTTTGCATAATACCAGAATTATATAGAGATTGAGATTTTTTAAAAAAGTATACACACACATGCATAGATGTGTATACAGACACATATATTGCACTCTATATAATTTACATTGATTGAAAGGACCAAGCAGCAGTTTCCCTGAAGACTAATATTCACACGGAGCTTGCCAAGTGGATGTGTTAAAAGGTGTACCACACAAAACTGCACCATGCATTACACTAAAATGTCAGGAAACTCTGCTGAAAAAGCAATGACAACTTATCTTCTGGCATTGCTCCCTTACCCGATGTGCAATGCTGAAGCACTTGAGGTATAACARGTAGCCTCAAAAATTTCACTTCAGTTGTGGTGCAAGTTACTTGCTTGTCTGAAAAAAGGGTGATCCKTGCAGTAGTTAGACACCCTTCCTCTCTTCCATCATAACAAARAGTCTTAGGGGTGCTAAGCTGATGAGCATAAGAGGAACACTTCAAGCAGACTGACAGGATAAGCTAATAGCACAAGATTTAATTATTTCACCAGTACTCACAAAAACACGATGGAGCTAAAATTCTAATTCATACAGAATGCCTYTACACTTCAATATGCATTTAACTTGAAAAAAGTTTGGAGGAGCTGGTACTCCATTGAACATCCAATCATTGGATACTACTTCTGGCTGCATATATTAACACAGACAGAAGTCAAATTACGTAAGGTGAAGGGTTGGTCCATAGCCTTTGTATAATATTGATAAACACAGACAAAGTCATATTTGCTGTATTTATATACTGTCTTAAATGCAAGGCATTTACATACAATGTATAATCTTTATTTTCATAAAATGGAATAGCATTTGAGTTACAGAGCATGCAGAAATMCATTTTACTGCTTTTATGACATTTATAGTTCAGTTGCTGCTCAGCAAGATAAAGCTCTTCATAAAAGCAAACTTGAACTTTTTTCTGTATAGCTGAAGTCTACTTGACTGTCCTAGCATTTATTTCTCAAAGGAATAAGAAGCAAGCAGCAGCAGCAGCAGTATTTGCTGGTGTAGAAACAGTCTGACTTCAGTTCCCCCCACCCCCATCCTTTCTTTTTTTTTTTTTTTTTTTTGGGGGGGGAAGGGGGCAAAAGTCAACGTTAGTTGTTCATCAGGTCTGTTTTACCAAGAAGGCATAAGGCAGGTGAGCGGGTGTCTGTCAAGGTCAGCCTTTATAGGAAGGCTTCAAGGGACAGACAACTAGTTCAACTAGCTAACCAAGCCTGAGAGGAAATGTTGAGAGAACAGAAAACTCAGTAGCTTAGAACTACATTTCTTTGAAAAATGAGTAACAATCTAGTCAGTATTTTCCAAAAGAAATGGGGAGACAAGCAGTTTGTTATGTGAATACTAGGACAGTAAAATATTTTAAGACTAGTGATAAAATATTCTATCAGGACAGAACCTTTTTAACATTCAGTGGAGGGTGTTCAGAAACAGTATCATTTCACTCATTACAGATGAGCAAACACCATCATTATCATCATCATCGCTTTTCATTTGYAGCCTCTGGAGATTCCAGCTGGGACCAGCACTCCACTGTGCTGGGTCCTGTACGTATAGATAAGAGGCATTCCTGCCTCTGAAGAGCTTATAACTTAAATAGATAAGACAGAAAAAAAGAAAGAGTATTATTATTCTTTCTATGCTAGGAAATACAGAAAAGTAGGTTCAAAAGAAATGGATGTATTGTAGAGGGTCTGTACAGGAGAGCTGGAATAGCACAGTTGTTGGAGAATGAGCTTGACTACCTGGGAACAGTGGAGCGGGATTTTTACAACAGGACAGATCAGCTCATAATTCAATTACTTGTACAGTAATAATAATTGCTGCTTTAAAATTAAAACAGTGTTTGCATGACAATGACTCAGAACAGAAGCAGAAACAAACATGAACATAACAAAAACATTAGATTCAAGAAATATGACCTGCACTTTTTTTTTCAATCCCATCACTCTATTCTTTATGGCACGAAAAGTGGGGGTTTCTATTGCTCAGGACAGGCCACTGCTGATTTGGTTGGCTCTTTGACCACTAAGTCTGCCTCCCTGGTGACATACAGAGAGGGTGGAACGGAAAATGGACTCAGGCATACTCAGGAAGCATAAATCAGACAGGAGTTGGGAGGCAGCTTACATACTGGGTTCACAAAGTTGAACACTCAAAGAGAAAATACACTAAAATAATTCCCCTTCATTCCAYAAGAAATCTTTAACACATTAGTCCCAGTACTTTAATTTTTGCTTTGATTCTTTCCTAAAGGAGAAAATATTCTGTTGCTGTTTCCTCCATGTTTTTATAGGGCCAAGCTTTTTATCCATTTTTTAGGAAGATTCTGGGTTGACAACATACTTTTCTCAAGAGGAAGAAGCTGTTCTGCCTGACATCTCTCAGAACAGACCAAGGGTTAACAGAAGAGGAAATCATGTGAAGCCCTTGTTATTTCTTTAATCTCTTTCTCTGTTACTCTTGTCCTCTAAAACACAAAGAGAACATTTATTAAATGGAAATATTTTTGTTTAAATCAATGACACACTAGACACTCTAAAATGTGCTGTCACAGATCCATTTATACTGGAAGTTCCCCAGAATAGTCATTTCCAGCAATTAATGCTGAAGTGCACACACAAGTATTTAGGATGCTATACAAGGGAGACCTAGTGAGCCATGACCTTTCAGAAGGAAAGCAAGCGAAAAAGCTCAGCTGCATCAGCTGGTCAGCTCTGAACAACAACAACAAACACAGCTACATCGTTTCTTGTACCTTAGTCTATATCAATACTTGCCTGCAGTTCATCTGACTTGAGAAAACAAGCAAAACTCCAGATTTCAGGTGGGTAGCACCCATATAACTAATTCCAGAAAGGCCTAGCTGGTTCCACTCATGGCCACATAGCAACGGCTGCTCTGTGATCTTTRGCACCTCTGTTCCAGAAACACAGTTCTGGGATTTACTTACAAGCCAGACCCGCAGAGTGCTGCAAGAGATTTTCTAGAGCTTATTTGCTTGGATTCTGTACTATACCTTAGTTGGAAGGCACTGCCATACCACCACACGTACAAGAGGAACGAACAGAGGTTAATAATGCAGAGATTTAAGAAAGATTTTCTGAATATCACTTAAATCTGTTCAACTGACATACTTTCTGCTCTCTGGTGAGTCTTTTCACCTCTCAGCAATAAGTTTGCCCCTTCAAAATTATGACTACATGATGGTTAATAATCTGTCAAGAGCAAGTTTAATTATATACTGTCATCTACATAATTTGCTGTATGTCACTCTTATGCCTTCAGAAACGTCACGAACGTGTTAGCTTTCCTTGGTCTCAGGTTTGGGACCTCAAACTGCCTATCAGCCGTATTTAACAATTCTTTTTAGGTAGCTGAGCATCTTTTGAATTAACACTCACTAGTTAATCCAATTAACACTATTAAACCCAATGTTTCCTTTTCTGTCCTAAGTGTTCTTACACACACATCACAAGCCACGGGCTAAAATCCACTGAGAGAGAGAACAATAGCTTTTGTAAAGTGGCTATGGCTTGAGGAAACAAGTAGCTTGCTCAATTTAGCATAATTTTCTAAACAATATTGAGAAAGAACAATAAGACAGAGACCATGAAAGGAAGGAAAGATCCCAAGAAACATCTTAGTATCTTATTAAAATTTTAAAAAGTTCAAAGTGGAATTTCATTATGATGGGAAAGAATTAGCATGACTTAAGGTTACACCAGAATAATTCCAAGTGATTAATGGCTTGATTTTCAGATGTGCTGAGAACCTATATTGTCGAAATGCTGACTTCAAATGAATTTCTAGGTGCTGAAAATCCCTGTAGATCAGGTCCTTAGTGACTTGTCCAAGGTCATAGTAAAATAGTTGATGGTAAAACTGAAAACAAAAACTTCCCTCCAAAGTCTCAGTTCACAATTTTACAGTAACCCCTGGAAATCCCATTTCAGTGTTTTAACAGTGAGAATTCCAGCTAAAATCAAAAATATTAAGCTGGGCTTTCTCTACACAAATAATAGAGGAATTTCTATCTTAAGAACAAGACATTTACAGAAGAACTATTGCTTTTATTGTTACCAACCTATGCTAAATATATGAAACTTGATTATTTGGAAATGTCACGATTTGTATAATATTTGGTGTGGCAAAGCTGAGACTTGTACACTTGATGGGAATTAGAAAGACCAGTTACAGGAGTGTAACAGATTTAACCACAGGACAAGTCCTCGGCTGTTTCACTTGTCACATACTGCCTGCAATCTTTTTTATACTGCTTCTTCCTAGTATTTTTCACAGAGGAAAAAAAAAGCAGTAAGACGGTACAACGACCTATCACCTTGATCAATCAGAAAACAAATGACACCTACTCAAGCTCCAGTTTAAAAGAAAAAACAGGATGTCAGCTTGTCAAGGCAGCCATACAAAGGCTTCAGTGCACCTTTTACCTGTGCTTTCACCAACAGCAGTGCACGGAGTTTCTTGACTGCATCAGTAATGTCTCTGGTTTCCACAAAACAGAGGACACCGCAGATTGCTTTAGTTGCTTCAATCACATTATCCACACCATGCTGTTGATGGTGGAAAAAAAAAAAAAAAAAGAAAACAGACACATACTACTTAATAGAAACACCTTGCCATGTGATGACAGTAAGCCTGCAGAAAATGATATCTGCGTTTCCTCATCCAAAACTCAAACTCATCATGCGTAAATCTGAGATTGCTGATGTATATTGAGATTGCTAGYGATCAGTGGTTTCTTAAGGACAGTGTAATTTTTGTCAAAGCCCAAGTATCTTCTAGACAATGTGCCTTGTTGAAAACTGTGATGTATTTAGTCTTTAGCGCAAAATGTTGGTTTGAAGTATAGAAGCATTGTAAAGGAACTTTTGAGGAATTTTGAATCCAAATGATTCACAAATGCTCAGAGGCTTTTATGCAACTATGTATTTAATCCCTGCTATTGTCTCCTACCCACTTCTGTGAGACATGGCAGAGCGCCATTTTCCTTAAAAATCCTGGTGTGGGAGGCCCTGTGTAATCTGACACGTGTAGATTAAGTACTTYGCAACCAGCTTTTCTTCTACAAAAAAAATATATATTTCAAAATACTACAACACATTAGTAATAAATCTGGATTTTTTATATTTTATCATATAAAAAAAATCCCTAGACGAATCATCTCAGGTATTTTGATATAATTGACCAAGAGGTCAATTCAATAATAAAATTTGGGTCACAAAGGAAGTGATGTGCCATATTTAGGAAAAAGAAATTGATAAAAAAAAGATCCTGTTTTTCCTGTGCATCTATATGACTTCCTTAAAGCTTAAAATAMATTTCTTGTATGAGCAGAAGCTCCTCTATTATATATTCTCCATGTTCCTGTACTGATAAACTTTCCTTTTAGTGAGCTACAGCATGTCTATGTTCTGATAAAACCATTTCTGTAACTCATCCATTTCCATGTCTGAAAAAGAAAAAAAAAACCACACCAAGATGAACTTTCTATTTTCAAGCTTAAGGTCTATAACCAGAACTGTACTGAGAAGTACGCTAAAAAAAATATAAAAATGTGTTGTGTTTATTAGTACCATGTTTAACTGCCTTGAATAAAAGTAAAGCAGAAATAAATTAGATAAAATATCCTCAAATATCAGAATTATTTTAAATATAAGTTGATTTTTGTATATATAATTAAAAACAGCAATTTTTTTTTTCATATTACAGGTACTGGAGAGAAACGAAAAGGTTTGAGAACTTTGGACATTTCTTCAGCCTGAACCTGACTCATCCTTCTAGCAAGTTACAAGCAGTGCATTTTCCTCTCTCATATTTCTTTCCTACCMCTTGGATTTTTAATTTGAACTCTCRCAGAATTTCCTCTCCATGCATATATACACATTGCCAATAGAAGCAGGAATTTCTAAAAATGGGATGGCTTTGTTTCCACTTGTAATAATGACAAAACCATATAGGCTGGTTTAYTGTGCAGTTGTAAAGAATACAACGGCATAGCAAACCAGACCATATATAAATGTAAACACATATTTCTGTAATGAAAACTTTCTGTACATAATTAAATACCAGTAGAAACTTTGAAGAAAATTTTGTTGTTCAAATTATTTATATGATAAAAATAGTACTTCATTCTAGAACTTGTATACTCCACTTTTACACTACAAAAAATTAAAAAGTTTTCTTCTACACTGCACAAATTAGAATTTTTCTTAAATGGTACGCTTTCTGTAGATTTAAAAACAAAGTGTATGTTGAATAATTATCAGAACAATCAGAATGGCTAGTTGTCTGAGGGCACATGCTCTCTAAGAAAACTCTTTACATTTCAATCCCAATAGCATCAGTCCGTCCCCTTGTGCCAAAGACTGCAAATATTTTTTCCTTATTTGMCTTTTCATTTTGTAAAGGTATTTATCCATCACAAAACGAGTGTGCCATTTATTGGTCRTTACTGATAAGGAGAGTGGGTTTGTTATAGAAGCCAGAAATCAGGAATCAGTACCCCCAAGGACTTTTAACACACACCCATGAATGAGAAAAATTGGAAGTACTTAGATAAACATGCCAATAAATGACTGGCTTTTTTAAAAATGCAGGATCTCAAGACCTGTCAGATTAAAACTCTATGCTAAAGGAAGTTCCAGTTGAGCAGATAATTTAAGCAGGTGTATGTGCACTTAATTTATGTGGTAACTCCAACTGGCCTAAAGCTTCATGCGTGCCAMGGGTAAATTGTGGTGGATCAGAAGAAGGGTTTCAATTCTCCCACAGCTGTGAATGCTGGTTYTGAAAAATCAACAGAATTACTCCTMTCTAACCTTGGGATGGGGGAAGTTACAGAGATTCCAATTTAAAACCTTAAATGGACCTTATTAGACTTTATGGAAATTTAAAAAAATAGTAAGTTAAGATTCAGGGAATGACTCAAGCCTTTTCTTGTTTGCTTCCTTTACTATAAAWTCATGATTATAACTTATTACATTATAGCACCATAACTTTTCAAGGCGTGTATTCAAGCAAACCAGTACCACCAGATCTAATTATTATAGGCTTGAAAAAACTCCATATATTATGATACTTTTGAATGAAAACATCTGCATGGTTATTTAACCTGTGCCATTAACTTGCAACCATGCTCTTTTAMTCAATTCACTTGAACTTTCCTCAGTGTTCTTGTGCAGACACGACCTTGTTAAGAAACATATATATATATTATTAACTACGGAGAAATTTAGCTCCAGAGTAAAACACACAYTTGTTGCATGGCATGAATATTTCAGAAGTGTCCTCTCTTCCCTTTATAAATAAGTTAATGATCTCAAGTAATTGCCTACTCAAGATAAAAATCTTTAGCAGAAACAAATTTAAGAGAGCTCCATTACAGGACTCAGGAATATCCACCTAGTGTCAATTGAAAGGGTGGATTGTAATGCCTCATTAATTTTGGCATTATAGCTCCCTTTGAATTTGGAGTCTTTTTATTTTAGGCTCTAACATTTAAAAGTGAATGTGAGTAACTAAACTCATGGGTCTTTTTCAGTAAAGCAGTATATATATACTTTTGAATTTGGAGACCTCAATTTTCCCAAAGGCCTCCATCATGTTTTACCTGATAAATAGTCCCCTTTGAGAGGTTGCTAACAGAAGCAAATTTCACTGAATGCCTACATAGCATCAAAATCAGAGCCCTGCTTTGGAAATAGGCACAARTCAACAGACTTTAAATTTGTGTACATTCAACAAAAGTGTCAAAGATTTACATAAATATGTAGATTATTTTTATCTAAACATACTTAAATATATATATATTAACRTATGCATTTGTGTACATTTGTATGCATGTATGTTTGTATGTGTTACTATACATATGCACACATATGTACATATGTGTACACACATACATACCTACATGTAAACATATATATGTGCATTTATATGCTTTTGTTTATTCACAATAGAAATACCAAGAATATCAGAAAGACTGGAATCTGGACTTCAGTACAGAATRCTAATTTTATGTTTTAATTTACACTTCAAAAAAATCCCTACTTTAGCATAATCAGTTAAAACACTCTGGAATAGATGCACCGGAATATCTCCATGCCACTACATTGCTATTTTTTTTCCCCTATCAAAAAATTCTCTGTTTTCTTGTCAGTTCCAAATCCTAGAAAGTCAGTATCACAACCTGAAACTCAAATTAAATAACCACTTGGTTTTTTCCACGCCAAATATGCATTTTTCCTTTGAGTTTGAATTCTGCCTAAAACATTAGCAGAGATTTCCTTAAAGCATAGAGCAGTTCCAAATATTTTAAAAGAAAGTCCTTATGAGTTTTGCAGCCTAAGCCTAACCCTGCAAGTAATCTCATGTTTGAATATACACCCTAAATAGTTAAACGCTTGCTTGGGAGTTCRCAAAATCAGGGATAATTTTGCCAATACAGACAGTACATTTTATCTCTGCTAGTTCCAAAAATTATACTGTCAAACAGAACAACCCTGYTTTTCTTTACAGGTTCCTTGACTCCTATGAAATAGTCACCTTGGACATTTTAAACGGGTAGCRCTTTTTTCTTAATCTCAAGTCAAATTTTGTCAAGAGAATTCATACCCTTTCCAGGTCAGGTTAAATAGCTTTTAATTAAAAGTCCTCTTTAATTTCATCTGAGACAGATTAATAATTAGATACCTTTCACATGAAAGTTAATGCTTTTCAAGTATAACAGACTGAAAACAAATACCTCTTTTTGCAATAGATACTCCACTTGACCTCTATATTTCATAATAACCGAGACAAGGTTCTGTCTGGAAATCGGAAAAAAGAAAATAACATCAAATTAATAACACACGGACAAAGAGAACAGGTATTCTTTCACATTGTATAAATCAGAAATAATTTGACTGACTGATTTTACAGTGGTGTAAAATAAAGACAACTGCTTATGTAGACCTCGTGTAATATTGGCCTAGTTCTCCTCGGTAGTCATTTGTCTTAACGTATGTATGTAAAATTCTTCTACATTGACCTGGAGAATACCTGTTTCACAGTAAAAGAACTCCAGTAAGTGGCTTACTAATGTGTCTATTTAACTTATTTCTTATTTCTTTTACTCCTTAAGGCCAATCATGTGCTTAAATATGACCTTGAAGAAGGATGGACTTAAGTACACGCTACCATGCCTTTTTTCCCAAATCACTTCACAGACTGTAAAGCTGCAGAGTATGAGGCAAAACATCTGGAAAGCATCTGGAAAATCTCTACAGTTCAAAAGCCCCTATTAAGTCACAAGTATGAAAATGTGCATTAATAAAAAGGGCACCATTGCCATGGAAATCATTAAATTTACATTTCTGATGTTTACATTATCAAACTATTTCAGTGGCAGCCTTTACCTATCATTACTTAAGCTATGATTTATTTTTCTTTGTCATTCAATCCAGTCATGAAAACTGGTTTAACTGATACTACTTCCGTATGTAGTCCTCTGCCATGCAGTAGTGACATGCTACCTTTAAGCTACAAAAATTACCATAAAGTTTATACAAGCAGACTGTTACGCCTCCACAAAGCTTCGCTAAATTCAGTGGGGCTATGAACAGGAATACCAGACTTTCCACACCGAACTGCAGGACTGAAGCTTCTGCTGTAAACCTCATCCTTTTAGAACCAGCAGCTCCACAGACAACCAGAATCAAATCAGAGATATACTTTTCAAAAACTCTTTCTGGTTTTAATCCTACCATGTTCTACGCACAGTGAAATTCTGCTTAGTACTTACCTGTCATTTGGTAAAAAGGGAAAAAGGTGCCAACAAGGCTCTGGCTCTGATTATTGTGCTCAGGAGCGCACCTTTGTTTTCCTTTGATAGCCTCCTCTAGGGCTGAATCTTCAGCTGAGGGTAGGCAAACCTTAATTCCCATTTCCACACATCTAACTTACTCACTAGTAAGACCGCTGTCTTATTGCCTTGACGGTACTTTGTGGTAAGTGTCAGGGAATATGAGTGCTTGTACGGAAAATGGGAAGTTTTACTCTACACTCCTTTCTCAGTGTCTTTTGTTTATTTTACTCCAGCACTTTTCTTCTTGATTATCTTTCTCCTCGATTTCCCACTCTTCCTTTGCATTGSTGTTTTTCCTCTTCCGAGGGCTTAGAAGGGATTTTCTCCCATTGCAGACTGGTAGCTAAAGATCAAACAGGTATGTGTTTGCTTCAGAGCAAATGGAGTATTTGGATAGGAATCCATACATCATTGCTTCTTAAGTCAGGCTAACTGAGCAATCGGAGATTAGAGTTACAGCCATGGTCCAAGATACAGGTTGTAGAGCACATGGTTAGATTATCATGTATTGTATGTCGAGAGGAGGAAATAGACTCATTCCACTGAAATTTATCATATAGCATGGAGAAGTTTCAGGTGTTAATATCAGAATACATTTCCCCATAGATGCCTAATGTTCACTTCTGCCTACAGATGGCTTTGCCTTTACAATTATTTATTTGCAACCTTGCACTAGTCTTATCTGGCCAGGCAGTTTGTGTGTTGAGAAGCTGCTTGGCAGTTTCTCCTGTAATCTTGTTATGTCATAGCTAATACAAGTTSTTGCTTTGCTTTGAGCAACTCTCCAGGCATAATGTCTTTTTCATAGCGCTGGCAAACTCAAAAGTAGTTCTAAATGTAAGAGCTTGCCCCATTGCCTTGATGCACACATGTAAGCATGTCCATTAGCACGCTTGATCTAAACGCAGGTTTCAAAATAATTTCATAAATTATAATACTAATTCAAAAATTAGCATATTTTACATCATTYAATTCCACCCTAGAGAATTTTGTGTATAAAACAGCCATAATTTTCCATAATAAGTGTGAAAAAYACCCCAACAACTTGTAACAATGATCAGAATATCTCTATCAATGCTTTCCTGAATCTTTGGCTGCTAGATAACTAATAATATCCATATATTACACACAAACACCATAAACTTGCATATCTCTGACAGGTGTGTATAAATAGGGCAATGCTAAATAATCCATGAACATTCAATGTTTCTTTGGGGGTCCTGAAGAAATCTCTTGGATCTTTTAACATGGAAATATAGTAAAACAGTTTTGAAAAGAAAAGCATCAACAACTTAGGAGAATCAGTCTTGGATCCTGACTGGTCTATACGGGAGAATGTAGGTAGTCACACAGAGTGTACACTAACAGCATTTATTTTTTAATTTCCTGGCAGCAGCATTCCCTGTGGAGTGTCAGGTTTCCTCTCCAAAGGACCATATTTATCACCAGGCTGCTTAAACAAGCTCTGCCTAACTGCAAGTGTCAGATTAGCCACCACGTCATATTAATTGGCACCCTGATTTCAGAGACTATGGGCCAAATTCAGCCCTGGTACAATGAGTGCAGTTCTGCTGACATACTTGTTGATTTACGTTGGGTTCGATTTTCAAGCTATGAATATCAGTGAAAGAAGCAACGTAGGTGCTGCTGGTTTCATTTGTTACACGCTTGCCTGCAGCAGCAGATATAAACAGAGATCTAGATATAAACACAGATCAGGTTCCTGTTCATTCTTTTTACTTCATTCCAAACCAGTCAAAACAGTCCTTTTCTCTTCCCTACTGGATCTAAGCAGATGGTGACCATCTCAATCAGTATGTTCTACAAGACACAGATGCTTGTATGCTACAATCAGAAATGTAACTGCAGTACATAGAGACAACCCTGAGCATTATTTAATTTAGCTAACCTAGATACTCATAGTTCYGAAGACATTAAAATATGGGAAGGTAATTTGCCAGACTTCCTGTGTGCCAAGCAGATTTGTACAGCCTGTGTTGAGCCCATTCCACTGCCTCTCCATGGCCTCTCCACAGCCCTACCTAGATACAAAAATATAAGCAGCTGCAAACATACTTCTCAGTACAGAACAGGCAGAAAGATGTGGCATGTTATGTCACACACAGCTGTTATGACTAGGTATGGTATTACAGACTGACCTTCCCACAGGAAAAACACTATGGCAGCTGCTTACAGGAATAAGGGCTTTTCTTCACTGTAAAGCTCACCTGATAAGATAACTTTGGTGATGCTTCAAATTCAAGTCCTCTCTCAGCATAAGTGTGCCAATAGTTTCAACTCAAAATAGTTGACTCTAACGGTAAAAAATARTATGTGAACACTGCTAAAGAAATTCGTTCCAGGGAGTGATTTTTGATTGCTATGTTAAGGAGTGCAGAAAGGCTTATGCTCACAACACTTGGGGCTAGCCGTAGTTGGACAGAATTAGTCATGCGCCTACTGCATTACACACAGTGACAGTCTACTCCAGGCCCCTACAGGTCTACAGTGTTACTAGGACATGYGGGTCTTTATTCTTTAAAAGAGGTTTCGGTTCAATCTGTTCTGATTCCCTTGTTACATTTTGAATCTATGTAAACTTTAATCATCTATCCTACCATCATGGTAAGGATCTCCAATGTTTAATTAGGTCTTATATAACGAAAGGCCTCCTCTTGCCTGGTTTGAATCTAGTACTTAATTCCTGCATGGCGAGATACAATAAATAATCCTTTTATATGCACATTCTCTGTGCTCCTCAAAACTTCACAGACTTCTAATCTATGAAATAATCCCCTTCTACTAGCTCTTGATCAGAATGAAGAATCTCAGGTTACTTATTTTTCATTTGGAAGGCATTTCATACCTCTGATCATCCTTGTTCCTTTTCTCTTCACTTTTTCAAGTTGTATTATATCTCATTTGAAATGGAAGAACCAGAACTGCACACAGTATTCCAAATACATACACACCATTCATTTATACTCTGGCATAATATAGTTTTGGGGATTTTAATTCCTTTTGTAATAATTCCCACCATTTGTTTACTTTTTCTGGCAGCCACTGTGCACCAAGCTCACCTYCAAAACTATTTATTATAACCCCAAAACTCATTCCTGGTGGCAAAAGTCAACACAAGAGCCTATGATTACTTATGTAATATTAAGACTGTCTCCTCCCATCTACATTTTTCTTCACAGAATTTCATCTGCCATTTTTATCACATAGCCAAATCAACATTGTAAAGTCCTTTTACAATTGATTACTGGCAACTCCTGTTTTTACTACTCTGCCTATTACAGTCAGCAAACTTTGTTACTTAACTATTAATCTTTTTTCCTCCCACCCTAACTAATTTAGGAATGAATTTGAGAGCACAGGGCCTGAGCACAGGTATGCACACACACAGTTCATGCCTTTACTTTTTTAGTATTTAGTAAGAGACATTTACTGAACTTGTAGGTGAAGAAAGAAATCATTTATTGCCTATGCTACTAGTTATTCATTGCCCTTTACTATCAGAGAAAATCTTGACACACATACTTGATTTYGAACTCAACAACTTCTATCACCTATCCCCCTGGAAGACAGTTCCTACCTCTCTGTTTTCCCTCATCTGGCAAAATATAGGTGCAACACTTACCTGCTTTGGCAAAGTATTTTATGATACATTGATGAAACACATTACAAAAACGGTTAAAGCTTCTTTGTCTAAGCAGAAATGGAAATKAAATGGAACATAATGAGATTTGAATGAGGAATCTCATTTAAACACTTGTCCAYGGTAGGTTAGCTTTAAAGTTAGAGATATTAAGTTAAAAATTTTCACAACTAGCTTCAATAATAATAAAAAAAGAACTGTGAAACTGCAGGCATAATAAAAAGTAAACCTGCTATTTTTACAGAATATACACCTAAAATTCTCTCCTT
This sequence comes from Rhea americana, assembly GCF_003343005.1. Classification (NCBI taxonomy): domain Eukaryota; kingdom Metazoa; phylum Chordata; class Aves; order Rheiformes; family Rheidae; genus Rhea; species Rhea americana. The sequence goes on from NW_028187088.1 coordinate 3,384,678, forward strand.
AAGCACATGCTTTAAAATCATGATTCCTTCAATCCCAGAAATCTTTGTGAAACTCTAATGAAACCTTCAAAGAATGAAAAGGAGAGAATGGAGAAAAAATTACATAGATGTATAAGTGGCCACTAATTTTTGCCAAACAATCAGTAAGGTCTAAAAGCAAAAACAAAACAAAAGAAAAAAATTAACTATTTTTCTTTCTCTTTGGTATCATCCCTATTTGCAGTAGGTCTTGAGATTCTGTCCTGTAGGGCCAGGATATTCATTCCAAACACAAACACACACAGCTACTGCAAAATACCCATGTTCTTACCGAGTCAGCCTCCAAGCACAAGTATATTCCAACAGCTGATTCACACTGAAATGTCTTTGGTCATCCTCATGCTATGAAAGAGAAACATACAATGAGATATTGTACTCTGATGTGAAGAATGCACATGACAGATTCGGTTGGCATCTTCCAAAGTCAACATGTTCTTTTAGTAAATTCCTTTTAAAGTGTTGCTCTGAGATTTTTTGGTGACTCTCTCATATCATACTGGCTTGTTATACAGGTACCACAGAAGATTATCACAGTAGTTCCTTTCACTACATAAATTGAAGTTTATTATGCATTAAGATTATAGTTGGGCCTCCCAAGACCTGCCTCCGCTTTCTTGCTACAGACAGCAGTAGGCATCCTTCTTCAATTGCAATGTGCACAGAACATGAAGCAGAAATGATTTTGTATCAACAACCTCTCTGCTGCTTCGTTTCCTAAGAGGATGGAATGAAGAACGTTTGTACCATCCTTTGCAACTCCTTCAAAGAGGCGTATATCCCCCCATTTTGTCTCATTTGGCATGTTCTGCAGACCACATCTATTCACCATCAGATGTAGTCTTTTCTCCAGCCCAAAGGATTTGTTGCCTCTGATGTCTTAAATCCTTCTACCCCACGGAGGTAGCTCAGCCCACGTCAGCCACACACYGCTAGCTTGTAAGCACCACTATGTCCTGAAAAATCTGTGTCATCTCTGATTCACAGCTAAGTCCTGATCCCTATAGCCCAGAGGGGAAAGTTACTGAGTAGCCTGTGACAAGCATGACCTGAAACACACTGGACTTTAATTACTAAGGGAATGATAGTTATGATTAGGTATCACTCAGGGGAAGGAGGGAGAGAAAAGAATGAAAATAAGAAAATAGAAGCAGGAAAGTAGCACACCATACAGGCATATAGTGGTAAGGAGCCTCTGTTTCCACAGTGGTTGAGACAATATGTTTTTTCTCAGCACCTCTGAAAATGCCACTGATGGYTGGGATGGACATAGCTTAGGCAACTGGGTTACAATCAGTTTATCTGTATGTGTACTGAACTAAAATATGTTTGCTAAAAGGTGAAGCAGAGGACAGAAATTACATTTGGCCAAGGATCATGAAAAAATCTGGAAAATGACTCAATTTTAGGCTGGATTAAACTAATGAAACTTCTAAGTTCTTTCGTAAAGGGAAGAAAATGGTTTTTTACCTTAAGYAAAGCTTTTCAGTAAGAAAGAAAAACTCTTCTGCTAATTTTTACTGTTTTAACTTTCATATAATAAATAATTCTTTWAAAAAACAGAACAGCATAATCCAGTAGTGATAAAATATGTTTCAACTTTATGATTTCTTTCTCTTAGATAGCATTAAGAACTAAAACTATATTTTCAAAAGGAAAAGTCCAGTATTTTACCTGCTGTGCCAAAAAAACCCTTCTCCTATTATTTTGTATGTTAGTGAATTYAAATATTGAAAGCTTGTTCAGAGTACTGCAAACACACTAGCAGTTTTCTTTAGGTAATTGAAGCAAGTGTGTTTGCAGTACTCCAAGTACAGTAGTGGYCTGGAGCAAACATTTCTGAGCAATTTGTGTTTCTGGTATTGTTAGATTCAGGTTAAATGGATTAATTCACAGATGAATTAATTCAAGCTAATTCTATTTTAGATAGAGCAACAGTCCAAGATGGATGAAGAAATCTGCCCAAGATGGATGAAAAAAGCTTTTTTAGATGTTAAAAATCTTTTTAAGAACACTCTGTTTTCCCATCTTTTKCCATTAATGTGAACTCAGAGGGAGGGAAGATATATATATTTTAAGTCACACTACCCTACAGATGAGCAGTGTAGACGCTCTGCAAAAAGTACCCCGCATTTTTATAAAGATCATCTAAACAATGCAAAACTGACTAAAGSAGGGAGCGCTGGAGCTCACAGATAAAATTACAGATATGTGTGATTGATTGGAATCTAGAAGCTTCAGGGGACCTGATGGAGCATGGAAAAAGGTGGGTGTATGTGAATCATTTAGCATATAAATACATATGGGAGATGATTACATAGAAGAGCTCCCAAAGATATTGATATGCTTCTGTGACACTGGTTAACCACATCCTTAGCAGAGATTTCTACCAAGTAACATGTCTGAAACTTCAAAATTCTAAAGGATCCTACAGATGACAATGCGAATTCTCCCAAAGAAGGACAGAAAATTCACAAAAATAAATGGTAGCTGCACACGTAAATAACTGCCCAGGATGGATGACAAAAGCTTTTTTGGATGTTAAAAGTCTTAAAGTCTCTGCCTATCTTTTTAAGAACACACAGTTTTCCCATCTTTTTYCATTATGTGAACTCAGAGGGAGGGAAAATTATTTTTCATAAACTGTCTACAAATCTGTGTTTTTCAAGTACCCTGTAAAACCAATCAAGCTGCAAGTTTCAGAAAACAACAAAAAACAAACCAAAAAACAAATAGCATTTATGACCTCAATCGAGACTACTTCAGATCCTTGAGTTCAATATGGCTGAAGTGGGATTCAGAACATCCAAAGAGACGCCCAGGTACCTACAGAGCTGGGTGCACARCGAGAGGAGATGTTGCAGTTGCCAGAGCACCATCACCTATGTCTCTTCCATCARGGCTTCCTCCAAGCCAGACAGACTTGCTCACGCTCCTGCCTGCAAGCAGGATCCTTCCTTTCTGACATGAGTGCCTTGTCGCATGTATTCCCTGGAGCTGGATGAAAACTTTGGGTCTGTGACTTACGCCATCTCTTGAGCTGTTAATGTTCTTTGCTATTATTAGTAAMCTGAAGTAACTTCATGGCCTAAAGCTTTCACAGCGTTTCAGTTATCATAAAGAGGTGATCAATAATTCACTTGAACATATCTTAAAACATCACCATTCCTGGTTAAGCCCTATTGTAGGTTATTAATTACAGTTTCACAAATTCTCTGAGACAACAAATGTTTTCTAATGGCCTGAACACTGCTAATTTATCTTCCAAGCTTGTTACCTGCCTGAAATATGGCTTGAAAGACTGTTTTTGTTTATTTGTTAGTAATTATTCTACTTAGTAATTGTAACTATTTCTGAAATGTGAAACGTCAAGAGCTGCTCACACTCTGCTCCTGGCCTCCACAGTGCACTGTAGTATATTAAACCTCATTTAGACCTGTCAAACTGCAACAGTGATGAAGCAGGCTTTGAGCATATCAATAGGACATGAAGCATTTTTACAGYAGCACAATTTTAAAGGATACTTAAATATAGACAAATGGCTTCCTAGTRTCTGAGATACTTCACCATCCCTGTGAATAGGACACATACATTCAAATAATGGAAAAACAGTTCTTATCATGATAGACCACTGACTTCATTTTTCTCGGTTTGTGATTATGCTTGGACGCTAACACTTAACTTGATACCTCTGGTAAAATATTAACAKCATTAAGACTGGTAGATATGAAAGTAAAAATGTTTTTAGATTCTCAGGAAATATCACTTGCTGGCTGCTTTTGTCCAGAATTTCCTTTCTGGAAGCAAGYGATGTTCCTAGGAAGCAGGAAGTGTTCCTTGCTGCCACACCACTACAAAGACTCGTGCTTTACTCAGATATTAAGCATGTGAGGACAGCACTGAAGAAATGCGTCTCTGAGATTAGGCAGAGCCCTCTCTGGAAATGGCACCCGGATGAAGGTTTGTGCTTTTATGCTATTCCACTGTGCACGCTTCCTGAACACTACCCATCCTCTAGGATGGTAACATTTCTGACCCACTACAACTTTTGGAGATTGTGCTTAAGAGTTGCCTGTTATGACGAAATACAGAGTAGGATAGACATGACATACAACATCAAAACAGATCTAGCATTCATTATTCAGAGTACTGCACAACTGTGTCCATAAACTGGATCATCATTTGACAAGAGAACTAGTGTATTTTTTTCAAATTTACTCTCTTCCTCGAGATTTCAGTGCATGGAGAAAAATCTACAAGATGCAGAATTCACACTCATGTCAGCAGAAGGTCTTTGTTTGGTTAGATAACAAAAAACTGACCTTCAATATGTTTTTATAATATAAAGATAAGGTTATGTTCTCTGTACAGGCTTTCTTTGGAGGTTAAGCAGGAATCTAGGGTCTTGAAAATTCAGGTATTAAAAGGCTTTTGTGCAAGAGTGTTATGGCTGATAAATCTCATGTCTCAAAAAATCAAAATCAAATTAAAGGTCACTGACTGGCTCAAGAGCTTGTGACTCTATGAACAGTCCCAGGCCAAATTTCTTGCTTTAAGTCTTCAGTTCAAGACAATTTCCTCTTTTTCGAATACATCGTAACACAGAATACCAGTTTCCCACAGAGTGGAGAAATATCTGTTTTCTTTAAAAAGTTATATTCACAAAATAATTGTGAATATTCAGTTACTTGCCAAAGTTTATAAACTCTGTTTTTTTATTAACCTTAATTAAATAGACTATTTTAGTAATTCTTTATTGAGTGCATGAGCTTCACAGAAATGAAGTCAGAATCACAGTAGAGAATTTATTAGGAAATTTGGTGCTGAAAGGCCTGAATGTTACTCTTCATCCTATTAATATTATGGTGTGCCAAAATACCCAGTTATTGTGGATTTTTTTTAAAAAAGAAATAATTTATGCTCAAGAGTTTCCTGCTCTCAAACAAGCTGGCAATTTGGTCCAGACATTTGAGTTCACTTAAACTCTGAACCACAAGCAATTAGTTTGTAATTATAAATATCAGATCTATTGCTCCTCTTGCTTTCTGTGTATATTTCTGTTGCCTTCCAAGGACAACTGGCTATTAGATACAATATAATCAGTAATCCAGCTGTGACATTCAGGTGTCTAATAATACTTTGAAGGCATGGTGATACAAGAGCAGCAAATCATCATTCACCATATGCAGCAGAGAGAGAGAAATGTATGTATCACAGTATAAATTTTAAATAAATGTCTGCTCTTAGATCAGGATTTCAGCTGAAAAGCACAGGCACACAGAATTGATACAGCCTTCTACCTGCTTACAGGTGACCAGCTTGGTCAAGGGGCTAACTTAAGAAATTACCCAAAATCTTAATTCCTAAACTCTATCACATTACTTAGAAAGGTGAAATAAGAATTCCTTGGATGCTGCCTTCTCTCTAGGCATTGTGCAGTATGGGACAATTATGCTATCGTGAATAATAGTGATTTGTATATAGCAAGAGTTATTTTTAAACTATGCATCTCAATTTCAACAAGGTACAGGGGATCATTTGAGGCTGTCTCTTTTCAGTGTAGGTATATAAATAATACCTTCAGTGTATGCTGTATGCATACAAACAGCACTCTCTCATCAAATTTCTAATTCATGTTACTGATTTCTCAGGGCAGGAAACACTGGAAGCCTGCAACTGTCCAGCAAAAAGGCTAATAATATATATTATTYCATTTAATAGATAAAAACAGTGTCCTAGAAAAGGTAAGTAATTTTTCCACGATTACACAGTTACATGTGTTCATAATTATATCTAATCACCTTCACTTTACTCTTCCCAAGCCCAGTTTTCTTTGGCAYCATTGTATGGAAAAATCAAGTCTTCCAGACTCTTAACACAAGATATCTTGTCACAGATCTAAGGCTAAAAAGGATAATCATTTAATCTCATCTCCTATTTAATGCAGACAATGGAAATCATCCAGGGATTCCTACCTGGAGCTCACCAACTTGCAATTCAATGACAACAAGGTATCATGACAAGACAGAACTAATTCCATAGGTGACTGAACATGAATATTGTTCTTTTTGTGGCTTTGATGATACAATATGAGGATGAGAAAGGACACATGAGATGAATACTTGCTCACCTCCTTCTGAGGGCATACTCACACATCAGATCATTTTCTCTAGATTGACAATGAGCAGCTGGCAATTCACTGATCTGAATCATTTTTGAAGAGGTGACCTGGTGATGAAAGCTTCCATGTTTCCTAAGTTACTTTCTTCCGAACAATACTAGACCAAGTAGAATCAATGTTTTTCAAAAATAGATAATTAAATGAATATTCGCAGTGAACAGTGCAAATAATTTAAGCCACTATTGCACACAGTAGCACTTGATTATTCCACTTTTATCTRTAGAATAGCTAATGTCTTCAACAGAAGAAAAGAATTAAACATATATTATATTTGGCCTCATTATAGTCCCTTTTTAAATGCTTCAAGAAACACATTGCACTGAACCTGACGTTTTTCATCATGGCACATAACAAAAATGAAAAGAAAGCCTCTATTCTATTAGAAATCTGTTATGTGGCCTACACATTCAGGCTGACAGTATACGTACTTAAAGCATGTAATTGGAACTATCTGAATAAAGCCAACCACTGCCAGGGAATAATGCCTAGAACACCAAAGCTTCTGCTGTACTGTGAAGTTTGAGTTGGAAGTAATTCAAGGTGGACCACTGGGAATAAAGCTCACATTTAGGAGCATAGATCAGTGTCACTAAAGCTCAATAATCCCTTCCAAGGCTGCTTAATCTCTAGTAATCTAAATATCAATCTATCTGGATTTAAGATGTGATAAGACAATGTTTTCTGTAGGGACATACGCCTATGTGCAAACAAGAACACACACACATGCATGAGTGCAAGCCACACTCACACATGTATGCATAGAGAGACAAACTGAGATTCCAGCTTTTATCAACCTACTCTGATTTTCAGTGATAATGATCCGAATCCACATATGATTCATTTTATGCAATACTTCAAATKATTTTCCCCTTATTATATTTCAAAACATAGAAAGACCAATCAAAACCAGTAATTCCCTGACAAACTGAAATCACTAGTGTGAGTCAAGTCTGACAGAACTGCATTTTTCTAAAAAGGTTAGCTTTRTTTTCTTTTCAGTTGAGAGTCCTCTAGAGTGATGCATTAGGTACAAGTGCAGAAACAAGGCAGACMTATTTCCCAGAACATTTCAACTGGAGTTGAGCACTAAAAAATGCATGATGAGGAAAGCAAATAATCTCTCTTTGATTATAACCGGAGATTGTTACATAATAGGATTGGAAGAATTTTACTCTTTCAAGGAGGCTGAAAGAAAGGAAGAGGAGAAAAAAAGAAAACATACCGTTCGAGCCAAACTTTGCTTCAGATTAGTAGTGATATGTAGCTGAAGCTGAATGCAGGTGGTTGACTTGCGAAGAGTCTCGTGGCTGCCCAAAGTATGATTGCTGCAGTTTTGTGATAAAAACAAATGATTAACTCTGTTTGCACTTCCTTCATCATCTCTCTTTTTCTMATAAAAGGACTAGTAGACTAAATTATAAATACAAAACAGACTGAAAAACRTAAAACTAGTGCTTGGGAGCTACATCTGTGAARACTGACAGGGTTTGGTCATGACTTMTTTTCCRGCGAGAAAATTTCAAAATAATCACTTAGTTGWATCTTTGACTATTAAGTTATGTTACAGAACAACAATGAAATAAAGAAAATATTCTAAATAAAYTGCATCTGCTTCCAACTCTGTCTTTCAAGACAACTCCTGTAGATTCTTCAACCCCAAATCAGTGTGATTTATACAAAGTTATCTTGAGYATGAAAGCACTACTGTGGAATGACTTGTAATGTTTGATATCTAACTCAAAAGTAAAATATAAACTATATGTTTGAAAACCATATTCTTTAAAACACGTAGGTCATGATCCTCAGAGAAACTAAAGTTTTGATCTTGTGCAGCTCACAGAGATGGTATGAAAAAGAAGCTATAAGTCAGTTTTCCACCCCTGAAATCATATGCCAGCTAAGGCCACACACAGAGCTCTGCTCATTCGGCTGGAATGGCTCCTATGAACTATTCTGCTAGCCAAGGATGCTTTTTATTATTTTTAATATTACTTGAAACAAAAATCATTTTAGTGTTTTCCCTCTTATTGTTTTAATCAGGTGAAATAATGCAAAAATAATCTTAGAGCTAAGGCAAATGCTTTTTATTAAATAAAAAAAAACTTTGGGATTAATCATTAGGAAAAATGATACTGATTTTAGCMAAGGCAAATTCATCACTGAAATGAGTTAATATGCATCATCAGTTACAACTCTAGTGCATGTTCTCTTAGATTCATGTTGTTTCTTTCAGGTCTCCAGACCCAAGCATGTCAAAAAGGATACTCCATGTTCATATGGATTTACAGCACGGCAAGTTGTTTCAGAACTCCCTGGGCCATGAAGGAAAGTGGATTCTTTTACAAATTGTCAAATGTCACAGAAAACCTCACAATTCAGCTATAAATGGTGTTTATTTCTATCTAAAAGTGWTTTTTTATGGAATAGCTGAATAAAATTGGTGGGATTCAGTTCCAGGAAACACTGGCCCTGTGAACAAATGACAGAAAGAGTGACTGGAGTAGAGACTTATATCTAATGTGGCAGTAGATGTCCCCAATAGAAATTAATGGTTAAATTTAAGTAAGTGTACTATACATAAYTGCCACTCAGCACAATTACTGAGGATTCATATATCTTGTAAGYGTTCTGCGCTTACCCTGCACTGTAGGTAAGCAAAATACATACTTCCTATTAGAGGTCACAAGAGGTGTAAGTGCAGATGTATTTTTTAACAAAGACACTGAAGGTCTCAGAAGAGAAACCCATGACCATTTGACAGAATAAACATCTAGAGCAAGGTCCTTTGACAGTGCTTCTATACATTTGCAAAATTCCTTATTAAGGACAAGTACAGGTTGAGAGAGAGGGCAGAAGCCACAACTGGCACAGTGAATACTAGTACTGTTGTAAAGTGTGTCACTACTATGCCTCAGCCCTTCTCAAATTCCTTTACCAGCAAAAGTCCAAACAACCTATTCCCACTTCCTGAGACTATACCAATTTTAAGTTTCCCGTGTTGTTCCTCAACTCATATTATGCTGTGCCTACYCACTGCTTTCTTCTAACTTCCACTCTGGATTTCATCTGATCAAGTCTGCCTCATGACTCTGCAGATGAACTCCTCTGTGACCTTGGTGATTCTTCAAAACAGCCTCACACCTGTTTTTCATCTTTCCCCCCACCATTATTTCTGCTCTTCCCAGTCTGCCCTATTTGTTGCCAACCTCAAGACAGGTGTAGTAACAAGAAACCTTTACACAAACACACCTGCAAGTCCTGAGTCACTTCATTCCAGATTGCTCCAGTATTCTTATTCCCTTTGATGCAATCGTTACACCAAGCCACTGCTAGAAAATGCTATGGCAATACCAATTTATACCAGTAGAATGCTCCTCTATGGTTATAATTTTCTACTGCAGATGTASAAAACTACTTTTGGCCAGTATAATTATTCCACATCATCATAACTGAGACAAAACAAATTACAGCAATGGAAGTTTAACATTTGGTTATAGCCACATTTAYAGTAGGGGGTTGTGTTAGCACTCCTGTGTCAGGCAGATACTAGACCTCATCAAATCCTGTATTGAGATGGTGTGGCTATCTGAAACACTGTAGTCTAGAGCTGCTGGCCCTAGAGCTGATTTCATGGATGGATTCAATATACATAAATGCAAACAGAAAAGCTTTGGCAGATGCTGTGATACAAGAGACTAGACCATGTGGATTAATGCCTCAGCAAACTAAGGTGGAAATTTGGCCTAGATGAAAAGGAAACTACAAGAAACAGTGATGCAGCTTTAGTTCCACAGACCAGCCATGGATTGAAAAACTACCTTTTAGCCATACCCTAGGCTGCAATGCATTCTCTAGCTTGGTTTCTTACAGATCTGCTACTGCATCTGTACTAGTAAGAAAAAAATAATGTAGCCACTTTTAGAGAATAGCATAGTTACTAATAACTGGATCACAGTGTATTGAGCACTGCAGTGGAAAACACTAATAAAAATGCAACATTATTAACACTTTTCTGCTTATTTTGCTGAAATACTACAGGAGACTACAGCTTGGGCCAGAATGCCACAATAAAGGACACAAAGCAAAAGGCAGTCTTTGTCTTTAAGAAATGAGGTAACGACTTGGTTAAAATGAAGTGACTCGCGTATAGTCCCATAATCTCAGTAACAGGGAAAGAGAAAAGCCTTCAGTCTCTTGACTCCCTCACCACTAGATGATCTTGCTTCCACACAGCAGCAACATTCTCTGATGTGCTATAAGCTCCAGATCCCAACGTAGTTCAACCAGATTTATTAAAAAAAAAAAAAATCTCAGCTGAGCAGCATCCCTGAATGAGAAGCTTAATCTACAGCAAGAACAGAAAATGAAGTTTATTTTTACAAAGAAGATGGGCATCCAAAAGGTGTCTGCTTCTAACCACCCCAATCTGTATGAATTTAACTCTACCTCTTTTATAATTAATGGTTTGGACTTAGAGAGAAAAATAACTCTTATTTAGGTCTCAATTCTCAGAGAATAGAATTAGCAAGGCAAAGAAATATCATCAATAAGGTCACACTTCTGCTCAATGTGTTAGCAGAACTGCAAAGCAGTAAGATAACTATGCTAGAGCACAAGCAGAACTAAAAATTTGTWTGAAAAGATCCTTCAAGAAATCCCAAGTCTTCGAAAAACATGGCATTTAGAAATAAAGCTCATAAATATCCTTAGATTATATTCTTTTACTAGGTCTGTATTGCAGCTACTTCTTACTAACAACCACTAGATCAATAATCAAAAGAGAGTCCGGTATTCTTTTATATAGTCATGCGCTTCATTTTATTAGGCACTTCAGAATGCTGGTGGCCTGTAGCTCTAAGGCAAAAAAGTCTAAATGGAGAATTGATTCATTGCAGTCACAMGACAAGAACTGTTTTTGGCTTGCTGCTGGCAGCAAGAGGTAGGAGTTATTTGACATAAGCAGCTTAACCCCAATATAATTTATCTTTACATAACATCTTTTATAAAAGGCATCATAAAAATCTCGTTTGAGGGGCACCCATTCTCTCTCGTTAAGAGATGAGAAAGTGCGAAAGCAAAATTTAAAGGTGAATGTGAGAAGGCTTGGATAAAGGGGGGATTTTCAGGTATCGCCGATAGCCCTCCAAGAACTAAAAGATGAAGATAAACATGACACACATAAAGGACTGGCATGCATATGCACAGCTAGGAAGCCTAGAGAAGGAGGGTAGATTCAACCTATGGGTTCATACAAAGATCAAAAACTTCTGTGAGCAATAGTAGAAAAGAATGACAAGGATTGGGGTCGTCATTGCAAATAAACGGGATTTTACTCCCCTATTCTTTCAAGGGCTGAGTTCTACTTCTAGATGAACATATAAAAAAGAAACTGCAGGAAATCCAACCTGGGAAGTGATTAACACACACCTTACAATGACAGAAGGGGCAGGGAAAGCTGCCAGCAAATCCTGATAGTGTTCTGTAGATACCATAAGAAAAAGGAATAAGGGGAAAGTCCACAGGTTGAGGCAAGGCCAGAATTTCTGATTAGTGAATAAAATTAAGTTAAAGATTAGAAATGAAGTGAGATTCCAGATCAGGATCTCAAAGATCATTCTATCAGTTACTGCCTGAACTACAACCTATATGCAGGTCTCTGCTATTTTAAATTTGTATATTTGAAATTTGATATTTGACTTGTGAGTCAGATACAATATAAGCTCATGGATGTCTCCATAGGAAGGGAATAATGAATGATCATATCTTGCAGTGTATATATTATTAGCATACGCATGTGTTCCCCATCCCACTTAAAGCAAAACAGATTCCAGGAATCAGCAAGTCTTTCAAGTTTTTCTGCAAAAGGCAGGATGAGATGCTTATTCATATAGTTCAATATAATACTAAATGAAAGCTTTTGACCAATCTTCACAATGTTTCTCATCCACTAACCTACTCTGGTCTGAGAATAGTTCATCGTGTCATTGTTTTCACTTCATTTTATTCATTTCTGGATTATAATAAAGCAGAAGCAGCACTGCATTCCCTTTGCTGTCTCGTAACTCGTGAAACTTCAACTGGAATTCATCACTGAATGAATTCCAAATGCTCCGCAAGAGAAGAACTTTCCACAAGTACATAAAACTATAGTGCCTCTGTTAAACAACATAGTGAGGAAAGCAGTTTGCATTACCAGATAGTACAAATATAGGAAAAAGTTTCACCTCGAGGCAACTCTGCAGGTCATGTTAAGGTACCCAACAGATGGTTTTATTCGGGGTTTCAAATTTCAAATTAAGGACTCTGATGAGGAGAAGAAGACAGGTGAAATTATACCATAGCATAGAATTACAAGCTACTGAGGCCAGAACTGAAGCTCAGTGCTTTTTGCACTACAGCAAAGGAGCTCAGCAAAAAAGAGGAGGACATCATTGACCTTGTTTCACTGCTAATGAGACGTGCTGAGATTGTGCAAGTGCAGGAATTTAAACAGTCCCCTATTGATGAGTTCTTCCCAACAGTGAAAATAAAACTGTTTAGAACATACTGTACACTGTACTGAAACACACTGAGCTCACCCTCAATACAATGACTCATTATTTCCATTTTCTTTAGCAATTAGTTTGAAATAAGAAGAAAGACTTGARAAAACCAAACAGGCTCTCTTATGTAGTTAACAGATCTATGACCTGATTCTCTTCTCAGTGGTTCTAGCATTGTATCATTTTCACACAGCATTCCACTATACCAGCTCCTGCTTTACGTAGATTTAAATAATRCTCACAAATCTTAAAGTGTCCACCTTGAATTGCAAAGTATAACTCACTACAAACATCTGAATATTTGACTTGTGTACCTGTGTAAGATTAGAGATGTCCAAGCTGGCTACAGAATGAAGCTTATTTACATGGTGGGACACTTACTGCTCTCATGGCTATATTGCTTTCGTTAATCAAGTTGACTTGCTTTGGGCTAGTTCAGGAAATCTTTACTTTACACTGCCAATATGGCTGCATATAAAGATTTCCCCTTCAATTATAGGATATGTCTACATTATTTCAACCCTTCAAACACTTTTAATGTTTTTAATAGATAAACAGTCATTCCTGCAGTGTCACTTTAAGATGTTACAACAGAGAACTGCCCATTTCTGCTGAAAGTTACTGTCCCAGGAGTGCAGCTAGCAACATGGAATCTGGACTTGCACTTAGCTACTTCGATGTTAAATCTCCTCATTTTTGATGACAGTTGAATTTAAGCTGCCAGAGGGGGAGAAACACCTAGCTGAGTCCAGCAGTGTTTATTTTAAAAAATCACAAAAGTTTACTTCTATGAATATAAATCAGAACACTTAATTCCTAACTTCTAAATTACATACATTCAGAAAGACCTGCTTATAGGTATAACATGTTTTCTGCAATTACAGTCAACATCAAACTGCTGGATTCATTTACTTTACTACTGTTGCAACTGGATACAAAGGAAAATCACCTGCTAGGCAGCTCTTTGTAATACTGTTTCTCATCTCTTTGGTGATTTTCTCCTTTGAAGAGATACATACCCCCTCCTGCCTACAACACTCCTGTGAGATATTGAAGTAGCAGCATCCCTGTTTTATGGATGAGGAAGAGAAGAAAAACAGAGGAGTGAAACAAATTATTCAAGGCTGGACAAAGCTTACGTAAAGGGGACAGAATTTGAATCCCAGATGCCCTGCTGGAAAACCGAAGCAAATGATGACACTATCATTCCTGTAGAGCATAAATACAGAGACAACATGTTCCAGGAGTTTAAAAAGCTATTCTTTTAGTGTTTGGAACACACTACTCTAACTTTCCCTACGGTTTTGTTTGTACAGTGTATAAGCAGAGTGCATTAATGCTTACATGATGTAATACATAATCAGTACCCTTTCCTAATGAGATACTTACTTCTGTAAGAATTCATCAGACCCGCAAACACTTAGAAAACATTCCTCTTGGACTGGGTATTGATTTATGTARTGTAGGATCTCTACAATTAAGTCATGAGTGATACAGCCAGCTGTAAATAAAGATAGCAAAAAAATTAATAGTAGCTTGCTAGAAAATTTCAGGCTACATTCTTGAGCAAAGAAAGTAAGAATTTCTTTGTAAATGCTAACTACTGCTGCTGTCTAGCCCCATCAAGAGGAATTAGAACAAGCAATATATGATCTTTTTTCTTCTTTGGTTCAGATGCAGTACAACAAGTCATAGAATCTGGGTCTATTTGGAGGAAACTGGTGGCTTGTGAGGTAGCTGGAATGAATTGCTGAGCACTTTTCCAAAGCAGAAAGAAGCAGCAAGTGGATATTTTTTCGAATCTGTAAATTTGAAGTTGTTTTTGTGATTAATGTATCAGTACATTTCCCACGTGCGAACATGATATGATGTAAAAACAGCCTCTGTTGCTGTACAAGACACACAGAAGCTTCAGAAAGTTACTTACCATTGTTATTTCTTTGCACCTTTCATTAGCCATAACAAAGTGATCATACAAATTCTATGCAAGTTTATGTAATCTGCTCTTCAGAAATACTCTATTGTTTTGACAACTCTTCCCCAACACTTCCTCATCTTTTTAAGCCATTTTACAACCCTGTCAATACACTTCCTCTATTCCTATTCTAGAAAAACTGGTGAAAACTAGAAGAAAATAAGATGCRTAATATGTCAATCAAATTGCAAACATATCTGATAAGTTTGGTCTTTACATGCATGCAAGGCATGCTCCACCAGACAAGTTAACTGAGTCTTCAAGTCTGAGATACTCCCTCTAGAGGGGACAATACCTGATTTTTCAGTGAAAAGTAGGCACATAACGCACCGAGGTGGTTTTGCAATGCTGGATTTGGTCTTGACTTCCTCCAGAATTTTCAGGCAACCTTATTGTTTTTATCTGACAACAGAAAAGCCAAAGCAGATTTTCCTTTTCTTTTCATTTTATTCATTTTATCCCTTAAATGCTGCAAAATCAGTGGTCACGGCTATATTAAAGTCCAAGCTTTTACTACAACCTTTAAGTGAACTTTCTGTCATAAAAGTGAGAAGTATTGACATTCGAAAAAAAATCCCCTCCAAAATAAGCACAAAAATCACAATTCCATGTTGACCAACTTGCATCGCTCCAGATTCAGACAGCAGCTGCAAACTAAGCCTAACCAGACAGTTTAGCTGGGTTTAATGGTGTTATGAATAGCCAGAGTAGCCAAGAGTAGAAAATTCATAATAGCAAATCTGGTCCAAATTTGCTATGCCATTATTTTAGAACAAACCAAGAAATGCCAAATTGTTTCTGAGAGGAAATTTAGGATACTATGACTATGATATTCACAGAACAAACAACAATTAGGGGTGGGGGATAGAAGGGGATGACAAAAACCAAACTGAAATAAAAAGAGTTGGTTTCCTTTTGACAACTTGCTGTTTAAGCAACTCTTTATAGCTGACATATAAACTACAATGTTTATTTGCAAAATTTACACACAGCAGAAGAAGGGACATGATGCAGGATCTTGAATTAAAATTATAACATGCACTTTGCTCAAGTTACTCATTGTAAAAAACTGAAACTTGCTAGTATCATTCATTTGCACTCCATAGATTCATTTTTCTTTTCTTGCTCYGCCATGCGTTTTTGCATGACCTAACAGTTCTTTCTGCTTTTTATGCGAGATGGGGCAAAAACAGTGTACTCCCTCCTGCCTTCRAATGCATCCCACTGTTTATTTAGCCTGTCAGCAAATTTAGGATAGGAATTGTTCCTTACATTTGCTTTGGAATCAGCTCGGCTTTCTAAGATGTTTTTGTAAATAAAGTTATACAGAAAATACTTCGAACAACCTATAAGGTAAAATGAAGCTACAGGACAAAATATTTGCCAGTAGTTAAGATTTTGTGTTCAGGTGAACATCAGTGTAGGTCCTTTGCAGATCCTTTGCCTAACTGACATAGTGCAGGGAATACCACCTTCTGTTCAGAGTGTCCTGAGATTTGGGGACCTTGATTTCATGGAATCCAGAAAATAAAGATTCAAGGCTATTAAAATTACTGCTTTGCCAGGCTTTCCAATAACAATGTAGATGCTCCCAATACAAATAATCAAACTTGGATGAGTAAGTGTGGAAGTCTTAGTGACTGTTTTTTGAGAATAAACTTTTAAATACATGCTGACATTCTGTAGAGCTTTGCACTTTCAGATTTCAACCCATCAAACTGAGTATGTTACAGCCAAATAATTCCTCAACAACCAAAGAAAAGATTCATAAAAAAAGATTATCACTTAATGAAASAACACAGGAAGAGAAGAGGAGAAAAAAAAATATTTAATTTCATTTGTTTTTCTGTTTGTAGTTTAACAGATAAAGATTACCGGAACTGGAATCCAAGATCCTCCCATTCACCACAGATCCACCATCCACTGTGGCAATGGCAGCTTCCCACAGACATTAGCAATAGAATAATTCAGGTTGGGAGGGACATTAGAAGGTCCATCTACTCCAACCTCATGCTCAAAGCAGCATCAACACGTATTCAGATCAGGCTGCTCAGGGTTCTGACCAGTCAGATCTCAAAAACATCCAAGGACAGAGACTCCACACCCTCTGTGGGCAATAAGTTCCAATGCCTAATTATTCTCTTTTTCCTTATATACAGTCAGAACTTCTCTTGCTTCAACTTATAACCAATACATACTTCCCTTGRCCTGGTCATCAATCCTGGATGCAGAACAGTCTTAGAAACTACAGACTCTTTTAAGCCTTGGATTCAGCAATAGACTCAAGGATGTGAAAAGTCCTACGACTATAGGGCGACAATCCATATGTTTTAAGTTAGGCACATACTTAAATATCTTTTGAATCAAAGTCTGAGTGCTTCCATTTGCGACTGGTGGAATTGCTGCCAACTGTGATTAAAGAAAGTATAGATCTATACCTTAGCAAAAGTTGCCATAAGCTTGATATTTAATGTGATTTTAACTTTACAGCAAATATCTCAAACACGTATGACAAAAAATGCACTTAATACATAAAGCTTACTCTCCAAGTGTCTTTTCAAATAACATATGTTATCACTTCAGCAGAACTGAAYTGTGGAAGCTATGGAAATCTCAATCACTTACCATTTTGAGTAATAAGCAGTGGATATGGTGAAGAATCTGTCCAAATGCTGATTCTGAATTTTGATTTGCCAAGGATGCCAAGGTCTGGGAACCTTGTTGTGACACTCCAGATTTTCCCAGTATTTGTCTTTAAGTCATAAGCAGGATAGGCACTTCTTATTCTGGGGAGAACATACAATAAAATTAAGTCTWAACAGATACATACTTCAGCTCTCTTGTAACAAGAACAAAACAAAAATACTGCAATAGCAACAGCACATAGAAAGCTGTTAGCTTTCTATATATTTTTTATATGTTTTCCATATATTTTGTGCAAACAGAGGGGACAATAGCAGCAACCTAGACTTTGTTTTGATGCATTAGTGAGATCACTTAATGTATGTACACCTATTTATTTTACTTAATAGGGAAATCATAACTAGAATCTTCATGAACTTCACAGSATCACTGCTAAGCCTGACCTGAGTGAAGCCAAAAGATGTTGAGACACAAACTTCAGTGTAGTGTGATGAGAATAATTTAAGTATAGTGGCTATCAGGGTGCTCAAACATACACTTAAATAACAGAGTTGTACCACAAAGCCAARAGCACGTGCACAGACAGCTGTGACTAGTACAGCTGGTCAAAATGAATATGCTTTCTTTGCGAAATTTTATGTCACTATTTTCACCCAGCACTAGGATCCAGCTTGAAATCCTCATTACTTAGACACTGGTTATTTAAGCAAGTGGCTTTAGAGGACAATAACTGTTACAGTCACTGAAGTCCTCTGATCTTATATACCATTTCCTATAAAATATATCATCCCTCCTCCTTCCAATTACCACAAACTTGCGGAAACGAATTCTCCCTGAGGTGCCATTTCCTGATGAACGCTGGTCACAGGTATTAAAGGCTGTCAGCTGAGCTTAAATTTGCTTTTTAAGCAAATAGACTTCACAGCTGCAGGTAAGGGAGTACATATTGTACCAATTGAGTTTTACATTTCACTAATTGGCCTGAATATTTTAGTAGCTAAATTCAAACATCCTGCACTAAGCATATTGCATTCTTTTTTGTTTGTTAGTTCAAGCAGCATTTTGTGGCTTCTGAGTTGGCAGCACTTTATAAGATCTCTGATTACAGTGTATTTTGTGCCACAGTTCTCTCACAAAGTTCTTCATTACTATGTTACCTCCTGCCTCGGGGCTGCTTCCCCACGCTCTTAAACAACAGTACAAACTCCTCTTTTGACATGTATTTCTACAGCATGAGAAGAGGAGGAAAAAAAATCTGGGCTTCCAAAATTAATAATCCAATGAAGCAGACCATTCTTTATAATAAAAAGCCAGGGGGCATGATGTTTCAGTGGAGTAAGAGGAAATGAGGCTTGACAATACCTGCAGTACATGAGATAGATTTATACTTATAGTAAAAAATCATTATACTACAGCAGCTGTTTTGGTGACCTATGTAGTTGGTGTCAGCCTATTTTCTTTGTGAGCAAGGTGCACATAAAGCTTTCCACTATCACCTATTTCTGTGGAAAGACCAAGAACTGAATAAGACTGAAAACTTCACTACCCTTTCTCTAGCAGCAAATTAATGGGACATGTGCACATGCAGAGCATGAATTACCCCCTCAACTTGGTGGTAGTTATTTCAAAATTAAATGCACCTCCTCTTATCCCCCTTCCACCTTTTTGTATTCTAGGATAATCTGGAGACAAAAATTTCCTTCTTATGCCTTYCAGACAAAAATGCCTTTAGTTCCAGAAAGTGTTGCTTGTTTATGGACACGTATTATTTTCAAGGAACCAATGGACTTCTCACCTGAGCTGCTGGGCAAAACACGTGCATCTCACATAACAAGAATTTTGGAAGTTAGGCCTCCCATAGCATGGCTGAAGTACTACAGAATTATTATGTGAAGAAAATCTTGTGCCACTTGTCTTCTATGTTGCAACAATTCAGCATATCCAGAAAGCACTAACTTTCTGAGGGACCTGCTCTTTCACAATGCCACGTTTTCCTCTGCAATTCACAGCATGTCTCTGAAGTCAGCAGAAGCTGGAGGAACTCTGTATTTTGAAGTATCAAATCCCAAGACTGTCAGTTTGGCATCTTCCTCTGGTATTAATCTGACTTCAAGATGTATTCTAAAGCTACCCATTCTGCTATAGCTATGCTCGTAACTGTAAATAAAACCTGATAAAGGGGTTTTGAAAAYTGCTTTAAAGTTGCATATCTGTACAATGAAATGTTTCAATTATAGATTGTTACCTCTATGAATACTACCTGCAGAAAAACATAATGGGTTTCTACTCGAGCTACATGCTGGAGCTGCAAGTTTGCATGACAGAGTTAGAATTATGTATCTTGCCTCTGATGTAAAAAATTGCTAGTTATTGAGATTCTTTGGGAACTAGAAGGATGGTCCTTCACAAAGACTGAATGGGTTAGTTTTTTGCAAATCAATGAGATTTCTTGGTCTCTTCTTTGCTGTAACATTTTCTTCTGAGAATGCTTTCTTTTTTGATGGACRAAAAGCATAGTTTCTTTTCATTTTCTTTTTAAAAGAATATGTGCTACTGAAGTACACAAAACAAGTGATTGCAAAACAGGAATGGCTTAATAAAACAACCAACTCATTTATTCAGGGAAAACAAAAAAGGAATCAATAGCCTGTAATTGGAGCACGAAGCTAAAAGTAGAATGTTTGGACACAGAAATCTGAATATCTGAAAGGTAGTCTGCCATATGGAATATGCCTTCAAGTATCTGATGTTATTAGAATTGAATATTTGGGGTAAAACCTGATGAACCGTGTAAAAAAACTGAGACTGTACGAATGAGAGTGTTTGGAGGCTGACTATCTACATATGTAGCTGTATGAAGCTAAAATATATTCACTGTTAATTTCAGGGCAATACCAAACTAGATTTTTTTTGTTGTTTTGAGAGAAGTAAGTTAGCTGACCTTGAGTACAGTCAGTTCAATAAAGTCTAATTAAATAAAAAAAAGCAGCACTCCGTTTCTCATCTACTTTTGAGGGGGAAAAATGCATGCACTTGTAGTAATGACTTGCTAGTGTGATCAGTGAATACATACAAAAGGCAATGAAGTTGCACAGATGGTCTCAAGTCCTGCATTTCTTATGGCTCTTGGATTTGAGCACAATTTCTTTTTGTGAAGATTAAGTGAAAAATGTTCAATCCCATTAAGCCACACTATTAACTGTAATGGTAAACAGTAATTAAAGGAATTTTTTTCACATGCCAAATCTAACTTTTCATCATCACAGTACATAGCAATTCTTGTCTTGTTTTTCTCCTTCTCCAAACTACACATGCATTAATGTTGTCCAAGAAAGTGACAGAAAACAGATCTTAGGTTTCATACATTAAACCCCACGAATACTGAAGAATTAAATGTACTTGTCAATAATAAAAGGGACAGTGAAGGGAGAAAATATTTTCAGAATTAATATTCCTTTGTGGATTTTAATCTTTAAACCAAAATTAGCAGTCTTCCCATATTTAAAGATATACTGGAATTATGGCAGTGTTCAGGAATGCAGGGATAACCAATACAATTAATATAAATAAGGAAAATGTGACAGTTGGTCGAGTAAAGTTTTTTTCATTACTTACTTCCCTACTGCATTGCAAAATGCAACTGTGTTTTCATTACTCCCTTGAGTCGCTTCAACCAGCTGGATAGACCAACCTGCAGGCTGAAAATACCAAAAAGAAACCRGAAGAAACAGAGCTTAGTTATTTAGATAACAGAAAGAGAATAAGTATAAGGTTAACCTTGCATTTGGTTCCATGAGAACTAACCATACCTTATCACTGTTTCATGGACATGATGGAGCTCCAAATAAGCACAAATAACCGCATGGATTTTGACTGCACTCTTCATGCTTACAGAGATAAAATGGAAAGTCACAAAGCATCATCTGCCCAGGATTTATTTATTTTTTTCTTCCCCTCCTTGTAAAACATAAGAAATTCCCCACAAAGTTTTMAAAATTCACCTAGTGTCAGACTGCAAGTGATTCTAAATGTGAAAGACATACTCTTAGTTTACAAAAGGGAGAAGAGACAAATGAAGCTTATGCTGCAGTGAGTTTTAATTCTTAACTTCTCCCTTTCTGCCCTTGCAGGAAGCTCAAGATTCCCTCAAGCTCCACAAACCTCTCAGGTAAGTCCATAAGAAAGACAACAGGAAGCTAGTGTATTCCGTCTGAACAGGAAAGATCCCTGGGTGCTTGCTTTCAACTTTGAGAGCACAGGTCTGAGCTTTTATTTTGGGCCAAAGCTCTATTTTGTCTATTTGCCACAGTACACTTCAGTGAGAATGTTACCTCCAGGAAAGGGTTTAATAGTACCATATCTGCAAGCCCATTCTACATTGCACACACAGACATTCTGACTCAAGACCCAACTGAAACCAACATCAAACCCCTTCAGAAAGAGGAACAACTAATGAGGTGACACATAAGAGGAAACAGAGATCTGGTACAAGATGGAGTTTTGCCATTTTAATAATAACAACACATTCTTTCTGGTCAAAGAAATGCAATGTATCTGAAAAGTTTGTGGTTCGGAAATTATTAGTCACAATTTAGAAGGTGACATAAGTATAAAAGATAAAAGACCAGWTGGAAGCTGTAGAGGGGGAACTAGAAAGGTTCTAATGAAATTAAAGACAATAAGGAAGCAACATCAATACAAGGAAAAATTGGAATGCCTAGTAGGAAGACAGTGGATAACCTTGAGGATTGAAATAATAAAATGAAATTAAATTCAGTAATAGAAATTCATAGGCTGTAAGGCTCTGATACTAAGAACTGCCTAAAAGTTATTTACAGAAGGTCCTTCAATAGTCACTGGAAAGAATAAGAACTCTAATATTTTATTTTTTTCCACTTTTGTTAGATAACTACTTTGTAACACAACTACAGTAGGCACTAAAAAGACTTCCTGATAGAGGCTCACTACTTAAAAATGATGAATGATCTGATAACACAAATGGGCTCGCAACATTACGCAGTCATTAAAAAAAAAAAGAAAACAAATACTGGTCACACACATATCAAGGTAGATACTTTCACAAAAAGATATTTTTACGAGGCTYTAGGAAGTCTTCTTGTGGGATGCTGTGTATAATGCTGGTCATCTATATTCCAGATAAGGAATTAAACTAGAAAAAGTGCAAAGAGGCATTACTCCTGCTTGTGGAGGAACTCTAACCAGTAGCAGGAGAACACCTCCCAGAGCACAGCATAGACAGCTAAGAAAGTTAGGGCAGGAGTTGCAGCAAGGGCACAAAGGGAGCCCAGAATCTTTACTGAAGACTGCCTAGTGATGGTGGTGAGGTGCCACACGGCACAGTCTCCCTCACAGGCTGCAAGAATTGTCCTTAAMATGGCAGAGGCTTCAAGAAGGATGCTGCAGCCCAGGTTTCCAGTTGCATTAATATTATAACTCCTTGTTCTTTCGTTTTGATCTTGCCAAATTTTCAACAGTTCTTGTAGAAATGGCCCACACTGCATGTCTGCATCCACCCTAGAAGTTGTTTTTAATCTTTTTAAAAWTTTTTTATGAATGAAAGTCAGATACTTTTGAAAAAAAATTCAAGGAAAAACACAATCTGCCACTAATAACAAACAGTCATTAATACTAGGTTGGTTTTAATACTAAGCCAGCAACAGCTAGCTGCCAGCAACAGCTAGCTGACAAGTAATCACACTAGGGGATTGAAATGTGAGGATAATTGGTCTCTGGTTCTATTTCCGCCCCCCCCCCGCTCTTTCTGGTAAACGTTTCACAAATTTATCCAGGTATACCATGGAAAAGAGAGCACTGAATAAATGAGAAGTTAAGAAAAAACAGGCCACAGTTAAAAAAAAAAAAAATGAGGCTGGGACAAACATCAAATGGGATGGGAAGAAAAAGATAAGAAGAGAGTGAAACAGCAACTGGTAGCTCAGGAAGGATGAACAGAAAGAGATTAAGCAAGGAGAGGGCCGAAAAGCAGGACAGAAAAGGCTGAGAGGAGATAGGTACGTAGCCTCAAATCCACAGCTTCAAGAAGGACGTTGTTAAGTAATTACTAAGCAACAGGAAAAAGGGCTTGAGAGATGAAGCAGGAATCCTGACCCTCTCCTGCAGGACAGGGACCTGAATACAGGAGTTGTCASTCTCACTGTGCCTTTGCTGTCAGCAGTCCTCAGTGAGTCCCAGTGACAAACAGGCATCCTGTAGACTGGTGCTAGTTTATGCAGAGGGCATTAATMTGCCATAGCTAATAGTAACTCAGGTCAGTTCTGGTATGAGAGGTATACGTAACAGACATATAGCTCCAATTCTGCTGACGAATCAYGCAGCTGAGATAATACATGGATATTTGGTTTTGTCATTATGGTTTTCAGGTGTCCAGAAACCTTAACTCCTCCCCATTGTGTATAAAGGTAAAATACTAACTATACGATTACACATTATTTTTCTACAGGATCCCAGCCTCTACCTGTCTGAAAGATCTGAAAAGTGTGCAGTGAATGAGACAAGGAATTCCATATAGAGAGAACTGATGATGTCAGGGTTAAAGTAGCAGAGTGCAGCCCTAGAATATTAGAATCGCTCTTTTGCCCATCCACAGATTTCTTACATGATGCTAATCAAATCAAATGAACCATGCTTCCCAAATATGAGCATCAATTGTGTATTCCTCATTTCTGGAGTGCCCAAACTGAAATCCTAAAGTTCAGTGTGATGACTACTCACTGCAGCAATGGAAGCCAGTAATTGAAAGACTTTTGTGAAGTGAATCTTGCTATCTATTCTGAAAACATTAGATCCTCGGTATGTTAGATGGAGCTGTCAAAGCTAATGGATATTTTTTAGATTATGTTTTAGTTTTCCTTCTAACACAGAGAAAAAAATATCTTCTTACAGAGATGTTATGAAGACAGCTTCTTAATGTTTTTGAACATCTGTTCTAGTGGTGACAAGCCCGCAGAAAATTAATGAGGTTGCCTTATTTCACAGGACATATTTTGAACAGCACGTATTAAATAAAGCCTAGGGCCATACAACTGCATCCAGGAGTTAAGGATCATAATGACAACCTGTATTTCTTATATCTTGATTTCATTAATGTGACTATTTCAGCTTGCATAATTTTGACCTATTTGAATGCTAAGCTCCATGTTTCAGCACCCTTTCTGCTTCATCTAGTCTACTGCTGTGGTTCACATCTCCTACTACTCAGATGCATCACTCACTTGACCTGGGCTTCACCAGTCTCTGCTTACTCTCTCCYGTTTTCGTGATCCACTTTTCCAGCCATTCTGATGGCCAAACTCAGCATAAACCCTATCCATCTCAGCCCCTCTCATCTTCTCCAGAATTTCTAGCCCAGTAGCAATGAGTTACCTCTTCCCAGGCTTTTTCACCCTTTCCTCTCTGAACTTTGTTTCGCTGTTATTTTCCCTCTCTTACTGTCTCAAGGCAAGTGCCAGCCCCTTGCCTCTCTTTCTGTCCTGTTATAGCTTGTRTCTCCATGAAGGAATTCCTGTGACCACAATGATTTTTCTGCTACAAATTAATTCTCTCCTATTTTCCCATTTCTCCTTTCTTTATGTTTGTATATGCAGTTCTCCCTATCCACAGAAACAAGTCAATCAGATGTCTCTTCCCCCTTGCTTTAAGATGTTGTGATCTCTGGGAACTAAAAGTAGAACATGAGCCAAAATTGCCTTTCAGTATTTATGGTGCAGAGGTATCCTGTGAGCTATTTAAGGATTCCTATAATGATTCAGAATGCTAGCAAGGACAAGAGGAAAGAAGATTTATCATTTTTCTTTTTCTTTCCCTATGACAAGATTTTGAAAGAAGAGGAAAATGAGGAGAAATATAATATCAGAAAGAGATGTGGAGTCATGGAAGACATAGTTAATAAAAACTGCAAAGCCACAAATGGAGTCATGGACACCTGATAGAAGGGGGTCAAAAACAGATAAAGTATTTGCTTCAGAAAGACAGCTAAAGACAGAGTGTATGCTATGGGATCCAGCTTCCACAGCTACAGTAGGCATATTTATTTTTAAAAAAGAATTATATATGCACACATAACTGCAAGCATAACAGGGTGAAGGCAGGTCACAGTATGCCATCTCCCTCAGGATCAGGATATGTCAGCCAAACTAGACATACAGAGATAATCTGGCTCAACAGAAGAAYAAATCCAGCGTAACGTATTGTTATTTTGAATCTCAGATTTGATATCGGATCATATAGATATTAGGATCATAGAAATGTTATATTTTCTTTCAAAAATTCTACATTTGTGTGCTTCTCCTTCTGTTGTAGCTGTATGGTTCAATGAGTCAACTAATTGTCATGGTTAAAAAGCWCATTACTGGTTATACTCTAAACTACTGGAGCATTCTAGACCACACTGTCTGAGAATCTAGATTGTGAACTGGCAAGTTTCTGTTAAAGTAAAYGAAAATGCTCTATTTTATACTAGGTGAGGAACAGGCCCTACTACTTCAAAACGAAGTAAAATCTTTCTCATGGGTAGACGGCAGAGATGTGTTGACACTTTAAGTATAAATTGGGTAAAACATGGATCAGGTAGAACACAGATTCTGCCAGTAAAAAATCCTCATTAGCTAGACAGAGCAGACATCTTCCTTTCAAAAGTGATTTTTTATGGTCTGCTGGGTTCTCTTCTGATATTAGAATCAAATGAAGAGAATGTTTGGAGGTTTTCATGCTGCATAAATCTCTCTTACTAATCATGTACTGTTTGTTTGAGGGCATCCTTCTTGTAAACATATAAAAATACTACAGGAAATACTGACTGCCAAGAAATCAAAAGTTGCACAATTAATTGAAAATACACCTGTCTCTTTCCTGTATCTTCGCAGGGAGCAAAGACTAAATTCAAAGGCCACAGAAGCAAATAAAAAGTCTCACAGTTGCTCCACAGAACAAAAAGGTTTTCATTCCCCAAGGTACAAATGCCTTCTCTTTCATCAGGTCCTTAAATGAAGTGTTTCTAATCAATGCTGCATCACTGTGAGTAAATATGCAAAGTGCAAGGACACAGGCAACTAGGATCAAGAACAAAAAATGTAAATACCTCTCTGTTGCACCCAGAGTTGCTGGGCCAGATGGGTCCTATGTTTAATCCTCCTGAACTSTTGGTTGAACAAGCTTCCCCATTTCCGCTTTCATCTCTCACTCCTTGTCCAAATGGATAGTTGTCCAAAAAGATAGGATATTGAGCAACTACATTGTCAAAGCCTATCTGAAAACTCAGATTTTTGTTGCCTCTCTCCACATTTGAATCAAACACATATGCGGCTGGAATTACACTGTTCCTTCTGTAGATTTCTCTTTCTTTACTATACGAGTAGGAATCCACCATAGAGATATTTCTGTAATCAGATAGAAAGGAAGATCTGAAGCCAATCACTGGTGTCACTGTGCCTTCATGCCAATGAGATGAAGGATGTCCAGGGTAAAGTTCACCACAGGTGACTGGAGGATGACCACCACAGGCGACTGGAGGTTGACCACATAACTGCTGCTCCGGCACATTCAAATCAAAGATGTCTGCCACGAAAAAATTTTCTTSGGGATGATGTAAATGTGAAGAACCATAAAAAAAAATTTCATTGCTGACTTCATCAACTATTTGATCAAATCCTAGACTGACCTGTCCAGCAGATTCAGAATGATACATTGAATAAGAAGCTTGGTCCTCAGCCTGTCCTTCATGAAATTCATCGTGTGAGAAAGGCACTCTCCCAAAGTATGCCATAGCTCCTTCTTTTCTTCAGTCTTGTTTATCCTCAGGGGAGTTTTAAAATAGTTCCAAGGTCAAAAGGGTATTGCTTYGGAACTGGAGCTGCATACACACTGAAACAAAGAACAGAATAAAAGTTAAACCAAAAAATACCTTGCAAGTGGAAAGCTAGATACACTTGCGTATTCTTCACTTTAGAGCTTTCTCCATAGGGTGTAAAGATTTTCTTTATATGAAGAATAAACATTCTTTCACCTGATCCTCATTTTCAGCCTTAAAATTYTCTCTGCTCATCCTGATTTCTAAATAATGTTGAAAAGGTGGATGGAACAATTGATCTAAAATACTAGTTTTCAYGATCATTAAGAAAAAATTTCCTTATTATTCCCATTATTTTACACCATTATAGCATACTCATTCTAAGATTCCAAAACCAGTATGTAGCAAAACTTCATATTGAATGTCAACTTAACTGAAGTTTTATTCATGTTCCCTTGTCTTTTCTGTGTCTGTCTGTGAAAATGTCCTCATACTCTACCACTTTTTATCCTAGTGCAATCAGGTGAAGAAAGAGGTTAAGTGAAAGAAAGGGATGAAACAGAGAAGACTTGCCTCTCCACTTAATATTCAAAGAACACCCACAAAGACTGAACTTAGCATAGAAATCAAAATAAATATAAACCTTTTTCAGCTTTTTTTCTTTTGTTTTATAAAACCAATTTACCTTCAAGGCCTGAAGTTTTATCTTTATTAGTAGATTAACAGGGCAAGGCATGTGCTCCTGCAGTGGCTTAGCATCATTCATGCTGTTATAAGCATGCTTCCTGATATGATTTTGGCATTTGTCAAGTCATTCTCTCCTAGGCATGGTTCAGATGGACAGCATGTACTGGATATTATTCCCAGTAGGCACAAGGCTACCTTTCCTAGGAAGACAGTTGAGCTCTATGGATATGATTGGTTCTGTGTTGCCTGCCCTCAAGGCCCTGGTCTGTTCAATTTACTGGCACAGATGTAGCCTAAAACCAGAAAAGGCATGGAACAGCAGCACCACACAACACACATAATTGTGCTGGGGACTTTATCACATAAAAGAAACTTTTCTTTTTTTTAATGATTTAGTAAAAAAGTGCATTCCCTAACAGAAAAAAAAATACTACTGAGATGAAAAGYGTTCTCAGATATTGCTAA
Source organism: Rhea americana (assembly GCF_003343005.1). Lineage (NCBI taxonomy): Eukaryota > Metazoa > Chordata > Aves > Rheiformes > Rheidae > Rhea > Rhea americana. The sequence continues at coordinate 3,413,033 of NW_028187088.1, forward strand.
AGCTTAGCATCACAAATAGCTTTTCCAATATGTCCCCAAGATCTATACTGTATTAGCTTAGATAATAGCATCTTGCAATGAAAATCTATATCACAGCAGAAGGTATTCACCACAGCTTTATTTATTTCTGTTTTATTTGAAATCATACTCTAGGTGACACAGGCTCCTGTCACCCACAGTCAGAAAAGAGAAATGAAATGTTAAATAGGCTGAAATTAAGTCTCCAAGTTATTCCCATCTACTCTTTCAAGCACTCTACTCAGTGATTTCACATGCTGTGTGCTTCAGTTTGCTTTGGCTGTGTTGAAAAAAGCATTTGGGAAGCTGCAATAAGCCAAATAGACAAAATGATACATACCACTCTGACTGAGGCCCTGCACATTGGACTCCTCTTACAAATAACAAGCCAAATCCTGCACACTTCCCTCAGAGTGAATCCTCCCTTTCACTCCGTTTTTTGGACCAATATGACATCCTTTCTTTTGCAAAAAAAAAAAAAAAAAAAAAAAAAAAAAAAAAAAAAAAAAAAAAAAAAAAAAAAAAAAGGAATAAAGGTAGAAATAACTTTTTTTTTTTCTTTTAACTATATTGCCCTCATTTACAACTTCTTCTACTCCCAATTTCTACTGCAGGTGTTTAAAAGAAGAAGAAAGAATATTTCCATTAAATCAAAAGAGAAAATTTTTACTCCCTTTTTTCCTTGAAAATTAGAATGTTTCAGAAAAAAAATAAAAGTGAAAAGAACGATCACTCCCTCCAGTCTCACCTTCCCTAATAAAGAATGGATACATAGAAGCCTATAAAAGAGGTACAGAGAACACAACACTTTTAACACACTTTAAACTGTTTCGAAAATATTTTCTTTGCCATTTAAACATGTTCTGTGATACCATAATGATACGTAAATGTCTGAGAGCTAGTCCTGGTTATTACACCATTAAGGCTTTTATGTGYAGCACCACTTTTCTCAGACGAACGTTTGCACTCACACACCRCCTCCATCTATCTATATATGAATGTTTATCTCCTGTACTCTCCATACTTTTCAGAAATATTGCTTGTCTAGTGCTCTTYGAAGGCAGGTTAGGTACAGTGCCAAGGGCAGGAAGGAGTGTCGCCTCTGTATTCTGCTCCCCTGTTTTTCTCAGTGGAAACAGAAGTCCACATGAGATGACCATGTAACACAGCAGGGTCCTCTCCAAGTCCACACCGCTGCAAAAGGAGATTGAGTTAAATAGCAGAATATGTACAGCATTGTTTGTAGTACCACATCTCTATTATGTAGGCATATATTTGAAACTTACCATCTAGACTGGAGACTCCACATATGATGTTGAAAATCTCACTTATTACACTCACTTGCTGGGCTGTCAGGAAGACTAGGTTCTGTATTTGGCTAACTCCTCATCCTTCTTGAAACACCATCGACACATCACAAAAGGATTTGGCTCTTTGCCAGCCACTATTACTGCACTTGAATCATGTAAAGGGCATTGACAACCCATAAAATTCAAAATTAATTAATGAAACAAAAATATAATTTAAAAAAGWTAAGCTTTAAGGTTTATTTTCTTTGCCTCATGATTTCTGAATTCACATTTTGGAGTTTGTTTGTTTTTTCTCCCTCTGGAACCATGAAGTCTTCCTCTTCTTTTTAAATGACAACTCAAGTTTTCACATAATCACATAATTCTGGTATCTGGGATTTTAAGAGACAATCCCATCACACTGTAAAATTCTTAAATACAAATCGAACAAGTTGACAGCATTACACAACGCTCACAACACGGTAGCTGATGTCCAAGTATACTAAAACACTCTCCTTCCTCCAGCATGCACCCGCGTTCTAACAAAAAAAMGCTCTGTGCACTGTAGGCTCGGTTTTCTCGTTTTACCGGAACCCAAAAGTACACTACCGGGCCATGTGCTAACCAGTAAGAATATCTGTTGCAACCTCTTACCTGAAACACATAATCTGTTAGAAGAATATAGTCTCCTATTTCTTCCTGTTCACAGTCATGTTCGAATGACCTACGTGCTTTCAATATCAAGGGGGCGTAACTTGTTCATCAGAAGCTCTCCTTCCTGTTTAACCGGTTTACTGAGGTAATGATTCTTTCCCACATCTTCCTTCAGGGAAATTTCAAACGTAAGTAGTAATCAAAAGGTAACACCTTACCTGTTGTCTTTCTCGTTATTTGGGAACCTTACTTTTTTCTTAACATGATGGTAGACGACCTCACGCTTACAGGACAAGTATCACACATGTTTACAATAACAAGACAATTTCTCCATGGAGAARGCTTGGGAAGATTCAGCTYTTAGAAAGACTTTCGCATTACARCAGGGTTCTGAAAWTTTTCCCTTCTCCACCTTCATGCAGCTTCAGTCTKTGTGTCCCTGGGGCTGCAGRCTCTGACAGCGACTCTTAGCTCTGCTCACAGGAGAGAGGGAAGCTACGCACCTTTGCATGGCAGAGAGGCCCTCCAGCTTTGGCTCCTGAGGAYGTAGACCTGGGATAGTCTAACAGAGGAGACAACTTTCCTTACACTGGGATGCTTCCTAAAGACTGATGAAGCCTTTGCCCCTCTGTGGAGGGCCTGCTGAAGAGCTGGAGTAAGTACAGTACCAGTCACAGACATATTCCTTGAACTCAAGCAGCCCAGGACTCTCCATAAAAGGGAGCAGCAGAGGCTGCTCCAGGCACGATGCTGAGGGAGCTCCCTCAGGGACCATCTGCCTCCACATTTCATACCATTCCTTAAAAAGGTATAGGCTGCTCGACTGAAGTGGCTATTCAGAATTCACACAAAATCCCAATCCTAATCCACTCCAGAGTTGTCACAAGCATGAAAATATCCTTACAGAGGGTGAGGGAGCTAGTCTAAACAAAACAGTATTTCAGTTACAAAAGCTTGTGTACAGTAACACTGAACTGMTTAGGATAAGTCATTTAAAGTTAATAATTAATTGCAGATATCTTACATCTGATAACAAAGTAAATAAAGGAAGAATTTGATAAAGCATTATAGGGAAAATTCTGCCCTTCAAAGTACTGCAAAGGCTGTCAGTGATGTTGCTGTGATTTAAAAGCATTTAGCCAAAGACAAAACTTATTTCAGTTGGTGAAAGGTGATGCATTTTTGTTCATACATTCTCAAACCCTTAAAACATCAACTGGCTCCGTGAACTATTTGGTGGCATTTATGCTGCACTGTGGTCGTTACCAGTGATTACCGTGAAGCAATCCTGAAACAGAGGAACACAYCAATTTTGGGAGCTGCCATTTCAGAGCTTATGGCAGAGCAACTGCATGTTGTTGCTTCATCTCACAGTGATTGGACATAACAAAAGGACAGAGAAAACAGAGACAGCGTGCGCAGAAAGAATTAATAYTCCCAAGCAAACACAGAAAGTTATATGAATAATGGGAACAGAGCTGGGACATGTCTCCCTCCCCCCTCATAATGATTTCCAGAAAGTTATGAAGATTTTTCTTGGGAAACCCTGAATGTTTTCTGGATTTTAATTAGGCTTGAAGGTGGTCATTATTTTTCTGCTTTCTGTTTCCCATCTAAATACCAGGCAGTAACTGTTGAGTCATCTTCTACTCTAAATCTCTAGAACTCTCTAYCATGATAGAACTATCAGGAACCTTCCCCTCCTCTTTTTCTGGCACTAGGACATAATCTCTAGAGACAAAGCAAACTGGAGACTCCCTACTGGCTTGTCTCTCTCTCTTCAGTTAGATGCTCTCACTGCTCCACCAGCTGGCAGGAGTCTACATTGCACTAACGGTGAAGACACATCATGTATTYGGTTAGCTGCAAATGTCCATGTATGAGTTAACTCTGACAAAAAGCACAGCTGAGCTGAGCTGAGCTGATAAAAGTGTCACGCTTACACCTCAGAAGAAAATACAGCATTTTCAGTAAGCTCGTGCTCTCAGTCTTGCTTSACACGCTTTTTAGAGCTTCCCTGAACTGCACCCTCCATACGGCAGGGATGYGGATACGATTTTAAGTGTAACAGGTTTGCAAAAGGAGTGCAGCAAAGTGTTTCAGGAATTCGTGGGACCAGAAACCTCACTTAACATAAAGCCAATGAAGAAACTGCTCCATTTCATAACAGCCCAGACAATCCATGTTACCGTTCTCCAGTGCCACCTACTGTCATTTCCCCAAAACTGTGATGCAAGAAACAGAGATCATCATGGCAGGCACAACAGCAATTAAACTTTATGGCTGGCTATGGGGAATGCTATCATATTTATCATTACCACCGTCAAACATGGCCCCTGTCAGAAGGTTACCCTTTATGAGAAAGATTCGTGATGGCTGAGACCCTGCTTGTGGGGCACGCARTATCACTTCTCTCGGATAAGTGCTTTAAAGTACTGCTGCACCACGGCAGTGACAAAGCATCAGCAAAACTGCACAGGTACAACAGAGTTCTTCCACATGCTGGTAGAAAATAAAAAATGATCAAGGGCAAGATTTTTTTTTTGGGGGGGGGGGATTGTTTTTAAGCAAGAGATGAACAAGAATTCTGGTAATACAAAGATGCGACTAAGAGCTACCCCCATGTTGCTGGGTTTTGTGCGACAGRTCTTTGTTTCTTTCTACTTCACAAGCTTCACAGAGCAGGAATTATGCTTTCTTACCTGTTTAGGGAAGACCCAGAAGAGTAGATGCTACTTAAAAGAACTAAAGACAACTGCAAGGAAAATAAAAGTACCCAAAACAATATGGTGGTTGAGTCACAACGAAATGAAATGATTCAACCTTTATTATAAAGGGTAAAAAGGACTTTCAAATTCTGAAAACACTCCTCATCTTCTACTTATTAACAGAGAATAAATCAGGAAAAAGACAAGCAGCAAGGGAAGTGTGTGTGTGGAAGGGAAGGGGTTCACTTTTCCATGRGGAAAAAACACAATACATTTTATATTACATGGAAAATATTCTCACAGGCTCTGACACTTATGTACAATATACAAAGTTACTAAATTGCCAACACCCTCCTGATGTTTGAAAATGCTGTTGTGAAAGTACTACCTCCACAGTCTGCACACACAGACTGCAAAGCTAGCCACAACCAAACGTAGACCATGGATTTTAATCTCTCCTTCTATTTGAACACCTTTCGTACTTTGATCCTGTAAAAGGAACAGCATGCTCTAGCATACAGAATTGTTTTTGGAAACAACAGTGACTCCAGCTTCAAAAGACCAAATTGCTGAAAAAAAAGAATGCTGAAATGCAAAGCAGATTCATTACTGTGCTAAAATACAGAGTTAAAGGCAGGCAGGCAGATCAAAATATATATGTATATAAGCCTAATATATATTAGGTGACCCAAGAAAGAAGCTTAAGTGCTTCAGAAAAAGAGAAGTCAAGTCACCCCCAAAGCTGAGGAGTGTTTACAGCCAAAACTTATGTTCAGACTCTTTTTTAAGTTTCATTTGGTGTTCTTTCCTTCCATTTCTCTTACCTTCTGTGATTTTTCTGCTATGTTTTCTTATGYTGTTCCTTCCAGCTCCTCATTCTAGTGTGCCTGCTCTATGGCTTTCCGTGAAATTCAGCTTTGTCATTCCAGTGCACTCAACAGGGTTTGCTGACCTTCTGTAAACTGTTTGTATCATACACTGTACAAATATGCACACATATATATATGTGGGGGGTATATATATGTGTGTGTGTGTGTATATATATATATATATATTATATATATATAAATGGTCTTGTGATACTGGCATACATTAAGATAAGCTCTCTTAGCAATTAAAGCAAGTTTTCTGATATGAAAAAAATAGTAAGCTAGTTCATCACCATTTCTGAGATCCTCTCAGCTTGAAGCTCACTGTGCACGGGTCCCTGTAGGATTTCTGGAGAAGAAAGAGAACAGAGAATGCTCTCAAAGCACAGAGCTCTGCCACCCTGATGAATTTGAGCCTTGGTGACAAAACCAAGGTGACTCTGCTATTCCAGCCTGATAGAATGATCCCATGTTGCCCAAAGGAGCTGTTAATATTACAATTTCCTTGAAGAGGACCTAACTTATAAGCAGGGCTCTAAAACTAGCTTCTAAGCAACTGCAAAAGAGGGAAAGAGCAACGGTGATAAAAACATGCTTGTCCCTCTTGTTGGTTTTGCTGYGAGCTGACCTTTGGTTCATGCGAGATACCAGTTTAGTGACTACTGGAAAGTATCAAAGGAGCTTGCTTATTATTTCGATGAAGTAGTAGGACTGAATCCTCTTCTCTTAATGATGACATGAATAGCTTCAGTGAAACCACTGGAATTATACCAGAGTAGATCTAGCCTAACATCTCAATCAGCTCTCCTATCTTTATCAAAGAAAACACATTAGTAACTGTTCAAGCATAGGAACACAGGCATCCTAAGGTCAAAACAAAATCTCGCTTACATAGTTATTAACTTTGTCCAATTTTGCATTTCCACAAAGATGCTTCGCTTMTATCTATTGTACTGCACATATTGCAATACTACAACATCTTAAATAATACAATATTTCTGAATTTTCCCTAATTCTTGTGCCTGGTAACTTCTTGCATCTTACTTCCTATTTTAATTTTGCCATCATAATTGGTCAAAGTATGATTGAAACACTCGCTTTTAGCATAAAAAATGGCTTTTACAAAAATTAGTCAGTGTGTGTATATATAATTTCTAAACCAACTGAACATCATTCCTTATATGCAATTCAGGAAATAAAGCATCTGCTGAGATAGCTAATTTGACTGCATACTTAGGTTGCCTATGTATGCCAGCAAAGCATTCATTATTGTTTTCATTAAAACTTTACCTGCAGCATGAAAGCCAATAATAATTTACTTGAGTTTTCACATAAATAATGCAAAGGTACTGCTTACCTGCAATAATACATATTTCTGCAAACTGCTATGTGAAATTAAGATCCCAGCAGCTCACCACCGTGCTTGCACGGCCCTGGAATCAGTGGCTGTCAAACAGATACCTGCTGTGCCCAGAATACAGTGCTTCATCTATCACTGCAAAGTACCTTTCCCCACCAATGGTACCTGCACAGATGATTCTTACAATAGCAACTACTCTCTGTTGTGTCAGGTCCTGTGCTAGCCTGCAGTTGGTGCTGGTAATGATGCTTTTGTATTTACAAACCATGGGAGCAGGAAGGAGGACTCTGTTAACTGGACATGGATTGGTTAGGTGCACCCAAAGCAGCTAGGTGATATACTCGCAACACGGCAGTTCTGCAGCTCTAAACATACCCACTACAAAATGACACCAGAAGCACTGATAACATTGTAGCAGCCATAGCTTTGATTTGTGTTCCACCTGGCATTATTTTGGGCAGCCCAGCCAACCYTTACTCTGCTTCTGTCCCTCTGGCCTCCCCTCCTTGCTCTGTCTTCCTCTAGCACCGTAATGAAATGGTGCCTAGCAGGGAGTCTGAAGTCAGCAGCATAATGCTTCACATGAGAAGCTAAGCAGAGCAGATGAATCAGAGGGCAGCCTGTAAGGCCTAGGCAGGGAGGGCAAAAAGAAAACTGTGCTGCAGTATAGGTATCTCAGGGGAAAATGAGGAGAAGGAATCGGACTCTGCAGTGTTACTTTGTACAGTGATCTCTGTGGTTTGCTGATGCCTTCCAAGAACAAGTTCCCTGCTCACAGTTAGATCAGATCATGTGGGAAGCAATGATTTAGTAAAGGAGGAGAGGCAAAAGCAACAAAGTTCTTCCCACCCCAAAACCCTTGAAACTCCTTATCCAAAAGGTTCATTAGTCTTTACACAGATAGTGATTTCCTGATACTTTCTTGGGGGGATAACTACTATAAAAGAAACAAATGGTACCATCCATCACTACAGTTCATGAACAGCTGAAACCACCATGTGCTGATGACATAAATGCAGACAAGAACAGAGAGACATTTTCCACCGCTGTTGCTGCAGAAAATGCGAAAGAGGAAGTTTTCAGATTAGGTATTTTCCCTATACTTGGCACCAATCTCCTGTCACCTCTGCACCACTGGACTATGTATAGCTCATTTCAATCTCATTTGAGGTTCATTTGCAAAGTTAGAAACTCAGACTAAGTAGAGAGTTTAGATTGCTATGACCCTATTACAAAGAGACATGCTACAAGTAGCACAACCATCTCCTCTCTTTCCTAAGCAAGTACTAAAATTACCAGATCAATCTGATTCCAAGTCTGGAAACAGTCTGCTCCACCCAGAGCTGGTGGCATCACCTTGGGAGCTGCCTGGTGCAGAGCTCTGAGTTGGGACACCTAACTGGAAACCTACAGTGTTTAAGTTGAGCATGAGCCCAAGACAAGCCTAAAAGCAAAGGAATACAGAATTCACTGTAATTTTGTGGGTTTGTTTTCTTTCTTTCTTTCTTTCTTTTTTTT
>NW_028187088.1:3421483-3426866 GCF_003343005.1 Rhea americana
TTCAAGGATAAAGGGGAAGGAGAGTTTCAGAATACTCAGAATGGCTCTATCTGATGCCATAGCTGGAGAGACTTCAATCTATCAATAAATAAAATCCATATACAAATAAAATCCAGAGAATCTGAATATACCTGACATRCAGGTACTGAGGTATCAGCTTAGAAGGTTGCATATTGTCCTCCAGGACATGGCCTAAAATAAAGTACTGTGCCACAATAATGTGCTCTTCCTTTGAGGGCTAGTGTCACAACATATTACAATCAACTGCCATTTGCATCAGAAAGCAAGGCCATGGCAAAATCCTGGTAATATGAGCTACAAAATAAGAGTTTTTCCTTGTCAATGATACCATTRATAGGTATTGTCCAAATATCATATCCCACATTACTACAAATGTTAATGTTACTGTGACTGTAAATAAACACACAGGCAGAGTACAGAAGAGCTCTGTACTGGAATTTGAGATCATAAGCATGGTTTTACCCTTGGATCAAAATAAAGTTCATCCACAAAACTCTTTGACTATCTGCACTTAGCTCTGACTGCCTCAATTAATTGTGCCATGTCTACATTACAGGTGCAAGTACAGGGTAAATCCAGATGGCCTAGATAGAGGCTGGAGCCCACTTACAGTACATTGTCCATGTCCTTTATCACTGCAAATTAGAAATAGCTATCTCATTCTTCACTTGGTTGATCTACTTTTACATCCTTGATTCAAGCAGAGTTATGCAAACTTTGTGTTTGCTATCAGGTTATGAGGAAACCTATTTTAACTAGGATATGCTTTTCTTAGATGTAAATGCATATGCAAAATTGAAAGAGCTTTGATATTGAGATTTTTTTCCCCTGAGGTTCAAGTATTTTATCATTTTAATAATCTTCCATTTTCCTATTGCATTCACGTCTAAAACATCTTTTGAATTAGCTCCGAGTATTATAATTCCTTCAAAATTCCTCTGGAGGGCACTATTACCATAACTATACAATTAGCTACAGCTGGATGTAATAGAGATAAACACTGAACAGGCTTGTTGGCAGGAGGCAGAATGTCTTTTAACCAAGACAGCTTCTTTATTGCTGCTTGTATTTTTGCTCTGCTTTTGATTTAAGAGGAATCCTAGCTATGAGGAGAAATAGAATTTGAAAGTTATTATTTAAGAGGTTTGTCTCAGAAAAGTTTTTTTTTTTTTCAGTCAACGTCTTTCTTAGTATGTACTAGAATTCAATACATCCCTCAAAGACCTTTTGTAAAAATGATACTCCCAAGGCACAGCCTGAATTACCAGACTTTGGGCTGGCAAGGGACGGAAGAACCTGTTTGCTCTCCGACAGATTCTTCCTGTTCTCTGTCCTCTCTCCTCTAGTTCTGAAGTTGGATCAGTCGCTGCGAGATCTTCCTCCGTGCTCCTCACGTGCACCAGGCCCTGTCCCACRGTGCAGGGCAAGGCAAACTATTGCTCTGGAATTATAATTTTGTCCAGGGAAAATGGACAAAGAGAGGGAAGCATATTTCAGAGAGAGGAAAGAGACTGTAACATAGCAGGGTATTTTATGTATTTTTCTGCTTTGAAGAACCAAGAAGTAAATCAGAAATTAACCTTGCTGTTCAATGGARAAGCCTTGTTAGGAAATAGGATTAACTCTGGAAAGTTTGGAGAAGTCAATTTTAAAGTGGATGTGTGTCTAATYCTGTCGCCCTCTTGTGATCATGCATCGTATTACACAATGTTCATTTTTATCTGAGGGTCCTCTGGACTCTGGTAGTGCAACATGGTTGACTGTAACTCTCAGACAGCTCAGAATTCGAGGCTTTATTTCTTCCCTTGCATCTCCTGGGAAACACCATAATTAAGAGCAAAAWTTGTTTTATTTGTTTTAACATCTTCCTCTGTTTTTTCCTTCTACGATTTGTACATTTTGTTTTTTCATCTCTTTTCCAGTTAAACTAAAAATTGCTCCAGTAGCTACAATATTTGCCTGTGAGTTTTTATAGGCAGTAGCATAGCAAGGTTATAATACTGATGGGGGTGTTGGGATCATATATCATACAGAAGAAAATGGCATTGACATAATGAGTTTTAAATTAGGTCATCAAGCGAAGAAAGTAAGTAAGAGGGAAGGATATATTTCATTTATGGCAAGGATTAAACGTAACAAACTGATTATATTCCAAAAGGAGAGTCAGCACATACAACTAGAACAAAAATTGCTAAAATAAAAACTAGCAGAGGTTTTGAATTAACTTCTTTTGAACTTAACTTTGGATTTGCACTGATATTTTCACTAGTAAAAATGCTCCTTGCTCTTTTTCATTTAGCCCTTAACCATTTCAACTTGAATTCTCTGCTACTAATCATCATCTAATTCAAAGTCAGTCCTCACACATGTGCTGTATTTCAGAATCTTTCCTTGCTCCTGACATCCGCATTGCCACTCTGTGAATACTGAATTCTCACAGCTTCTCCTCCTAATCACTAGCCTTCAGTAGCATTTGAAGCATTTTGTTTTAGAAGAAAAGGTTTTTAAAAACGTGAAAAGGAATGACATGAACTTTTCAAATATATGTAAGAGGGAAAAAGAAATGATAGGTCATATTTGGGGTACACCAACCTTGACACTGTCCTTTTAAAGCACTCCCCAGGCAGCTTTAACTTTCGCAACCAGCACTCAAGCAGCCGCTCACCCTAGGGCCCAGTCAGCTTGGCAGGATGACAGAGGTCAACATTTCACACGAATGAACAATTTCTCCAATGTACAAGGCAGGCATTCAGCTCGCTCTCTCTTTTCACCTGTCCTTTAAAGTTTAAACTGAGACTATCATAGGTAGCGTGCGCAATGCAATGAAAATGCCTCTTTCTATTAACCCTTTGAACCCTTACGATGAGAAGTGATATCCTGACAATTTTAAACTGAGGGACAGAAGCCACACAAGGGCTCTCCTTTCTCTCCCCAAACCTCCACACTAGCTCCTTTTTCTTACTTACTTTCCCTCTCAAATAAGTCCCCTGACACCTTCCTAATTCGATCATAGAATATAAGAAAATCTTGCTGTTCTTGCTGAATGCTCCAAGTGCGCACGTGAGGGGGACAGTACTTTTACCAAATCCCCTTTCTGGATTAACACATTCCTTTCYACTTTGGATGCAATAGAGGTAGAGTGGTATATAATTCACTTTGATGCAAAATATTTGGGGTTGGGGGAAGGAACCTCTAACAATGAAGCCATTCACAAAAACGTGCAGAACTTGCACAGTGAGGCCCAAGAAAACTGATCTGYGTAAAACAAAGTCTTCTTAGTGAGTCTTAATCAAAGAAGTAGACTACGCATGTGTATTTTAGTAACCTCAAAGGGGTTAGGCGTAAGTGATTGCAAACGATCGCAGGCATGGAAGCTCAGCTATCCACCCAAATCATTTGGACAATGATGAGAATACATCTGGGTGACTTTGGTTAAGTCCACTGCCTTTCTGCCTCCTAAGTCCCTTGGGAAGGACACAGCAAGTAGAAGGCAAGATGAAGGAAACTCACACTGTCTGCTGTACTGTTTTGTAGCCAGTGACTTTCAATGCTCTGCAATTTCAAAGCTCAGCTCAAATCTCTCTGGGGTTGGCTGGGATTCATCTTTAATCCCACGTGTAATTTTATGGAAAAAAAATCTCTTTCATGAACAGTGTCTAGGTTTAAAACCAGTGTCTAGTTTTATTAAACATAAAATAACTAGTAARATTAGATTAAGGCAGATTAGTTAATTTAGACTAAGAAGGCTAAAATCACAGTAAAAGTGAAATGTAGAATTTACTAACTGCTTTACATATAGAAGGTTTTATGTTGCTATAAGATAGTTTTTCAGGCCCTGAAGCTTCATGCAGCTCTGTGTCATCAACACAGCAGAAATAGTTGGGAGCTCAAGATACCTTCTAGGCCCTCCAAGGTTCAGACTAGTGCTAGGGCTGCTACGGTTTTCTACCCCAAAATATTTTTAAGCAGGAAAAATMCAGGAAGGGCTAAGCAACCTGAATTTATGAAAAGAGTTTCTTAGACATTTCTTTAGACATATATACCAAATGAAGGAACCTAGAATTGCARATGGTGCCTCTTAACTAAACAACAGAGACTCTTAAGCCACCCTGATGCTGAGAAGTCTACAGAGAGTCTACAGACAGTGGAGAAAGCTGTCTTGCTCTGCAGTTTTTGATTTAAGCTTTTTTGKTTTTTTAATTGCTCATTACCTCGTCTGACACTACGTGCTCCAATGAACAGCTAAGGTTCAGTTACCACTTTTCTCATGCCCATATTATTGAACTCTTATTATACCATTGAAATATTTGGACAAGGTAAGAGAAAGACTTTTTTGCAGCTAAATGTAGCTTACTAAGAGAGAACTGTGGTACTCAAAATAAGGTTCCCTGTTAGAAACTTCTGTTTTTTTTCTCTTTTTTGAGTAATACATTTTTTAGCAAGTTTGCAGAAAGAAGGGTGGGCTTTAAGGGCCCTTGTTCCTCCACCTGCAGGAAGGCAAAAGCTTGTGAGCCATCCACATCTCTGAGGGCTGAATTTCCAGGRGAAATCTCTGGAGCCTGGCCTGAAGAGGATGTTGCTTTGGTGAATTCAGTTTTGTAAGATATCAAGAATTAAGAAAGTAGAATAGATGGTAAGTGTTCGAGGTGGAATTCTAGCCCCATTGGAGGTTAACTGAGCTTTTTTGCCACAGACKTCAGGTCTTCACCCCACCTTAGACAGCAGCACAGAAAAATCTTACACAAGATTTAAACATTTATTGTGTAAGGCTGAGTTTGCCAGTGAAATGCGACTAGTGATACTGACCTTGCTTGTAAAGCTTTTTGTAAGATGAGGAAGAAAAGCACCATATAAGAGTATGGTATTAGCAATATTCCACTGCAAGAATGAAAGAATTGAAAGAATAAAGACTATTTTTAAAAAATGCTATTTTCARGATATTACATTTTTGAGGAGCTAGTCCTAAAGCAATGCTACTTTTGCTATTCAAATACATTCTGGAGAGGAAAAATAGGCCTTCTGAACAAACTATAGATTTTCATATTCCTTTTAAGTTGGAAGGCACTTGAGCAATGAAAGATAGTCCTAATCCTTGACAAGCATTTTGTCATCCTAAACATGGTGTTTTCCTTAGCAGAGGCATAGCATGAGAGCAGAAYAAAAAGTGTTTTGTGTAATATAAAACAACTAAGAACTCCCACATCCAAATGGGCAAAAAGTCACTGGAACTGGAGACTCAGGATATAGATATGTACGTATATATGTGTGTATATATGTATACATGTATGTATATGCACATGTATATATATATTAATATATATATACACCATATATATCGTAGAATCATAGAATCAGTAAGGTC
>NW_028187088.1:3427796-3435428 GCF_003343005.1 Rhea americana
AAAAAGACAAGCAATGCAGAATGGCAATGAATCAAAAAATCAGGAACAAAGGAAAGAACAGCAAATAAGGAGGGGAGCAAAAGAGACGAAGTCATCAGAGAGGGCAGTAGAGGATGGAAAAAGAAATAAGCAGAGAAAGAAAGGAATTATCTAAAGCAGAAGTGCAGTGAAGGCAAAAAAATATTTAAACAGAGCAGAGAGATGTCACAGAAATAAAAACAAAGTTGTAGAGAACAAACTAATAAATTACGGAAATGGGATACAAAGACAATAAGGAAAGCTGAGGAGCTGAAGCAGTGAGACAAATAGGAAAAGAGATCACTTCACCCGTAGGCATGCTTTTATGTCCAGTTAGGAGGTGATCCTAACTGCATTTAGTTGAGCAACTTCCCTTGGAATTATTAAAAAACAAAATAAAATAAATAAAACCCCTCATATCTCTAGACTATTAGAGGCTCTGGATAACACTGTTGCAAGCTGCCTTTCAATGCCTTTAGGCTTTCTCCAGGCAAGTCAAATTTCTCTCTTCTGTCTTATTTTTCCAACATTTATGTCAACCTTACTTTACCTCTCTAGCTGCCTCCTGCATCTTCCTCTCTTTAATTTTATTTTTTTTTTGCTTAATATCTTTCACCTTGGTTTAAAAGGGCAACTATAATTGGTGCTTATGTCTGAACAACAGTAGTTGACCAACAGTGACAGTGTATCCACAAAAACTGTAGAACAATCGTAAGGAAAGGAAAACATGTCAGGAAGAAGCAAGCCAAGAAGCAAGCAAAGAAGCCAGTGCAATTCAGTATTTTGTCTTTTACACTGCCAAGACGGGTATTTCAGAGGCATCTGTAAACATCTTCACCTACACATTAAACATTACAAGTTTCTTATGGGTCAAAAAATTTTAACATCTTACACAAAAGACATAAGTGAATAGCCCTAATAACTCCAGAACTCCAACCAAAGTCTATTTTGAGAGTTTATTAAAAAAAATGAAGAAAAAAAGAAAAAAAGAAAGAAAAAACAACTGTTTTTCAGCAATACTGTCCTGGCTATGCTCTTACAGTCCCCTCCCCCCCACTCCAGGTCAGCTAGTATTCAGGATGCAGCTTTGAACTTACCACTAAGTTCATAAAACTGGTTCCCATTTCAGTATTAAAATATTTGGCTGGAATGCAGAAGCCTTAYGGCCATTACACAATGCTTTTGAAAGTGGATTTGACTCTACTRTTCCAATGCATCATTTAATTTGAAATGCAACATTTTGCAACTTTTCACTTTATTCTTTTATAAGTCCAGCGGGCTGCTTGGGCAGAGTAAGCCCTTAGTAAGGAGGCCTGCTAGCTAGGCCCTTCCCACTCCATGCTTTGTTGTAAAGAAAGGAAAGCAAGTCAGACTTGGAGCACTAACGAAGCACTTCAAGAATTAATGGCATGTATGTGAATGAGATGCAGTAAAACATTATTCATTAGATCTCCTGATTAGCAGTCTCAGAAAGGCAGCAGCTATCTTGCTGAAAAGAGTGACACATTCCTGATGCTTCTAGTTTGGGATTTTGAGCTAAGCCACGCTATTCCAACTGGCACACTGTACTAATGTAGCTTTAACTATCACACTGTACTTAGTATATAACGGGGCAGACTTAAAGGACAGGAGAGTACCTAATAAAGACTTTCTTTTCTCCTTACAATAAAACACAAATCAGGGCAGCTCATGCTGGGACAACACACAATGCGGGTGAAGCACCTCATTTAGACCAGTGACATCTGTTAAGCATTAATATAGCTAAAATCTGCTTCTTCCTATRTGAAAGCAGATTTACAAGTAGGATACAGTCCATTTTTGGTCCCTGGGCCACATTCTGGGAGCACAGAAAGGCTAGTTTAGGTTTTGAATGTAGGTGAACTTGCATGGTTTTCATCGTGGAGATAATCAGCAATTTTTCAACTCAATCTCTGTTCACTTTAAGTCCTTAACCTTTCAAAACCAGAACCTTTTGTGGGAATTTATAATTTTCTACAATTCCTTTTCCACCAGAAAAGTTTCAAAACTCTATGATAGGTTTTCTGGTCAAAATCAGAGAAGGAAACCACCCTAGGTGAGAACACAGTGCCCATTGATTCAGAGTATGAATCCGCAGCATGGTCTCATTCTAGGAGGCTGTTCTYTTCTTTCTCTTAAAGCAAAAAAGGAAACAAATGAAAAGCCATTTCAACTTATTTTAGAAAAATTMTTTTGAACAATTTCACATGAAGCATGCATTTTATGCTCAGGTTCACTATCAACCAGAAAGGGACTGTAGCYCTGGTCACTGAACAGAGGGTTAAATGAGAAAATTCAGGCAAGTGAAAAATTACAAGCATGATCCATAAAACACTCTGATAGTTGGATACCAAATAGGCCCTTGACTGAAAGTCCAAGAGGAGRGTCCAACTGTACACCAAGAGCAGCTTAGACTCCTTGTCTGACACGGATGATTCAGCGGCTGTTTTTTTCCTCACAAAGAAAACAGGCATACAGTACTCACTCATACTGCCTTCTGCTTGCGCTGCTGAAGTTGGACAGCTGACCTACAGATGGCCTTTGAGCTAACACTTCTTAAAACAGGACCTTCAAAAATATTACACTTTTCTTGTTATAACACACCACTGAATCAGCAAAGCAATGGACTAAGGGAACTGCCAAGCACAAAAATCATCCACTGCTAAAAACCTCATCTACCATATAGCAGAGAAGGAAGACCTTAAACACCAGAAGCAGTAGATTTTAAATTCATGCAAATAGCACTGCTCATAGGCTTTTAATAAACAGCAATCTTTACAGTCTGCTATCTCCAGGTGAACTGAAATGCAGCATCTCCTCAGCATAGGCGGTGCAAATCTAACCTCCCACTGTAAACTGCATTTGGTTGCTGTCAGTAGAAACAAACGTCGTCCAGCCAGTTGAGCACCAGACACAGTACTCTCCTCTCTGTCACTGGTTTCCATTCTCTTGAACACCTCCCTGCTTGCACATCCATGCATCAGTAATTTCCAAATTAGGTTTCCAAGTTTTGATGTACACAAATACTACACAACAAGAAGCAATCCGTAATTGTATTGTGGTAGTGCAAATTTTCTGTACATGCAAGTCTCACTAGTTTCCAACGATAAGTGCGCTGACACACATTTAGAACGCATATAAGGGTTAGATCTGGCACAGAGTTTTAAAATGCCAGTAAAAAGGATCCTTTTGGAAAGCAAGGACTGTCCTGTTATTAACAGTGCTTTAAGCTCTTGTAAAATACAATTCTTACGAGAGTTATCAAAAGGAAGGTACAGTACTGTGGCAGGAAACATGTCCCAGAAATAGACTTGTTATGGTAGAAGAAATCATCAATACCTAATAAACAGAAAGGGCAAAATTGAAGCACAAGTTCAACAAAGTGTATCGGTGCACATCATCCTTGGAACAAATACTAAGGTCAACAGGACTTGGACACTTTCCTGAAGTTATGCACATTTCTCAGCTCTTTGTTCAACAGAGGTGAGCTGGTCCCCACTCCAGCAATCCATTACAGTGACAAAATAGCTCTTATTATGCCCAGCAACACGCATGACAGTGTTGAACTGCAGCCAAATTCTGTCTCTAAGTGAGATAAAATCAGATCTGGGAGGCTAATCAGATAAGGATCAGCGCTCTGTGTACATCTATTCATTCATCAGAGCACCAAGTTAAGTGCAGAAAAAATAAAGGGTATAAGGAATATAAGAGAAAAAAAGCCTCCTTAAATATTATTAATGTTCTAGCAATTTTGAGAGAACTTTGAGTAGTAATTGTCATTGTCAACAGTGTTTTTCTGAAGGTGTTGACTGGAATGATAGAGAAAAAAGTGTTAAAGTCAAGCTATTAACTGCCTTACACTCAAGTCCCACTCTGCAATAGAGCACTTTCACAACAGCTTCCAGAAGTGAGTTTATAATTGTAAATAAGACGTTCTCCGTCGTAATTTCTACGTATCCCATTTTTTACTGTAAACGCCTTAAGGCAGAGACTATTATTAATGCTAAATATATTAAAATTCAAATCAAATAGCAGAAAGGAAAATAAGCAACAAATTAATTAAACTTGCAACCAACACTCCATTGAAAAATGTTGAAAATGCCCCTGAGGAAAATTCATAATACTGCAGAACCTAAGGAAATTTATCAAATAGGCAAAGAAAAGGAAGTTTTCAACTTGGAAGCAAGACTAAAATCTCAATTTATAAGCACRAAATCATGCACTTGCAGGAAAAACAATTTATAAACATGAAATCATGCACTTGCAGGWAAAAGTTTATTTGCAAAGGACTRAATCTCTGTTTTTACCCTTGGCTGAGGAAGAACTGACCTTCTGGGAAGCCATCTGCCAGAGTTCCTCAGTCTTCTGCCCGAGTGACCAAAACCGTATCGAGACCTAAGCTAGTTTAGGTCTTTGCCTTCCTGTTCTTGGGTAGGCTTTATCCCTCTCAGTTTGCTAGCTGATCATGGAGTCTAATCTCCCCTCAGGTGCAGAGGGCTCCATACAGGTGTGCACTTGGGACAGCAATGTCACCGTATGAATGAACACAAGGATCCTCCTACCTCTAGTATGGGAATTAAAGTCCTTTGCACCAGCAGGAATAATCTAGGAAAGTGTATTCACGAGAGAAATAGAAGATGACAAAGCACTACAAATTACACAGAACTTCCAACTAAAACATGGAACATAGGTTCTTCTTAAAATATTAACATGTTAAATCTCCTGTGAAGAGTAAGTCCCCATTAGCAGGGGAACAGCCTTGATAAACTAGATCTTTCCTGTAGGTCTGGCTTTAAATTCATTTTTAAATCCAGTTTTAATAAATGGATCTCTTATCTAAATGAAATTTGACCATATCTGCATGAGGATGCTCAGTTTTGTGTGTGCTTTTGTCAGATTTTAAAAAACTTAATCCAAAATTTCTGGCTTCTATTAAGGAAATCAATGCATATCTCGTGTTACTGCTGACACTACGAAAAGCAACAAGTAAGCATAGTGATAATCATAGTATATGTGCACTCTAGTGCAAACAGTAAGAAAGCTTTGAAGCTCAGTTAACAGAAATCTTCACAGTTACGACGCCTAACTAATTATCTGCACCTAATTCATTATATAGATATAGCAACTTTCTAAAAAATAAAAAACAAAAACCAAAAAATAAAAAGTAACCCCCCCAAGAACTCCATAAATATCAGAGGGTTTCATTCCTTTGTTAGTTTCAACACAGCAAGAAAAAAAAGCTTCAGGATTTTCAGCTAGCATGAGTATAATCTGTTTTGGTCTCAGAAAGAAAGATTTTTTTTTTTTTTAGGAAGATAGAAGATTCTTTGCAGTAAATTTATTTTCACGCTAAATATTGAAATGGTGGTATAAAAATTGTTTGAAATGTTTCTTACAGAATTGCAGTGTTCTATAAAAGAGAGCTAAGGGAGTCCAAGAGCTGAAATGTTTCTGCCCACAGAAGAGGCTTAATACAGACAACAAATTCATAGTGTTGACCATATATCAATATATCCTTAATACTGAATGTAACTCATAGTAATGTTGGAGGCAATCTCTTTTTGGAGAGATGGTAGTTCTGTCTTCTCTCTCCTCCCAGTCCTTTACTGACATGCCATTTCCGACACATTTCATGGGGATTTCTAACTCATAGAGACCTCAAACCACACAAAAAGGACTGACACTTCTGAAACTTTTGCTCAGGTTAAACAAGTATCTCCTAGAATCAAATGCCACAATACTTTCAGAGGAAGGCAAATCACATAAGGGTGAAAACCTAGAATTTATCCAGGAATTGCCATTCAAGATTGGCAGCCAGTGGGACTACAGAGTGGCTCCAGGGGTCTGGGCTCACCTCTTGGATCTACTCTATGAATTTAAGTCTCCTTCTCAGTGCCTTAATTCCTCCATTTGTTTATTCCCATTTGTACTCGGGAAAGAAAAGGTCAGTCAGTCAGTCAAAAYTGCAAATAATCCAGAAATATTGTGAAGATCGTTGATAGTGTGAAAGTTTTAAATTACAACAACACATACACAGGCATTTAAAGGAGTCAACTAGAAAATTCAGTCTGAGTTTGTCAGTAACATATAAATGATCAAGCAAGAATCAAACTGAATTGACAGGGTACAACTTTCCTCTGGTAAAGAAACACTAGAGATTCTTTACTAGAAGCAGTGAAGATTTTTAAGAGATGAGCCCAAATACTGCACCATGTATTCACTATTGTTATTATTTGTTTGCAATATGGAAGCGCAAAAGTGTCTGTATTCTTTAGTTTGTACCTGTCTTAATATTGTTATCCTTTACATCCATCTGCCCTTCCTCCATGCCACACACCCAGGAAGAAATTCTAGAGACAGATTTCACACCACTGATTTGTGTCTTTCGTCATTTATTACTTGTAACTATTTCAGTTCCTGTTCATGTTCTTCTGAAAAGTCAGCTAGTGGTGCTTTTTAGGTTTTCACTCCACTGCCCAGTCTCCTGGACCAGCTACTATTGTCTTATGTCCAGTTTTACTGGGATCTCAATGAGAAAAAGGATATTTTAGAGTATGTCTGCATAAAATCTATAGAAATGGAGCTCTGGTTTCATACACATTCAGCATTTAGTGTATTATTTGCTTCTGCTTTCAAGGTACTATTATAAACCTTACATAAATAAATTCTGGAAAAAATTCAGGACTAAAAAACCTTACATAGCCTCTTCTCAACCATATCCATTCTCAGTAAAGTCTTGTATATTGTAATATCTTGCTAGAGACAATAACCGTATTCCTGCAGAGGAATCTGTGAAGAGCTRTATCAGACTATTTAGGAAGAAATTATAGAGAAAGATGTACATTAACAAGAAGCCAAACTTTCACTTTCAACAATTATAGCAATAACCCCCCCCAAGAACTGCTTCCACCGTACTAGTGAGAAATTAYTCTTCTAAGATTCAGATTGTATTTCTCTAGATGTGTTTTATGCTAGGATGATACATACTTCTTCCTTATGCAATAATAGTGATTTTTTTTATCCTCTATTTTTCATTTATATTAGTACTTCTTCATTGCCTCCYGAATAAGACAGGAAGTACATTAAATACTTCACTAAAATCATTGTCAAATGTAAAAGCAGAAGAAAGCTTGAGGAATATGAGAACTTTATGTCTCATCAATAGTAGCTCAAATGCAAAGTTCAGTCTACCCTTACATCATGTCCCCACATTCAACTATACCCAGCCCTGCTTGCATGACAAGCAASCTCAAATTCTTCATTTTGATTTGATTCTCTGTCACATCCTTTTTCCTCCAAAAGTCCAAGGTCTCCTTTACCAAAGCTRCAGATAAATACCTAGCCCTTTGAACCTTCTCATTTATACCATTATAGTTCTGATTCTCAGTTTGCAATTGCTTTCCAAAGGTTGATATTTGATCCTCCAACTTTGGTGCAAGATGTTCCTGTGCCTGATAWTTCACATTAATCCTTCCTCCTTTTTTCTCTAATCATCTCAAATGCCATATCAGATGGAACCTCAGAGGATAAATTCACTGCTAACATTCCTGTCTGCTTGTGAGTCATCACAAGTTAGGGCCTGAGGATTTCTTCCTG
>NW_028187088.1:3435576-3473975 GCF_003343005.1 Rhea americana
AAGCTTACATTTCTCAAACTATCAGAGTTTCATTACTGTTGCATTCTACCTAGATGACTCACCTGAGATCAGGACCTCATTCTGCCAGAGATTGTAAGAAAACGTGATGAAAAAAAAGCGTCCCTTTTCCAAAGGGTCTAGAATATATGTAAAATAAATAAATATATATATATATTTAGAGAGAGAGAGAGAGAGAGAGAAAGAGAGAGAGAGAGGGAGAGAGATTTAGGCAATACAGATGTGGTCTTTTCTACTGTATCTCAAGACCATTTTTTGTTTGTTTGTTCACTATTTTTGCCAGCAGTCGTTGGTCAGGAAGGAAACCAACATCAACAGAAGGTGCAGAGATTGCATCAGAAATGACACTCAGGGTACAAAGCTAGGACTACAGCAAAAATCTCGCAGTTCCATAAAGAGTATAATACTATCCATCCTCCTCACAGATTCTCCTCCCTTTACTCAGAGCAAATAACAATGCACTTTGCCTGTGCACACCTGATTTGTATGACACTGCTAAACACAATAAAGTGTTAAGCAGTGGAGTAAAGATGGAAGAATCTGTGCAGTTTGTGCTGTCATACAACGGCTGTTGTTCTGAGCCTCATCCTTCTCCGTTGTCCTCAGCCTTGATATTCATTCAAGCTTTTGATAAAATACCAGCATTGAGACTTGAGTGATTTGTCATCTTTAYACCCTGTAAACGCAGCACAAAAATAAGTTAGACTGATTGAGATTACACTGTTGAAGCAAAACAAAATGGGGATCAAATCCAAACTGACAGCTACATGAATTTTATTAGTTTGAAGAGAAAAATTTATGAAAAAACTCTAATCCAAAAACCAATAAAGCACTTTGCCAAATATGATGTTATCTGAGTCTCATCATTTTAAAAAAAGTTCTATTAAATCCCCCACTTTCAAGTTCAGCATCAAAAACACTCAGTTTAAATGATATTTCTGTCAGTTTTTTTCTTAACCTTCATGAAAAATTTACTACATCATGCTTAGAATTACTTGAATAATACATGTCTTGTTTTAAATTCAAGTTATTACATGCACTTGTAAAATGCTATTTGATTTGATTTTTCCTCCCACACCTTAAGCAAAATATGTGACAATTTTGTTTTCTCTTGGGTAGCATGTATACGAGCTAACCCATTCCTATGGGATTTTCAATTGCCAGCTAATCCAGAGCTATTTCTTTTAGAATTGCATGCAATGAAGTTAATGGACTCAAGGGGCTGCCCCTTTCCCCCATCCCAGTATGTGGGTTTAGGTTCTTTTTATTTAAAAAAAAAAAAGAAGATCCATAACATTTTTTTTTCTTTTCTAGACAGACAGAAGAAATTAAATCACTAGACCACAGCAGCAAACACCACTAGCAAAAAGGTTCTGGTCTTGCAAGATGACACTAATAGATCACTTTTTTTTTTTTCTCTTTGCTTCTATCAGGGTTTCATGCAAGTCCAATAAAATTTACCATTTACATTTTATATATACATCTCACTGCTATTTTTCTCCTTCGACCACCTCACCATCCCTTTTTTTCAAAGGGAATTGTTCTCTAAATAACTTTACCACTTTCCAAGAGTTTTATGTATCACCTTTCCAAACTAAACCTTAAACTGATTCTGGTTCTAATACATCTGCCCAAGTAGATCTTGAAGAATTAGTTTTGAGTTTTKATTCTCACATTGGAAAGCTGACATCAAAGATGGACCCGCTTCTAAACAGCAAGGTTCCATCCCTTTGATGTCCAAAATATCATAAGGTCAAAATGATCTGGAGAAGGGAGAGAGACGCCTCTCATCTTTACTTGAAGCAGTTCTGTTCAATTCCTTAACTCTTAATGAAACCCAAAGAAAAGTATAAGCATACAAATGTGTTCTGATTAAAAAGAGGATATCCCAAGAGCAGCTAATTTAATATTAGATCAAATGAACTGGAGTTGAAATTACCATGTTTTTGTTGACTATTTTAACATATTCAGGGAAGGCACAGGGATCTCTACATATTTCTGTCTCTCTTTGTAGTATCACTCTTCATGAGTTATAACACTCAGTATGGAATACATGGATTTGAAGGGTTAGGGGRGTGGGAGAAGTAGTCGTGGAGTGGATTACTGATGTACCCTAGGGAAAATTATTAAAATGATAAAAGAAAAATCCTATCATAAATCATTTTCTATTTCTCTTTTTCTGCACTGTTAAACTGTGTGAACCTCTAACAATAAAGCTACCTAGAGAACTTGTTGCTTTCATAAGAACTAACATCTCAGCCAGTGTTCTATCCCTTGCTCCTTTCCAAAGTATTCTCTGATTAAAAAAAAAAAAAAAAAAAAAATCTGTCTAAAACTTGCAGGAATACTTTGAGACAAATAAGAAATCATTACAAGAAAATGTAAAATTCTGTTTTTCAACTGAGCCGTTTCTTTTTTTAGAACCATAGCAACATTTCCTCATATATAACAGTAAGATGGGGGAGAAATGWAAAATTGTAGCAAAAAGAAAAAAGGACAGTCCACATTTAGGAGTGAACCTCAATGGTACAACTAACCTGGGTGCTGAACCACCCCAGCTCACCTCCAATCCAGGTTTAGAGTGCCTCATCAAGTGCCAGTGGTTTAGGAAATAGGATAGTCCCAGTTTTTTCTGGCTGGAACCCAAACATTTCCCAGTAGGTAAGCCTAATTTCTCCTACACGTGTTCCTAAATAAATACAATTCTCCTGCATTTTATCAARAAGGAAAAAAAAATCCTAAAAATTTATCAACTATGGTTCATCCAAAAGAGAAATASTGAGGACCAAACAGCACTGCTATTGCTTTACTCCGAGTACCCTCCATCAGTTACCAAGGCTCTCGTGCTTGGACATGGCAACAACTGTGACTGAAGGTTATAGCAGTGGCCATTTTTTCCATTTTGTTTTTGTTTTAAACAATTCAAGAGATAACRGAGAAAGCACTTCTAGCTTTTCTCTAGCGTGTTGAAACAACATGGCCTGAAATTCTATGATGTAGCATTGATTTAAGGTAAATGAAAACATCTACATGATCACTAAAAAGACTCGACTCATTTTACTAGGTAACAAAAAATTCTAGTAAAAGCAAGATCTGTGGAAAACAGCCATGAAGCTCGTACACTGCCTAGCTGGGAGCTCTGTCATACCAAAGAAGAACAGGATGTTACTAAATCCTATTCTCCAAACCTCYACAGCGTTATCCATTATCACAGTACCACTAAAAGGAAGGTGGGCAGTCAACCAGATGGAAGATGGCCACTCACTTTTCCCCAGATGCAAGTGATTAGTAAGCTACAAGTAGCTGGCAGAAGATGCAGTGGAAAGAAGCATTTCCTTTATGGCCTCCACACTGTGAATCAAGGGGTAAAGGCCAGAACAATTGCTGAGGAGAAACAAGGCAGTGAATTGAAGCACTTTGTGTGCAGACCTGTGCAGTCTCACACGTCATTACAGAGGACAACTGCCCTGAATAAGTAAATACACTTAGATATTCCTGTATGATCCTCTAATCTAAAAACAATGAAGAGAATAAGAAAATAATAACAACAAAAATGATAGTCAATGACAGAAAAAACTTTTCAAAAAGAATTTATCGTGAAAAGAAAATATGTCAGCAGCTTGAGTCAAGCCTACACCAAACAGTTGACTTTTCAGAATACAGTATGAAAGAACATTAAGGTTACGGGGGAGACTGCAGTGAAGTAGAGCAGGGTTACAGACTGAGGTACAGAAATAATTTACAAAAAGAAATTTAAAAAAAAGAAAAAAGTCAAACAATAAACTGCATTAAAAAGAAAAAAGAAAAAAATATTCTGAGGTTTTCACTCTAAAACTATGAAGCATTACAAAGCAAATGACTCCGGACAGATCTGTGAGTTGGAAAACTGGTGAGAGTATTGTAGATGGGCCAAGGCAGAACACTCGAAAAAGACTATTCACTTTTCCAGATCATAGAAACTTCAGCCTAAAAAACCATCTTCTTTCTACTGTAAATTTAATTTGACTACAGAGGCATTGATAATAAACTTGCAAACATACACTTGCTAGTCGTCTCTGTACAGATGAGGGAGGAACAATGAACCACCTTAAGTACTACTGAAACAGTCATGGCCTAGTTCCACTTGATCTGGTTGTACCACGGAGCAGCACCTTTCATTTTTTTGTGCCTTACTCTACAACTCACTGAAATTAGTGGAGAGATTGCAATTATTTCACTGGGTCTACTGTTCAGCTCTATATGAATATTAAAGCATTAAGATTACTTCAAGTGCAAAGTGTCACATAAAAAAACATTGTTTAAGAGAAGATTTATCAGTTCAGTATTATTACATATGCTTTGATTAACTTTTTTGAAGAACTAATTATGCGGATACCGATAATCAGCTCAAGGAAATCATTTTCTAAGAGGAAACAGATTGTAGTTCTAAAAGTTATTTATGGTGCTAGTCAATGTACATATTATACAGCTGTTCTTCCAACTATAAAAGCAGACACTTTCAAACTTTCTTAATCGTTCAGTAAAATATATACTGGTCTATAAAGGGTATGCAAACTTATTTTTATTAACATCCTCAACAGACACAGTCTCACTTACTTTATAACTTTGATGAGACATTGTTTTATTCAGTTATAAGGAGAAAGAAACAGATGAAAGTCCATCAGTTTACCCCTCAACTATTGGAACACACTGTGSAACAGAGTTTCACCATGCCTGGGTATGTAAGCTCATGTACAGCTGTATTCAAACTTGAAACGTATCAACTTGTGTTGCCCAATTCAGGTGTTGTTTGAATATGACAGATCTAGAACTGTGACTCATGATTCCAAACATCTCCTCATTTTTGCCATCCTCCTCCAGAATCTCACTATTTTTCATAAAGAATAGTACTGGGGGGGGGGGTGCATAATTAGTCCTGCTCATGCCTCATGACCACGTGGCAATGAGGAGGAAGAGTCACCCCCAAAGGTCTTGCACAACATTCTTGTTTCTAAATCCTCAATCTTTTTTTTTCTTTTCTTCTTACAACATTCTAATACTTGCTAATAYAATTTGGAATGTAGAACAGGCAGATTAGATTCTGAAACAGCAGCATTGCCAAATATGCTCCATTTTGTATTTGTGCTCGTTTTTTTCTTTTTATTTATTCCCAAACCATACCACTTAGCACTACTTTTTTTTTTTTTTATCTCCTGGCCTAGCTGATTTTTCCTGGATGCACTCTTCAAAGTATGAAGAGCTCTTAATATTTTAATCCTTCCAGCTGCACTTCATCTGACAATGTAGTAGTATTCTTGCTTACTCTCCTCTCATTCAGAGACCATTCAGATCCCTGACAGAAACCATTTTCATTCATGCTTTCAGACAGATGATCTTTCGAGCCTCACTTTTCTTTTTGTTTTTATGGTTTTATACAAAACAACRGATAATCATTCTGCACATGATTTTTCTAAAGGTTAAAATCAACTGATCCACCCAAGAGCAATTTCATTTGGACAATATTGTAGTTTTCTGCCGACAATGACATGCACAAAGGCAATTTTTTTTATCTTCCTTTCTAAACCAGTGGGATGAAATTAGAACAAGTATGAACAACCTTATTCAGTTGCCAGAAGAAAAAAAWTCTATTTGGTGGCAATAACAAGTGTATTAAGAGGTTAAAAGAAATACAGCCTGTATCAAAACTTTAGGATTCAGTTTTTGAACAAAGATGAAAAATAACAAAATGTTACCATTTATAAAACATAGAACTATTTTGACCATAGTAAGACTTATCTATTACTTCAGGTTTTTATAGTGTCCAACAGAAGAAGTTATAACAAGCTAAATTCCTACTACGGYCTAAAGGTGTAATTCGTTTAGGCTTCTCAATGTGAGATGGAGTGGATTTAGCTATTTTGAATAGTGAGGCATACAGGCCACAAATGGCAGTGTGATTTGGGATTCTTTAGGACAGAAAGGCTGCTGCTGAACCTAGTGTGCTTCACTGTCCTGATATATCCAAGCTCCCTAAAAGATAATGGATTACAACAGGATGCACACTGTGAAAATGTATTCTCTGTTGCGACTCCACTAAGGCAAAAGATTTGCATCAGGGATTAATTTGGCATTTCCTCTTCAAATGGTTTTTCTGTGCTTGTAGCTATTACTGTTCTTTTGGCACGAACCCAGATTAGCCATTAGTGTGTGGATTGCCACCACTCTGCCAAGCTTTTAGAATATAAACAAAAAATAAAAGCCACTTTGCGAAGATGACAATAAACATTTAAAGCCCAATAATATCTCCTTGTAACTCTGGTAACAGTAATAATACGAAGCTGGCTTTCATGTACAAAGAAGGGAATGGGCTAAAATCATTAAGGCATTAGAGATTTTACATAATTAAAATTGTCACTTTATATTGGCTACCATAAAAATAGCTATTATACTTAGAGTAGTTACCATTAGTGACTGGTGTTTTTTGTATATGTTTATTTTTCTTATGAGACTAACTGAAAAATGGCATAAGAAAGCTAAGAATAATATTTCTGTAATATTTTACATTTTGGAACACCAGAAGGACTCTTTAACCTCTCTTTGATTTTCTGAAAAAGTACCCTAATGTAAAGTGTGGCTTCCTTGCCATAGCAAGGAATTAATTAATTAACAGGAAGAATTATGTTTCCATTTATCTTCCACTTTACACCCTTGCACAAATACGACATTTTCTTCAGGTACATCCCTTCTTTCAAACATACATATCATACAAATCACAGTATCACAGATTGGTTGAGGTTGAAAGGGACCTCTGGAGATCATCTAGTCCAACCCCCCTGCTCAAGGAGGGCCACCCAGCGCATGACAGTCAGGGTTGCATCCAGGCAGGCTTTGAATATCTC
Source organism: Rhea americana (assembly GCF_003343005.1). Taxonomy (NCBI): domain Eukaryota; kingdom Metazoa; phylum Chordata; class Aves; order Rheiformes; family Rheidae; genus Rhea; species Rhea americana. Next base: position 3,442,473 of record NW_028187088.1, read on the forward strand.
CAGAGAAGGAGACTCCACAACCTCTCTGGGCAACCTCTTGCAGTGTTCTGTCACCCTTACATTAAAGGAGTTTTTTCTCATATTCAGGAGGAACTTCCTGTCTTTCAGTTTGTGCCCGTTACCTCTTGTCCTGCCACTGGGCACCATCGAAAAAAGTCTGGCCCCATCTTCTTGATACCCTCCCTTAAGGTATTTATAGACRTTGATAAGATTCCCTCTGAGTCTTCTCTTCTCCAGGCTAAACAGGCCCAGTCTATGTGATGAAGTGAAGGATATATTAGAGCTTAAAAAAACTAGATAATTGTTTTAAAACCTTATTGTTTTACAAGCCAGGTATGTGTGAGGGAAGAAAGAAGTAGAATCATAGAATCAGTAAGGTTGGAAGGGACCTCTGGAGATCATCTAGTCCAACCTCCCTGCTCAGCAGGGTCACCTACAGCATGGTAGACAGAGTTGTGTCCAAGTGGGCCTTGAAGATCTCCAGAGAAGGAGACTCCACAACTCCACTCCACAAGTAAAGGGCAACTGATCTAAGGATAGTGAGAGTAATTGCTTTCCTGAAATAAAAACACATTTCTTCAGAGCAGAAAAGAGCGACTCTTGATTTTGGTGCACTGGTGGTTCTAACAGGCTGGAATATGAATATTTCTGCGGGAAAATCCCTGTGGCTTTCAACAGGGAAATAACATACACAGAAAATCATGGCTCATTAGCTAATGAGATGTTAGGTTTTTAGAAAAAACAAAACAAAATCCATGATTTCAATGATGCTAGAGTTTCAGTCTGCATAAGAAGAAACATCATTGCTGCAGAAGTTATTTTAATGCTACTCTTATCAGAACAACACTAGACTTCCAAGTCTGAAAAGATAGAGCTCTTCTAGTCTCATCTTTCTGGCTAGGTTCTCTAAACCCTTACTCCTCTTGGTTGCATTTCTCTTCACCCGCTTCAGTTTGCATTTATATTCCTGGAGCATGGGTGATGAGAACTGTGTGCGGTATTACAGGTGAGTGTCTAATATAATGTGCCTTGTGACATGGCAACAACTGTCCTGTCTCTATGGAAATAACTGTTTCCTTTACAGCTTCAATTTATATTTTCCTTTTTTACAGGCACATCACCATGGTGGCTCATAAATGTTCCACAACCACCTGCTCCACCCAAGTTTTTCATCTCTGCTTTCACCAAAAAGAGCAGTTTACATTTTATAACAGAAATCAATGGGTTTAGTCTTTCAAAAACAAAAAAAGACCTGGCAGTTCGTACTGTTGAATCTCATTTTCATTTTACTGCAAGGTCATTACATTCATATTGTGAAATACTCTGCACTTCAGCTTTCGTTCTCTTTCTTCCTTTTTCCTTCCCATCTTTGACCTCAAACTCAGCTAAATCATCTTTACAGAAACTGAGGCACGTTATTTATTTTTGACTTTTTAGGATTTATCTTACCCATCCTACAGCATAGTAGGATGAACAGCCGTTCTTCTTTTCTTAGCCTCTTTCATGCATATAGCTGAAAAACCTTTTGCTATTTGCTTTAACTTCTTTCACAAGGTCTAAGTCAGCATAACTTTTATCAGGTCTTATTTTATCTGTACAYTGTCTGAGCTTAGTACGTAGCTTCCTGTGGTATGTAGCTTCCTTTTATCATTCTCTGAAGGTGTTCTCCTCCTAGAGCTTACTTTTGTCCTGCCCTTCTATATCCAGATTTCTCCCTGCTTAGTAATCCAATTTCTAATTTTTTTTCCTACCTCTGATGAAGAGAAATTTGAAGCTCCTACCTATTTAAGCATCTGAGTTCTTCAGTGCAAATGATTGCACTAACCACATTGTTTCATGTCCTCCTGAGTTCACCRTTTCAAAGTAACAGCTGAAGCAACAAAAAGCCACTCGAAGGAAACAACAACAAAATTTTTCATTAATCTTATAGTCATTAAATCAATTTATTTCCAACAACTAATATGAACTGGAGAGACTCCTTCCACCAAACTGACAACATCTCTCACAATCCATATTATATTTACTGTCTGATGCTTCTGCGAACGTAGCATCCACATGTTACGAAGAAGGAAAGGAGCCCCAGGAATATCAGATGATTTGCTTATGACCATTTAGGACATCTCTGCTAAAGTAGAGAAGGGAACTTCAGGTTCTCTGGACCAGAACTACTGAATGAAACCTCTCCTCCTCCTCTGCCTTCTGATGTGAGCCCTCATAAACCCCACGAACAAGCAGGCCCTCCTAGAACATTGCTTCAACACTTATTTTTCCAGTTCACCTCCACTTCAGTTCCACCAACAAGAACACACTCTGAGGGATGAAGGGAAAGCAGGAAGAGCAAGGAGAGATTATGAGGACTGCAGACTACAAAGATACTTACCGACCTATGTAGGTCAACATCTGCTATGGCTTTAGTCCTGCTCTAGTAAGTATGTAGAAGTAGGCAGAATTCAAAGGGCTTGAGAGAAAGTTCTCACAACGACGGTAACGTTGTGTACTTGAGGTAACTTTAAAATAGCTAGCTGCGATACCACCAGCTATGGGACTGCTGAGGCAAGGAATACAGCCTGGATCATAAATTTGCCTCAAAAACTCCATGGCACTTTGGTCATACACACTGTGGTACTCAGAGCTGATAGGCCAAAATAACACCTCTRTGGTGTGGCTGTACCTCAGTATCTCACAGAACTGGGCTGAAGATTTTTAASGCAACAAATGCGGTGCAATACACTACTTCTGAGATATGTCTGAGAACCAGAAATACATCTGAGCCATAACATCAATATGATTTACAACTTAATAACTTTCTGTTTCCAGAAATAAAGCAAAGTTGTTATTTAATGGCTGAAATATGGCCATTTTCTCCAAATGCCAGTAATAATTTAAATTCATGACTTCTGTATTATTCATGTAGTCCAATTTAATATGAACAGTATTTCTGGTGTTCAGTGTTTATGAAGAGTGTCTCTTTAGGGTATACCCTACTTTATGACAAACAGATGCTAGAAATAACTACCTGGTGTTCTGCTGCTGTGAACTGGGGATTAAAAATAGGGCTCATAATTTTCTAACCTGAACAAGGAAAAACATAAGGATTTTTTTTGACAAGGTGCTAGGACAAGGCAGCAAAAACTCTTTTTCCTTCRTACTTCTCTTGCCTCTCTAGTATCTTTTCTTCACTCAACAGAAAGAAGAGTTGCCACTAAGTGTAAGTGATTTACAGCCTCATAAAGACAACCTGACATTTTTTATTTCCTTATTCACTTTCATCCTTTAGGCCTCAGAAGCTTCAAATATGAGAAGCAACCATTTTAACTACACTAGGGAGGACTGGGCCAAGCTACCTGTTGTCCTTTACAGAAAATATATGTGCAAATGAAGCCAGCTGCAGACTAACACTAGTTTTGGCCAGTCAGCATAAACCAAAGATGAATATGGAATCTAGTAAATCTCATTACAGTTTACCTGAGAAATCCATTAATAAATAAATACTTTTAATTTATTCATAAAATAAATCTCTGCCTCAACAATAAACAAAAAACAAAATGAACTGGAAAAGGTCAATTCCTTCATATCTCCCATGTTTTTTTGCTTGTGTAATGTATTTTTAGATTATTTTCATATCTGTATTTTCCCAGGGAGTAGCAAGAAGGAATAGGAGTGGTTATTTGGTTTCCAGTTAACACTGAACTGCTAAACACCAATTTGTTGGAATAAGTACTTTTTAAAACAGTGTAGGAGAGTCAATGACAGTACAACGAACAGCAGTTCAAACTTTCCTGCTTTGTCTTACTGAAGTGTCTTAGTGCTACCTTGGAAAAAACACCCTACAGACTTAGGGAATCCCACTTCCTTCTACTGCCAGTACCTACTGTATGAAACACTCACCTCACGACTTAAATCTAATACAATCACTGAGATAAGAACTGAACTACTGAAAGTTATATTCAAAAATTCATTCTTCATTCATTCGTCTATGAATATCTTCGTTTCATCACACAAATTATTTTTTCTTATAAGTTGCACTGATCTTAACTACACCATTTATTATCCATACTAAAAGTCAGTAAAAGTCAGGAATGATTCTTCTACCAAAGTAAGTGCAGTATATTTACTTCAGTTCTGCACATGATTGCTATCAGTCTCTAACATGTGCTCTTATTGAAATCTATCTCATTAATGAGATAAGCAATTCACACCAGCTAAGAGTCTAAGTCTTGCAGTTCAAATTATAACAGCTGAAAACCTTACCTCGCCATATTATTTTAACAAACAAACAAACAAACAAAAAATCACAGACCAGTTTAAGAAATATTTCTTTACAGTATTTACACTCTCAAACTGTGAAGCAAGTGTATTCTTATTCTGGTATTAAAATCTATGATTTGATTTGTTCCTGCATGATTCAGTATCTATAAACTTACCCTATGCTGTTCTTGTATTTCCTAGTGTCCTGCTGGGTGGAAAATAATAGCTTGAGTTAGTATTCTCTGTACCCATTAAGTACTGATAACTACACAGTTAGTTTGAAACGTCACCATAAGGGACTTTAATACTAAACAAATATTTAGTTCATCCATATTAATGAACTTAATCACATTTTACTAGTATCACACAGTAACAAAATACATCAGGTACAGTATAGCAATATTAATCTTTCTGAGTACACTCATTAAATCAAGGTGCAAGGTATGGTACTAGTTTATAGAACAGGCCGGGGGGTATACTACAAGCATAGGACAATGACAACTGTATACACTAACTTTGAAAGCTAACTCACTAAAGATATAGCRAAGAGTAGCAACTGCAAAACAAGAACTAGAGAGCAGTTTTAGTGGTGCTACAAATCCATAAAGAAGTATACATTTTAATATAACATTCACAATTTTTGAATTATTTGTAATTTGATTGACTTAAGCATAGCATCAGTGTTAGGGAGTTCTGTAAAATGAAACTGATTAAGTAGAAGCTAACAACAGAATAATGCAATGTTTCTGCTCTATTTTTTAAGAAACTAAATTATTATATTTCTACAAATTACTGAAAGAGAAAACATTGAAGATTCAAATGGAGAAACAGATTTTAAAATTGCTTGGTTTCAAAATCAGGGTATTATCCCCACAGCTTACCAGGAATCACACAGACAAACTTGTCTTGAAAGATTTACTTCAGGGCACAAGTCCAATTTTTATATTGTGTACATTATAAAAATATTATATGAAAAAAAATCAGATCCAAGGAAAAACAAGGAATTCACATTGTTTCTTAAAAAACATTGCTTAGATTGAGCATTATTAAACATACTCTGTGCATGATTCAYTACATATATTAATTTGATAATGAAATTTATACTTCAATGCTATCAGGCATTGAAACCATACCTCCCACTCACTCACAGACTAGGGGTCTAGGTTGATCTTCAAATAAAGATAGAGCTTAATAATAATAGATCATAGTTTCATTCACTATAACATAGCAAGAAAGATTTTTTTGCTGTAGTCGAGAGCAGCAGAGATAGGAAAGGACAAATAGGCATCTAGATAATTCTTTGGATGTGATAATATTAAAATAGTCATATGAAAAGCTAGCTATGTGCTGGCGTTGTAGCTGTGCACTAGCAAGGAAGTCTTGCAACCAAAGCTACGAAAATACATTAAGAATGTACAAAAAGTGAACAAAGCACTTCTTTCAAAGTCTTGTGTTCATTAAAACTAAGAAAAGACATTGTCCAATTGGTCAGGCTAAATAAACGTAGACCTGCTAATCTAAAATCTCCTGCTCTACAATTAAGATTTAATTTTACAGAAGTAGAAAAAAAATCTAATTCTAGTGCTTTGTGTATGTGTCAGATTTACTGCACTCGAAGAAAAAAAAAGAGCTACTTATTCACAAAAAAATTGCAGCATGAGGAACAGCAGCAGCTCACAGTAACCCCCTCAGTATCGCCTTCCACRTGCTGCTGTAGAAGGAGTGGAAAAGTCAGTGGGGCAGGATGACAGTCCTTCAGGCCCACTGTAACYGACCCAGCCTGGCCCAGCAAAGCACCAAGACAGGCAGCACATCTCCAAGTTCAGCATCAGGAGGGGAGGCACCTCACACTTTGAAGAAGGGAGGTGCGACATGGGATGAAAGCTTTYGCTCTGTATTAACTACCTGGGACTTGCAGTGTCCTGGCCTCACTGTGCTGGGACCTCATGCACCTGAAAGTCCCACCAAGAGGCAGTATTTGATGCCTGTGATCCCAGAAGGGGAGGGAAGTCACAACAGCAGACAAGAGCCATGAAGTGGTACTTGAGGTCTTGCTTTCCGGGGAGCTACATGGCAGAAAGGTTTCCCATCCCCTGCAGCTTTGTCCAGAGACCACTATCCCACGAGCGAAAGGCACCATAAGGCACCGACTAAGAAGAAACAAGAAAACACTAAATTTGCGGCCAAGGATTCCGTATTTCATAATTAGATCCTCAGATAGAGTTTCATTTTTAAAAAGGAGTTGGGCTATTTATTCCAGCAATGCTGTTTCACTCATCTATGGAGAGRTTGGGTACTGATCTTTCTCAGTGACAGCTGAACCACAGACTTCTGTGTAAGAACAGCAAAGGTCAAGTGGTGAAGACAGCACTTCATGGGTCCCAGAGGCTAGATATTGAGTACACAGCAATTATGTGTCACTCAGGAAGTAGAAATTAAAGCACTAGCTGTAAATTGTACAGCTATAAATTTAAAAAACAGCAAAATTGACATAAAAGGTTTAAACAAGCCCATTTGTATACAACAAATCTTTGATACGCCTCCAACTTTCACAMAGAGGCTAGCCTGTACCTCTAAATAATTCAGACTTTATGATCTTCTTTATAAAGGCTAACTGTTCAAACCTTCAGGACAAGTCTTCCTAGAACTAGTACAGTGCTCAACTGGGAAATACACAAAATTGAATAAGCAATGGGTGCAGACTTTAGTAACACATCAAGAAGAGGAAGCTAAGACAGCTCTATGCCTGCTTAGCCGCCTTCTCTGCCCAGGAGCTATTTCTGGTTGCTCAGTATAGAAATACAAAGTGTTTAGCTCACACTCCTTCATGAATTACAGCACCCAAAGAACAATGGTACATCCAGAAGACCTAGCATAAAAGTCTTCTTTGCTTTGATGATTTATGTCAAAACTGAGTRAGAAATGATCTACTTGCTGAGAATCTTAGAAAAGTAACTAAGAAAGAAGTCACTCAATTCTCAGTGTAGCACAACAYTGTAGACAAGTACTTTGGCTTTATCTATGTGCACTAGCTGAATAGAGAATTGAGATTATAAACCTGCTYGGTTAAACCAATGGAAAGTGTGGACAGTCTTCTCTTCATTCAAAAATAATAGATTTCAGTTCCTCTTAAACTGACTATAAACAGGAAAAGCTATAACCAAAATAAACCATTCTTTAAACCCAAGTAAGTATTCCCACAGGAGTCTGCACTGTTTAATAACATCAATTTAGTTAAATAGTATCAGTGACATGTAAGCCTGGGGCGAAAGCACTAAACATTCCCTTCCTGTGTTGAATCATTTCACCCTTTCACACACTTCTGTTGTTTAGGATAAAACACATTAGGAAACATCTTGTTTAATTTGGATAATTGGAATTATAATGAATATTGCTCTATTGCTTTACTTGTTTGACAGAGATTGGAAAAYTAACAATCTATTCATCAGTAATCATTTACTATGATATCATGTACTTCRCAGATTATTTTTTCTGTGAAAGGTGGGAATGGAATCCATAATAGAAGCAGCTTTACTAAAATATTTGGCTATCGAGATATAACCAGTGAATACCTCAACTACTTGCTGGGGAAAACTCTATTCCTATCATTGTCACTATATCACTGTTTCTGCAAAACAAGATTCTTGACAGAAAAATATTAATAAACACATTTTTGAAGACCAGCAGATGCGGAACAACTACATCAGTTGTCAACCAACTACGTTATCAATAAGTTCCTTAATTTAAACTATTGCCAAGTGTTTCCACAGTACAAGATACAGTTTTCTGAAACTGATGCTTGTATCTGAGACAAGTCTGGATCCTGACGCTCAGATTGCCAGAGGGCAACTAAATTTTAGTGCAAAGTGAAAGTTGACACTTGTACTCARACACAACGACTTCCATTTCTAAAGTCTCTCAGTTCTTTCAGAATTAAACTAACTGGAACTTTATGTAAATGTAACATTGATTATTATATTTATACCAAACTAATCTGTACTTATGAAAAATTAATCCCATACTGAAAACTGAAAATCCCTCATGGGGCTCCAGGGAGGAAGATCTCTCAGGCTTAGAAGCAAAACAATTTGTTCTTCTATGTCCAGTCCATAAAAAAATACCTATTTAGCTGGAAAATTATCTTTTTAGGTATTTTAAAGACCTGTAGAGGAGGTGCATGGAAGAAATGGCACATTTATTTGACTGGGAAACTGCAGTGTTTAGGCCTGTTAACTGGCAGGCTCCCATTTGGCACCAGCAAAGGTTCCTCAAGAACTTCAAAGGTAACAAATTGACTGACCAGGATTCACCTGCTACTCCCCCGCTGAAGAATTAGAAAGACTGAACAGGTTGAAATGAAGCCCTTCCRTATTAAATGCATCTGTGCTATTAGACTTTCAGTCTCAAATCTGCAAAGAGGAGAGCTTTAACATACATCAGAAATGTAAGGCTGTTCACAGTGTGATATGACCTTGAACTTTTGTAATAAACTAAACTGACTAGTAATTCTTTTGACCAYCTAAAAAGGGTTTGGAAATTAGTTAGCAAGTGTTTTTCATTTTACAGAAGTAAATGTCAAATAAGAYCCTATTATACCTAAATAGAGAAAGAAAGAAAAAATATTAGGCAGAATTTCTATACTGTGATTGACTAATAGAATTAAGCAGATGAATAACATTACAACCAAAGAAGAAACTGGATAAAAAAAGATCCATAGCCCACTGATGTGCTTTATGAAAATTAGATCAGAGCAGTAACTTTTACTGAGTCTCTTTTCATCCCAAAGGGCCTCAGAGGGGCCACAGTTTCTCAAACATATGCCATCTGTTGCAGGCTTAGAAGCAAATGAGTATCAGCACCCAAGCGCCAGTCAAAATGTTTTCAACATAGATTTTGTTTCCCAAGAAAAATGCATTTTCTACTCATCTGAAACTTTTTTAATTGTAGACTTCATCTTATACCTATGATGAGCGAATAGGAAAACAAAAACGGAAAATGCAAAATATTTAATTCTGATACTCTTGATAATGCACCATTTTAGAAGTTGAATTTCAGAAGAAATACAGAAAAAGCATCTAAATTTCATGAGAAGTTTAATTCAAATCAAAATCATTTTTTGGAGGTATTAAAGAGGATAAGATATCAGTTCACACAGATCTTTTAAATATACTAGTGGGGAAGGATATTAGCCGTGACAGGAGAAAACAGCTATCAGACAGATAGCTTGGCACATCAAGGGCTCTCACTATAAACCTGGAATCCAAGAATAAATGAGTATATTGCTCACTTTTACACAAAACCTTCATTCAACACTTGGTAAATTATTTTTAAATTTGCTCACCTGACTGCATACTGTTGAATAGCTCAATTATAACCTATATAACATCTGAAGATGAAAAGTAACTTAACGGTGCTTGGTCAAACTACATCATGGCAATTAAAATCTTGCAGCATTCACATCCCCACAGCTACAGAGATTAAAAGAACATTTTATTTTTCCYTTTAAGCAAATAAGAAATAAAATAATCTACTATTTAATGCAACAGATTTCTTTCTTTTTATGACAGGCAGAAGGTTAATAAGGTCAAATTTTGCCATAAAAAGATACATAAGAAAAAGAAAACCCAAGGCCAGCTACTGCACTGTTGATAATACTGATCAAAAGAATTTAATTAATTAATTTTTAACTGCAGATTCTATCACAATATTTRGCATAGCGCCCCATCAAGCTTCATTTTTAACAAATTGGCAATATCAGTGGGGAAGGGGGGGAAATCATTGCTGGACATTTTTTTTAAACAGTTTTCATTTGCAAGAATAAAAGTACTAGTTTAGAGAAACTACTGTTCACATCTTATACATAATTCATATAGAACTTGACATTCCCGTTACTATAACACATCATTGCTCATGGATTTTTTTTATTCTCACAGCCTACTGTTACTGCATGGAAATGACACCTCACTCTGCAGATGGAGGTCCCATCTGCGATAGGAACTGACTCACATTTCAGGCCAGCATCCTCCCCATCCATGGCTAAAGCAACCTTTATTTACAGGGCTAAAGTTCCTTGCAAAGTATTAAATATATATGTATACACTATAACTATTTTCCTACTTGTTACCCCTTTTCAGTCGCCAAGTTAAGGTTTTATCCTATAAACACATGTGTGCAATTGACCTCCCTCAGCAGGGATGCTAACAGAAGTCATACTCCAGCACTGGCCAGTAGCTTCCTGAGCCATTTTTTCCCCTGTCCTAACTTCACCAGCAAAAAACCCCTTTCCCTTTTGCTTGCAGAAGCATTTTCTGGACATACWGCCCATACAATGAGACTATTTCAACTGTGCTGATTTACACTGCTTTACATGTTCTCAGACTATTTCTTTTGACCGTCAAAGACAAAATCAAAATGTGTAAATTTAATGCAACYTTTTTATGAATACTTAAAACACAATCGCATCTTCTTTACGGGTCTTCTGCTTAGTCTCATTAAAATTCACTCTTATGAATGTGCAGCGCAGAGAAAATGCTGCTAACATGTCACAATAAACCAACTGTCTGAAACCCTACAGAAAAAGAAGGAAAAAAAGTAACGTTTGCCTTGTACCTTGTAGTTTACGAGAGACGATATCTACAAGCAGCTGTAAAATGGTCATAAAATAAAATTGGAATTTATATCATAATCACTCTTAATACCTTGGGGCTTTTCTATCTGTGCATAGTTTACCCTCAGAGATTTAGTGGTGGAGTTTTATGCTAACGGGTTGAAAGTTATAGTGGAGTTGTCAGTAATACTACCTTTTTGTGTGTGTGTCTGCCTATATATCAGTCTATTTATTTTTAAATAGCAAGACAGTAACTACCAGAAGGTGCAATATGAAAATGCTATTGGCAGCAGCTGAACGGTTATAGATCTGTTAGCCATCTTTAATGAAAGTGCTACTGAATACAAGCCTTTTTATTATTTTTTACAATTTGTATTTTTACTGAGGGATGAGAGGAAGAATGAACTTGAACACGACCTTTCCTGCCCATGCTCCCCACTGACCAGGAGAATGTTTTGACTTCTGTTTAAAAATTCTGTTGAGACAGATCATTTTTTACAAAGCTGCAAAAGAAACCACACGAAAATGCATGTACATATTGAATGAATTTATGACTGAGTTTTCCCATAACATAATATCTGAGGCAGCAGTTGAAACCAGTTACCATAAAGGCATTTGGAGAAAGAAAGAAAGAAAAAAGACTGCATGACATTTTAAGTCCTGTTCTAAAATAAGGAAGACATGCATATACATATATGTATATTTTATATATATGTATACAGATACAAAAAGAAAAGTGAAAGGAGTAGGTTTATCAAAATTTTCCACTCTGAAGGAATGATTAATGTAAGGGACTTGAATTAAAAGAAACAGGAAACACTTTGTAAATACTATCCTCTTATGTAGGTAAGTCCTGCCTCATAAGTAATAATAGCCCTAATGCTTTCCATTTGGAGAAGAAAGAAAAATTCCTTCCTAGTATAAGCTTTGTTTAGCATCAAAGGCATGAGAACAATTTCACTTTCAAACTCGAACATGAAGAATCCCATTTTCTGGTGATGTTTCACAAGGGAAGTTTGCACAGCTTTTCTGTCTTGTCAACTGAGTTTCAAGTCTAACCTCAATATTTATTACACTCAGTTTTTATCTATTGTGTCCTCTAAGGCTATAAAAATGTGTCATTACAGAGGTTAAAAAAAAATAAAAGGGGGGGGAAGAGAGAGAGAGAGGGAGAGAGCGTGAGGGAGAGAGTGTTCCTGTTCCCAGATGTATTCCAACTCAAGTACTTTCAGTTACCTTTCAGCTAAGGAGATTCGCAGGAATAACACCACTATGAATTTGTACAACTAAAGCATAGCAGTGTGAAATACTTCTATTTTCTAAATAGAAAGTGCAAATTTTGAATATATTCTTCTGATTACTATCTTATATARTGCTATGTGACCCTGAGATTACTTTATTTTTGTGTCCTCAACTAATGAAAGAACAACTACCCAGTGCTGTTTACAGCATGATTACATAAGGAGCTGTCAAACATCATATCTGGAATAGCATAGAAGAGTCTTATTTCAGTTTCATGAAAATTAGAAATGGAGAAAACTGCGTGGTACAGAAAGAGTTGATAAGCTTAAGTCCTAACAAGCTGCCTTCTCTTGAGCAGAGCTATTTCTAATTGCCTCTGTATGAAGCCAGTCCAGTGTGAATTAAAACATATTAGCTTAGACCAGAGCTGATCACATATCTGTACATGTCAGGTGTATTCCACTGCTAGGTCAAAACTGGACTTCGCGTTAGTTTAGAGCAACTTCAGGAAGCCCAAAGATACAAGAGTTAGGCTGATGTACATCGTGAGACGTACAGCTTCCTTCTCACAAGATTAATTTCTGCTAGGAGTAGAAACGTTGAGTTTGAGTTACCCTGATCCTCTTGAGCCACTACATGCCATTAAAAAAGAGTGGACAAAGTCAGAGAGTGCTCAAGAAAGAACAGAAAAGACTCAATAAAGTAGTCCCAAGCCCACAGAGTATCACCTACAGGATGAAGCATTCCTGGTTCTAGTAGTGGGTTTTAAAGAGCTGCAAAAAATGAATGAAATCTAAACAGGAATTACATTCCCATGACCACAGACAACCTGATGATTTTGGCTTAGTTACAGTGTGACCAGGAATAACTTTAACCAGAATTTGATGAACTCTAATAGCCTGGGGTTTGTGACTACTCGATTACCTCAGGACCAGAGCCAGCTAGGTAATATACTCCTAGGGAAGAGTGGAAGAAGAAGGTATATTTGGTGCCAGCTGACTGTTACCACCCATGCATGATACCATCTGGAAGCAGGCTGGCAGCTTTAAAACTTTAATAAAAAGAAGAGGAGCTGTTAAATGGTCTCAATATGTACACTAAATGGTATGAGAAGTTTGCTTAAAACCTCCTTTTTGCCTTATTACAAGTTGAGGCTATATGAAAAAAAGTGTAGAAATATGTTGGGGGCAGGGGTGTGGCTGTAGTGTTAAGGAATAACTTCTTACTTTTTAATAGCAAGAAATTCTGTTTCCTTCTTCTTCTTGCAAGTAGATGGATGTGTGGTAAAAGCAGGACCACGCTGGAGAGCCACCAATCTCATTTTTGGGCTAACTCAGTGAAAATAACAGGCATAGTATCCCAATGCCTGACACAGAGGCATCCTGTTACCCACTGAAATCCTGAGTGGAGACTGGAGCACTCAGTCTCTCAAAGACACAGAGAAAATCAGTGATCTGACAAGAGGATTCACAGGAACGTGTGGGTTAGCCTACCCAAAAGAAAATACAGAGACTTGACATCAACTCTTAGATCTAGCAGGAAATTAGGTGCCTAAGTCCTCATTAAGAGGGAGGCATATTTCCTTTTGGGATTTACTGCTGTGATTCCTCTCCAGAGGTGAAGTGCTTTCCTCCCTTCTCCCCTGCAACCAGAAGAATGAGAACAGGCAAGTAGTGTTTGGACAGAGTTGTACCTTATCCTTCACAAAATCTGTGGGATCACAAAAAGGCCATGATGCTACTAAATGTTAGGAAGCACAGGAGACACTGGCCATAAATCTGGAAACCTTCCTCAGATATGTTGTTATAAAACAAGTTCATCTGCAAGTAATTTAATTTAGTTATCTGAAAAAGCTTAGAAGTGCTCTGCACAGCATTAGGTGTCTAAGGCCTATCACAAAAGCAATCAGATCACACTGGAGACCAGCTGTGCATCAAGGAGATTGCTTTTATCTAAGTGATAAAAACCTTGTAGAGTGTGAACAATACTGGGCATAAAACGTAACTTTTGTAATGAACAACATAAAAGATGAAAGGAATGAGCACAAGAAATGGCAATTTAGTAAGAAGATGGGGAAAAGAAGCCTCCCTAACACGACATTTTATAGCAAGTGGGTTTTGCAGTAAGCAGAATTGAGAGGGGGGGAATACTATTTTTGCTGTTCTAATTAATCCAGTCAGGGTACCTTGCAAATCAGTCAGGAATGTTCCAGCATCAGCTGACTGAACCAAAAAAAGACAAGCATTAACGTATTTTGGATCAGTTTCAGATCCAAGATAAGTGGTTGAAACTCCATTAATTTCAGTGAAGATGCAAAATTGGCCTTTTTACTGTAATCTTCTACATCAACATGAAAGAAAAAGCATAAACCATTAAGCATATAACTGCCTTTATATTTTATGTCTTTTATGAGGCTCCTAGCAGGACATTAACAGAAGATTACATCTTTTGTGAGGCATCTAACAGGACATTAATGACGGAAGGGTGCCCAATAAATAAAATGATTGTTATTACTACTGCTCAGAGTAGGCCTACCAGTATCAACTGATAATTTTAATGATAGAAAATGCAGGAGCTACTTCAGCACTCTTTATTTCAAAAGATCTTCTGCAATTGTTAGCATTACTTTGTCCTGCCTAACTAAAACATACCTAAAATTTCATTTCAGCACCTAAATTTCTTCTGATTTCCAGGTGCTGAAGATGCGCATGGGAGAGTTCTGGGCACTGCTACAACAGTCTGTGCACAGAAAAGACCAATGCAAAATACTGGCAAGTGGGGAGAAAAATCAAGAATTCAAACTGATGCTGACTGACTAGAAGCATAGCTTTTTGTTGAGTTTGAACACAGATGAATACATTTCATGCCGTTGTCAACACCCGCTTTTCCTCTGTGGTGCTTTCCTACACTTCATAGTGCCTTCTTATCCAACATCATGCCTAATGTGGTGATTCACTGCAACATTTCAGTATCATTTCATTGCAGGCAATGAGAAGCATTTTGTAGTTGATGATAACTTAGGAAAAGACAACTGAAAACTCAGAACCAATCTTTAATTTTTCTGCAATGACTCACATTCAAACCAAAGCCTCTATCCATTTTTAAATTAATCACCTCCAAGTGCAAGGATTCCAAATCTAAATACAAATTCCATACTCACAGACAGACAGACACACACACACACACACACACACACAYATATATARAAGTACATATAAATCTTTCTCTAATTTAGATTTTAAGCTTTCTAGATTTAGCCTAGAGGTCTGGGTTGTCAAATAAATACTTTGTTTTTAGTTTGTCCCCTGTTTCTAGATTTCACCTTATCAAATCCTTTTAGGTAAGCAAAATTCATGTTAACGACAATGCTCCATACTAACAGTTACATATGAACAACTTCACTGGCTTTAGAGAGACTGCATAGGCACAAAGGTAAGCAAATTTTGGCTGAAGAAACATGCAACATCTGTCTGGTATCAAAATTTGGGAAAGCAGATATGGGTCTCAAGACATCAGTGTTGCATTTTTAGACTACTGCTATCACATGCCATTCCCTTAACTTAACTTCTTTCTATGGATAAACTTTTATGTTTSTATTTTGGAAAGTCTTACCATCTTGAGACAACCAGGAAGTCCCAAAACCCACACACACACACGAGGACTCCAAACAAAATACTGAAAAAAATTACCACTTTTTCACATAATTGCCTTAAAATATTGATGTTTTGGTACATGTCATTTAGTAAAAGCTTAAAAAGGTAAAGTTTGCACTAGGATAAGATCATAGTCCATAACTGCACTTTGAGTATCTATTATTGCTTGTCTTTCCCTTCCTTTCCWTCCAGTTCTCTTCTGTATACCCAATTGTCTTCTCCGTCTTTATTTCTCCTGTATGCCAAAGGTAGCTGAAATATAGCTGGGTTGCCTTTTCCCCATGACTAAATAACTGTCTTAGTAGAACTTCAAAAATTTCCCTTGATGAGATTAATCCTAATAAAGTATATCAGCCTCTGAGCTTTTGAAAAACAAACCCTGCTCATCCATGCGCATGGATATCAGCAGTRCAAGCTTTCCAAGAACTACTGCAGTCCAATTTTCTTCCTACTACAGAGGTTTTCTCCTCATGAGAGAATAATTCATGTTTCCTTACCAAAYTGTTCTTTGGCCAGTGAAGCCAAAAAAACAAAAAAGATAACAGTACTAAGAGTGATATTTGTCTTGTTCTGAGGATCTGCTTCCTGAGGATTCAACAAAACTTGCTCACGATGTTTTTACAGACAAAAGAATAGTTTACTTACCAGTTATTGCCAAGACCATTAATCATTAATTTTCTTCTTGTGTCTGGCCAAGAACTACATTGTACTAGAGAACTGGATTAAAGAAATTATCTTGTCTTCTCTCTTCTACTCTTTAGTTTGTGGATTACTTTTATTCTTTATCTTCTACACAGAAGCCACTATTCCTTGGACAGAGCAATGTACTACTTCTGGTGAGGCTGCTAGGTCTTGATATATTATTGTAATATGAAAATATTATCCCTGATAGTTTTGATGATTATCAGATAGAAATAATTTGTAGGTAACGTTCACATGAGCTACATCAGTGAGTGATCTAATAAGAAAAATCTGCATGTGTTATTACCTAAGATGTCGTTTTCCCCAGCATCATCCTATCCTCAGGAAAAGCTCATAGAAGTACCACTTTTTTCCTGTTCAAAAGGAAAAGGCTGCAACCACCACAGATGKAAGCAGGATGATAAAACTAAGAAAAACAATCTAGATCATAACACTGAAGTGGTTTCACTGGTGATTTTTCTCCTTCCCTGCCAATGGGACAAGGTAGCGTTTTTTGTGGGGATTTTTTTGTTGTTGTTGTTTTGTTTTGTTTTTTTTTTCTAGAGCATCCATACTATATTTGAACGGAGGACAAATGTACCAGGCAAAATCCTAAGCATCACATGCATGAATTTTGAAAGATATTTCAGTAATGAATCTCATACGCTTTACACTAGTTCATATTTAGGTATCTTGCTATCAAGCAGCAAAGGGCAGAAACCTCAAAATCTACTGCCACCTACTTGTTTAGGACCAAGGATGATAGGATCTTTCAAACAGTCAAGCCTCTTCGAAGCAACAAAGAAGCCCAAGAATACCTTCAATGAGGCAAGAGAGAGCTTCTTGAGGTACCTGTTTGCTTCATCTGAAGGCACAAGACAGAACTCACTTGATGAATCACAGAGTAGTTTTATGAGAGGTCTCACAGGGCACCATGYGTACGAAATCCAAAAGGATTTCAACAACAGCAGCAGATGCTCCATAGCCTAATGCACCTGAACTAGTAGCAAGGAATGATTGGGTCCAGCCCCAGAAATTCATAAACAACTTAGGGTCATGTAGATGTAGTCTGCTATTTTTTTTCCCCTCATTCTTTTTATTACTGTTTATTTCATATTTCTAAGAAGCAGCTTGTTCTGTGCACTTCTTTTATGGATGCCTTTTAACAAGAAGATGCACTGGAGCCAACAGTTCTGACTCATGGTTCTGGAGACAGCAAATACTTGATGGCTTTCATTTTTTGTTTACTATAGCACATATAACACTGCTACTAAACACCTTCTTGTTCTTCTGGTACCATTAGGAACAGAGTCTCTGCTTATATTCTCTCTCTAAATAACCTTCCCAAGCCATAGTCAAAAGAAGGCGCAGTTTTTAATTTGAGTTATGGTCTCAATAAGCAAAATACAAAGAGGAAAGGGGCAATGGAAAAAAAAAGTGGCATATTTTCTATATATTGAAACTGAATCCCATATCTATAGATAAATTCTCCTGGTTCTCTCCCAGTTTAAGTGTGCCAGTGGAGCTAGTCCTGGAGCATGTAATGTACAGTCTTGCTGACCAGTCTTCTGCTATTAGGCCAATATTGTTTGCCTGCACCTGCCTTTACAGCACAGTGTGGAATGGGATACACTCCTCTGATTTCTGCCTCTCAGAGAGGGCATACCACTCCAGGGCACAAGAAAAAGAATTCAGGTTTTCTAGATAGGTTGTTAGGTAGTCTCTTTCATCTGKCTGGTTAGGTAAGAAACGACCAATATCTAGAGGGAAGCAAGTTTTCAAACCCTTTTAATCAGGTACTGCTGCCACAGACTAGCAACAAACACAAAACTCTGCTATCACTGGAACACAGAGAAGGGTAGAACTAGAGTGTCAGAAAAGACAGAGGAAAGCTCCGGAAAGCACGGACAAAAAGAGGAGGAAGCTGGACAGGATGCACCAAGTTTGAGGCATACACATTCATTATCTTGATGCYTGGTTATGCCTGCGGCTGCAAAGAGGACAAGAAGAGGATATAGAAGGAAGACACCAGCATCCCAAAACACATCCAGACTTCACACACTTGGTCTCTCTGACCCACTGCCGATGGTAAGACACTAACATTGCATGCAGTCATTGGGAACGTGTGCCCATCTATGGCTTCACCAACAACTGAATTTAGAACACAATGCTGTCCAGGGTGTTTTGGATGGCAGCAAGCCCAGGGTAAACTAGTTAAGATACAACTTTATAGACCTCCACGGGACAATGACCTTGGCAGACCTACCAGCACTCAGCTGCCACGCCATAAATTATTAAGAATCTCACACAAATCACTTCCAGTGAGTGATGTAGTCCAGAAACATATGCAATACTGCTCCAATTCTGTTCAGTTAATAACACAGAGCCCACATCCCCGCACTGAAGATCCACTGTTAACAACCTATCTCCTGGCTGATTAAGTGGTCTCCTCGAACACGCTACAAATCTCTACCAAGAACTGTCAAAGCACAGCAGCATTAATTTGCTGGTGGCAGACTCCAGGTAGCCTCTGCTCTCCAAGTATTAGTGAGCAGCTGAAAAACATTAGTTGTTCACACCAATCACAGGATTACAGCCTCAGAGATGAACATGAGGATGTTTTCTCATGCACTGACAGACTCGCATGCCTGATGCTGCCCTGTGTGGAATTTTCTATTCTTTTTCTCTTGTCCTCCAATCTTGTTAGCCATAAACTAGTGCAACATCCTGTTGCAGGAAGATTACTGCGGATACTGAAAGGCCATCTGGATCTCAAGCATAAGACTTCTATTGTAGGGCTAGGAGTGTTGCAAATAAATTACGGAAAGGCTAGAAGGGACTTGGTGATTGAAGCACCAGCTTCATTAGAAGAATAATGTAAACTAAAACCGTTTTCTTCTCTGAAACCTACGTAAATGTTACTGAGATTTGCATGTAAAGATATAGGGAAAGAAAAGTCTCAGAYTGAGTTATGGTCCCAGAAGCGGCAATCATTTCATGGAAGCAATGCTGTGCCTAACTTCGAGAGAAAATAATCACTGTAAACTTCAGCCATGTCAAAACAGTATCCATGAAGTTGTCGCCAAGGACAGACAAACGCTCCAGAGAAGCAGGTAGTACTTTGTCCAATTCCTTGCAACAAGGTAAGAGACAGTAACTCATCTTTTGTTACAGAAAGTTCCAGATTCATAATCAACACAGGTGAGACTGCTAAATCCAAAGGTGTAACAACCCAACCTAATAACTATACTGCCCTCAATACATCTTGGGGAGACATGACAGCCCACAACAGAACATGAGGCAACTCTGAGGCTGAATTGAGCATAAACAGCCTACTTATTAGCAGTAGTTCTGATGTTCTTTACACTCAGCAATCAAATGAATGTGGTACTGAGATGTCATTGAGAATTTTTATTCAGTTTGGCTGAGGAAATAAGCTCTAGGCAACTTCAACATTAAGAGTTTTTTGCAAGTTTTACCTGGAATCATGCAGCCTGGTGAACAGAAGGCTCAGAGGGTCCCTATCAGTGTTCATAAATATCTGATGAGAGAGTGTGAAGAAGACTGAGCCAGACTCTTCTCAGTGGTGACCAGTGACAGGATGAGAAGCAATGGGCACAAACTTAAACACAGAAAATTCCACTTAAACATAACAAAACACTCCTTTGCTGCGAGGGTGGTTCAATGCTGGAGCAGGTAGCCCAGAGAGATTGTGGAGTCTTCATTCTTGGAGACGCTCAAAACCCACCTGGACATAGTCCTGGGCAATGTGCTCCAGCTGACCCTGCTTGCACAGGGGACTTCAACCAGATGACCTCCAGAGGTGCCTTCCAACAGCAACTATTCCTATGAAGTGTCAAATGTTACACAATGCTGATCTGTTAGACAACAGTTAGACACTGAATGAAACCAGCCTGATTTAAATTATTACTGAGCAGCATAGGTGAACTTTACACAGGTACTTTCAGTTGTAGCTACTTGTCTTTTATGTGCCTGGCTGTAGTGAGATACTGCAGGAACTTGATTAGAAATATCTGACAATTTTCAAGATGTTGATTTATTACAYGCAGTACATCAAAATTTATTTTTATGACTAGCAAAAAATTGAACTAGCGGAATTAAAATGCTGTACAAAGCCTGACTGTAAAGAAGTTTACTACATTATTGAGATAATTACAATTAACAGCTGTCCAGCTCTTTGCTACTCTCATCCTTGCTGCAATAATGCAGTACAGATAGCCTAAGCAAAAATAAGCTCAGTACACTCAGCAGCACAAAACATTTGCAAGAAAGCATGATTAATTAAATATTAATATTACATATTGCAGAGTTCTGCAAATAAACAGTGTGGTGACTTCATATACATAAATGATAGGCTGTTTACTTTGCAGGTGCAGTCTTTGCCAACTGCTATCTTCATAAAATCAGCTCTGGAAATCTGACTCGGTCCCTGGATAGGCAGTTATGGAAAACAGYGGGCACAAGCAGTTCTGGTTGCCACAAATTAATTGCTATTTAAATATACACTGTTAATAAATTACCATAAATACTCATGGTGAAAAGTAGAATTTACTACTTTCAAGACAACCTATAAACTCCTTCTCCTRTCAGTGTTTTTGATCAGCTTTACTCTTCCTCTTTGCACCATTCTTAAGACCCTATTTGTCATCACCCRTTTTTGCTGGTCCCCACTATTCAGTGGAAATTAGCTTTCAAAAAGAAAATAATCACTTTCAAATACTACATTATACTGTACAGCAGAACGAACCATTTTATCTGATGAATCTGGCTTCTTCCTGATCATTAAATAAATTGTCCTTTTCAGACTTTATTAATTATCTTTTYTCTCTCTCTCTTTTATAGTTTTTAATCATGGATAATTTACAAGTAAGTCATTATGATTATTTGAGAACCAAAATTCAAGCTGTGTTTTACTGGTTATTTGTCAGAAAAAATTACCAGGCCACTGATTTTACTCTGTCTACATGCTGCCAATGCATAGAATATGCATGTAAACTCCAAATCTGGTTTCTGGAACAGCTGCGCATGAAAATATAAAATTTATTTCCTGTGAACATTAAAACATCCTATTAAAAATCCATTCTTTCACAGGTTCATGAAAGTCAAACACTGGTAAGGTATGACCAACCAAAACTAAGTTCCCTGCAACACTTATCTGACACTTGATTTTTATTTTAAATACCCGTTGAAATGCCCCAATCCTGCATTTATTTCACAATTTAAACAAATATTTTGTACTAAAAAAAAAAAAAACTTAAAAATCTGAGAAGAACCTCAGAAAATAATCTAATCCACTATTTTCACTAGCATGGAATCAGTTTTTCAGAGTAGCATGATATTGCTCATTTATATTAAGTGCAAGACCCAGTAAAAACTCCAACTCCTTCTCAAGTTGTGGTTAGCGCGYGCGCGCACGTGTGTGTATACACTAAACCAGTTATATGTACATGTATGTACAGAAGTTTTTTTAAAACACTGGTAGAAATAATGAACAAAAAAAAATAAAGTGTGATAGAATAAACACCATAGTGGATACATCGATTTTATTCTTCTTTTGCTCTTTTTCCAATTCTTTTCTCTTTGTTTCCTAGGAAAGAATCTTTTAAAATCAGGTTCTTCTAAGGAGGGATACTACTCGAAAAAGAGCTCACTTTATCAAGCTACATTTCCAATGATTGTTCCATTAAAAAATAAAACAAACACAAAAAGCTACACACAAAACTTTTTTTTTTTTTTTTTTTAAAAAAAAACCTCAAAGAAAACATTCCTTAATAGGGTGTGGGGGCAGGGGAAATCACCTCTTTGGATTTTGCAGTGGGGTAAGGGAGACGGTAAACATGGAAAGTTCAGATACGTGATATGAAGTAAAGACATAAATAATTCTTCTTTCCCCCTGTCTGTACAGAGAGAAAAGTACTTCTTTTGAAAATGTGTTTAACTTGGCATTTGTACCCTTCTACTGAGCAAAGCCTGTAAAAAAGTCTGATACACTCCAGAGACGCATTTTCTGTTTATGGAAATAGCAACTGATGAAATGTGTCACATTATGTCTTATCAAGGTCTTGGTACATTAGGCAAGAACATCACCCTAAAGTTGCCAACGAGCATATTATTTTCAAAAGAAGAAGAAGAAGAAAAAAAAAATCACTCTCAGAAACAGAAACCTGTGGGGAGGGAAGATCAGAAAAACACTGTAGAATGTTAGAGGCTAATAACGGGATGCTCTCTTCTGAGTGACAAAGTTAGCAGAGAAAAGATGAACAACAGTATCATATCAAGAAAAATAGGACCTAGATTTTCTAAAACTTTTTATACATTTATTTATGCCTAGGCTAAAACAGTATAAGGCTACAGAACGCAGACTAACTATAAATATTGCTCTAAAATGCACATTTTTTGCAAARGTTAATACTCTTCTTTCAGCATGTCTTTGACGCAAATCTGTGATTATCTAATTAGTATACGTTGCATTTGTCCTGTAGAGCAAYAGGATCTAGAATTTTGTATCGGAAAAGGTATATGACTGAAATGCTTTCTAAAAAGATAGATAATTTGGAATCATGAATACACTGTTTCTGATATAGAGTTTCTCATTTTCCATGATGTTCCTCACTTTTGTTTAAATCAGATTGGAAAGGAAGGGATGCACTCTAGTGTGTAGACTACAGTGGTTAAATAACCCATTATGGACATGGAAAACTCCAACCAAGTTTCCCTTTTGACCCACTAGAAGAAATTTTCCAATAAATTTGAATAATCACTACATTATGCCTGGGATACACAGAGGCCAAGAATCTGGCTTTCAGCCTTCTTTTCAAACTGCCCTCCATTCAAGGAACCACTAAAAAGTCACCGGGCCAGAAAGGACGAATACCTTTCCCTGTCCTACCAGTCAAGTTACTTCTCTAGAAGGAGGATTTGTTCCTGTTGCAGTAAGTATTTTAGAAATCTTATACAATGATTGCTTACTGCACCCTTTTAAACTGTTCTATATTATTAGACTGGAAGACCAGGCATTCTTCTGAGAGACAACATGTATGGGTTTGTATGCTTTGCAAGAGAAGCAAATCTCAATCTCCTATTAGGAAGGACTGCACACTACAGTATTAGAACAGAGAAATACAATCTYCATCACCAGTTGTTCTACAAAAGGAATAAAAAAAACTTCCAGGAATTTTGAAAGGAACAAGTGATAAAAGATTAGCCTCACACATCCTTGGTGTCACTTGCTCACATCTTTCTATTAGGCTAGCCTTCGGTCTTGTAGGAGACAGATCACAAYGTTTTTCAGCATATTATTTAACCCTGAAAAAATTGTGCTGCTTCTTTTTCTAACATATAGCAAAGGAAGGCAAGGTATTATCAAGAATCTAGTTTCTGGTTTTCAGTGGCTCTTGGAGACTTAAACCAATGGGCAAGAAAGAACATGCTCTGCTTGCTCTGTTTTCTGATTGTACTAGTTCACACATTTTTAGTTAGTCTGGGTACAGCTCTGCATTTTTAAGGAGGAACAGCTAAATTTAAATCTCCTCTAGGAAAAAACAAATATGTTAAGACTATAGCTTATTCATGGTAACAATGAATATACAGCATCTGAATCTCTTTTCCTTACAAGAGAGAAGCAGGCCTGACAACTGTATAATTCCACTAGCTTCCATCTGCTCTACTGGAGAACAGTATCAACTCTGCGGTTTAAAACTGCTCTCATCAAAAAATAAAAATCATTGTTTCTGGTAGGAAGTCCTTCCCCCGGTGAAATTATAATGAATTTCAATTATCTTTTCATGGATTTATGGAGTTTAATTCTTTTATGAGTGAATTGCTGCTCTGGGAGTTAAACTAGAAAACTATGCTACTGTTGAATTTTATTCATGTTCCAAACAGTAAGGAAGGATGTAGAGCTAAATATGTACCTCAGTGCACGGCAGTAATTCACATCAATGCAATTAGGGAAAGTCAGAAAGGTACACTGCAGGGGGTAGAGGAAAAAAAAGAAAGAAAGAAAAAAAGTACTCCTTTGATATGATTTCTCAGTGAAGCATTCTTTGAATGGTGCCTATCATCTCTGCTGCGTTATGACAAATCAAAATAATAATTTATTTACATTGCTATAAAGTCCTTTCATCTACAGGTTTCAAAGCAACATTAACAAGGACACAGCATATCTACAACCAAAACGAATGTAAAAGTTACACTGTCTTTGCAGTATCCCAGCTGTGTTTTCAAACCTGCAACAACACTCCCTTTTGTTAATTGAAACWAAGAGCATTTCAATTATTTACATGCTGCAAAATCCTAATGTCCAGTCATACAGTGAAAACTGAGCGCTGGCTAAACACCAGTGGGACTGACATAGCCCAAAGGGGGACATCGACAAAGGGGGACTGCTCCTTTACGGTCACATTCTGCCAGGCGAATCTGAGCACAGGCTCCTCACAAGGTACTGTGCTGCAACAGAAAGCTCGGCACCATCTGGTCTGACCACGACAGGCTCTGGTGAACTTTCCTGCACTTCTTGCTGTAAGCTCAAATCCTAAAGCTTCACACTATGAACAGTTAACTTGTTTGCTTATTTAACAAAACCACTCACGATTGGGCTTGTCTGTTAAGCTCCTCTCTTTGCAAGATCAAGGCCAAGGACAGAAACTTTTTTTGGTGAAACTTCAGGATTTTAGTACTGAATAGATGTAYAGGAAAAGAAAAAGTCAATGTTCTTTAAATTTAATACAAGTCTTTAATTATTTGAAGTGCTGATTTAGTCAAGACAATCGGTTCGTTCTCAYTTCTGTTCAATCACCTTGACTCATTAATCCAAATGAATCCTTATGCCAAATGTGGGAGGTCACTTTAAGGAAACATTCTTTAAAAACCTCAGACCCTAATTTTGGGGACCTGATTTTTAGGTAARCTAGACATTAAAATAAATAAATAAGTAAATAAGGATTCAGCTGAGCCAGCTTTAGACAGCTGCATCCTAATCTAATGTAGTCATCTAGACCTCCTTCACAATCAAGGTAAAGGACCAGACATCTGAAGATGGGATTCCTCTCAAGCAAACAAAGATGCTCTAGTCTCCACTGAACACATGGCAAGTYCAAATACCATCTCCACCACAGGAAGCGCTTTGTAACAGGATCCTAAGTTTAGGCAAGGTGAACCTGCCAGCCATCCCTCACACCTGATCTTTCTAGTTTACATCTGCTCGCTTGACACACTGATGGGGGTAGCATTTCTAAAAAGGTCTTCAACATTTCAGCCTGGAAATCACGCTCAAAATAAAGCGCTTAATCAGTTGCTATTTGTGAAAAATACTGGCTTGCCTTTAGAGTGGATATAAACTGAAGGCTTCTTACTTTAGGAGGAGAATTGACTTTTCACCCCTCAAAATTTAAACTGTTCTCGGGTGATTTTTTTTTTAATCCACTTTTAACTGTGCTGCAGTTGGCTTGATGCTCGCTTTTCATTATGGMATTTCATAAGCATTTCTTTATAACTAGAAGAAGCAAGAAGGAATTAACAACTCTAAGTTATTGTTGTATATCCTATTATTAACATCATAAAAGATATACAGTATAAGACGGAGGTTAGAAAATCATGAAGTGACTTGCACCATCTGAATTGTTAAAATGAATTTTTTTTTTTAACAGTTTCCTCTTGGGTCTTATTTCAAAAAAAAAACAATTCACTTCTGTCTTGTTTTGGAGTTGGAATTTGTTTAACCACAGTGAATACAGTGAAGGCATATTTGCCTGGATTTACCTCTTTAGATGGTCAGTGTCTGGTGCTCTATCTCTTTTCATACAGACCTTAGAATCAAGTTTATGAAATCTATAAAAGTAAACTAAGGATATACACTTTGGATACTCCCATAATTCCTAAGCTTCCCATAAACTGCACAAAAAAACAAATTCAAAATCCAGATAAGAATCTCCTCTTTGTATAACTGACTCCTGGATTTCATTTGGTCTGTCTCTAGAGAATTTGAAAAAAGTATTATGCTCCCTACTCAAACTTCCTTTTAAAAAATCAGTAACACTTCCTATTCCTCAAAATACCTTGTAAACTTTCATTAAAAAAAAATAATAGGCACAAATATCCAATACCAGCCTTTGCTACCTTACTTAAAACAGTATCTGTGGAATATGAAAAAGGGAGATAAGGTATTAAATTCTGTAACTAATACACTGAAGAGCATGCACTTTTTCCACCTAGAGTTACTAGCTTTATAATATCTCTTCCAATTAAGTCTTGAGTATCTAAATGTCATGTACATATACACATTTACATATGGACACCTGACCAATTTATTGCATCTAGGATGAAAAAAAGCTATCCTCTAAGTTAGCTTAAGTTTTACATGCTGAACACAGCTATTACTTTTGACTCTTGCCCATCTATCAGCTTCTAAATAAATACTCCTGTTTTCCATTCTTTGGTACATGCTCTGCCGGTATTCCAAGCCAAATGGGTAACTTCTGTACTTTGTTTCAACGTATAGAAAAAAAGTAAGGATGTTTTTTCTTTCCTTAAAAAAAAAAGTACTTAAATTCTATCCAAAAATATGCATGGTTTAGTGATTTTATACTTTTGTTAGTAGGCACTTAAGGTAACATAATAGACTACTTAAGAATAGAACAATTTATAATTTTTTGGATGACATCTTTCTTTTGTTGAAGCCAAAATAAATGTTTCTATTCACTTCACTTGGGAACAAAACCTCATTTGAAGATTTAATATAATGAAAGAGAAGATGGATATGCACATTCCTGCCTTCAACAGATGGAATAAGAAATGGTCAACTGTGCTGTTGCTTGCTGCAAAGACAGACAGATAAAACAGTACTGTCAACTGACCCCCCCCCCACCAAAGAGAGAGAAATGTATTCTCCTCTTATTTGATTTTATTTTTTTTTCTTCACAGGGCAAGAGCACAGTGGAATATATTTAATCATTTCAAAGAAGTCACACAAGCACCATTGTCACCCTTGTTCCTCACATAACGCAAGAACTCATACTCCACTGAAATTTCACGASATGCACCTCAGGAACAGCCAAATGATGCTTGTTTTCTGAAGCTAATAGTTTTGCAAAATAAAGGCATTACTTTTTCAACATAAAAACCTACACACACACACACACAAAATTCTCAGTCAGAAGTGTTGACTCTTTCTGTTTGTTTTTTTTATAAACACTGAGAAAGCCTTGTGAACACTGAGCACAGGACCTGAGCCTGAGAAAGGTCAAGCCTGTTCTAAATGTAGAGCCAGTGAAGTTCCACCAGAGTTCAAAATTCCACATCCTCTGTTCTCCCACTCCTGATATAAATTCTGAATTTTTTTAGATAAGCTTTTTGGAACTTAGGTTAATGAGCTTCTAGGTCAAAAACCAACAGAAGTGAACGATATCAAATCAAACATTTATTTTGCTATGTTCTTCAGTTTTTTCCCCCCAGAAAAGATGAATTTTCTAAGTCCAAATCTGAAACTTTTTAAAGAGTATTCTTCCTAAGTATGAATATTATGCATACACAGACACACCCCCAACAGTATAATCACACACCTATCTATCAGACACACTATTTCTACCTGATTTTTCTAACTATGATCAAGATGCTGGTTTGCTCTTTACTTAGSAAAAGCAAAATCCTTCCTGCCTCAAAAAGACACTATTTTTACTGGAAAGGTAGTGCTAATTAGAGAAGAGAGCTGTGTGGAAAAAAGTTGTACTGAAAGTAAATACTTATTATATGCCTAGAATTAAATACAAGAAGAGTTATAAAAGTTCAAGATTTAGGGCAGTAAGTACTTTAATGACTATTACTGTTGACAGGCAAGTCCTTCTCTGAGCTTCTGTAATTGCTTGCACCTACCAAGACTGTTTGCTAAATGTCTACATTGCTAATGGGACTGTATTTTCAGTAGTACTTCACCACCRTAGAATATTAAATTACATGTTAGTGGGAATGGGAGGGCACAAGATTTATTAAAGAGGCCAGGGAATTTTGAGAGACTGAACTGTTCCCTGTTCTTACTCAGATCACTGTAACAAGGAAAAACATACCTTTCCAAGAAAATTTTTCTATGGAATTCCAAGGGGAATAAATCTAAAAATAAATTCTATAATATGTTACTGTGCTAAACAGAACTTGTGAACTTGAGTATGAATTAATAATATAGACAGTATTATAAGATGTACAGACCATGCCATGTACMCAACCTCCTCCAATTACATGCAAAGGAAGCTTCTGAGCCTGCACTAAAAGTTAAAACTAATGGTAGTGGTAACAAAGCATTTAAAAATTTGACAAAAAATATAGAGAAAGCCTGCAAAACTACCCTTTTAAGATACAGTCTGCTCCCAGGATCTCAACAGCAAGACAGAGCGATGTGCAAGCTTAAAATTGTAATAGACTCTGTCCTCCTGCAACTCTAGGCACATCCTGCCCTAGCATCTACGATAAGCAGAGCTGCTGGATACTACCACAGCTTCTTTATAGGAAAAGCCTCATCAACTTTGCTGGGTGTTCTTTGCCTAATGGAGTACACTGGCAACCCACTGAGGGAGAGAGAGCCTAAAGTGTGRCGTGGAGGAGGTGAGCTACCTATAGGCACTGGATCATGTTGATATGGAATTAAATTGATTGTACTTCAAGTTACTTCTTGAGATAAAAGTTTCAAACTCTCCTCTAAACGACAAATGAGGCAATGGCTCCTATGGAACCTGTCCAAAATTTTCAGTTACAAAACTCTGACTTTAGTACCCTTAAAACTTTTCCAGACTATCTACTCTGGTTCATATTTCCCAGGCATTTCCCTCATGATTTTAGGTTTTTGTTGCTGTTGTGCTATTTTGGCGGGGTGTTTTTTTTTTTTTTTTTTTTTTTTTTTTTTTTTTTTTTTTGTGGGGGAGGAGGGTATGTATGCATGCATATATACATGTGTGTGTGCAAGCACACATGCATATGCACACAGACACACATAGAAGGGAAGGGAGGCAGACCACTGGTCCAGGATAGCAGAGGGGCAATGAGTTCTCTGCCTTTCAATGAAAGGTCTCTGTGAATTAACATAAGACTTTTCTGGGTTTTTGCTTGTTTGTTTTTCCTCTATTTCTTTCCATTTTGATCTTGGCTATTTAGGTTGGTAAGCTCTTTGGAGAAAAAAAAAAACACAATTGTTTTTAAGCTTACTTTCACAGCTATGCTAACTTGAATATCATTGAAACATTGCCCCTAATGTAAGTCTTGTGCAAACATACTCAAAGCTTCTGAGTTTAGTGACAGGTTCTCTTCAACACTAGATGGCAAACCCAAACGAGGTATGGGCTGTAATGCCAGTGACAACAAATAGTCAACTGCTAACACATCCACTCTAATGTGCACAGCCCCTCAAGAGGGCTAGTTTGCTAGCACCTTCCCACAATTCTGCTACATGTAGAAGGGATACACATCTCCTCACTGGGTGCTGGAAGAAGTTCTCAGTGTTTTTTTTTTTTCTCCTATACTATGAAACATGGGATATGACCATAAAAGTCTTAGGGACACATTTGAGGGAGGGCAAAGCCAGTCCAAAACCAGCAGCTTGAGTGTTAAGATAATTTGAGTTAACTTCCTGTGTGTTTGTAGAGTGCCTGGAACAATAGGGCTTTGTACACGACTGGGGACTGTGGGCTCCGATAACAGTAATTTTCTGCTTGGAGGACACCCAGCACATTGTAGGCACTACAGAGAACAGATAATGAACAACAACAGCAGCAAATCTGAAGAAATGTTAACAGTTTAAAAGTGTCCTAGCAAAAATATTTGCTTCTGGAAACACAGAACAAACAAATTGATTAATAAATTGTAGAAAGACTTCAGAGTCCTCATTAGCACATGAATCTCTTTAAGAGAGGAGGGCCCTGATCATGCACGTCCAGACAGCTACGCCCAAGAGTAATTCCACTGAAGTCCCCATATGTTTGTAGGATCAAGGACTAAATGATCATTATCTGGGCCAGCTCCTGTTTCCAGTGATGCCCTCATTGGGAGCTTTGCTTTAATTTTAACAGGAGTTGTACTGGATCTCCAAGCTTCTGTTCTTTAAAAGAGTCTCCTCACTTCCCTAAGTTTATAATTACTGTTTTAAACATATTTTCGAGGTATTAGTTAGAACCTACATAAGTACAGCACAGGATGTGCTATTTAAAACCCTGTTTTCTTAATCTCTAAGAGATGTCAGATACTGATGTGACATTTGGCAAATCACATAACCTCACTCTCTTCAGCTTTAAAACTGGGGGATGATAGGTCTCAAGTGAGTTGCGTGGATTCCTTAGCTATGACTGACCTTGAAGCATTTGAAACATTTTTGGTTAAATGTAATTTCTAGGAAATACATGAGAATTCTGAGGCCTAGGTCCCATTGTCTTATTAATGGTTAAAAATCTGTGTTAACATAAAAATAAAGAAAGAAAAAAGCCTGAGAATTTAAAGCATAATAGCTTTGTGAACTAAACTCTATCCCAGAATAGAAATATCCATAAAAGATATATTCCACAATAACTAATTCCCTTGAGTAGACAAGTCCTTAAGGGGAGTTTAATCCAGCATACTGCGTTCCTGGCATGGCAGTAACCACAATGTTTGTTCTTCAGAAAAATATACCCTAGAAATGGTAGATCCACACCCGGTTTTTAAGCTATATTTTAATGCATATTAACTAATACAATTGTAAGTTCTGGTACAGATAAAAATGCTTGCTCTTTTTCAGGCTGAGCAATAAGCTACCACTTGGAACAAATTATTTTTGTGACACTTCTCTCCTAGAACTGATAAATCATGTCATGTAATGCACATTAAAGCATGCCTAAGAATTCAAACGCAGAAGCATCCCAACACGAAGAGGAGGGGCAGCACTGACTGTTTCGATTATCCCACTGTTTCAGTCACCTGGCCAAGCAGAGAAAACGCAACATTGGTGCAGGGGTTCACAGTGGCAGCTGCTCATACAAGGGCTAGGAATTATTTGTTCTCAATGAGTTTCTAAAGGGCAAGGAACAACAACAAAAAAAA
>NW_028187088.1:3475083-3476848 GCF_003343005.1 Rhea americana
TTTTTTTTTTTTTTTTTAGCTCCCACAAAACTTCCCACAGATCTGACAAAATTTCCAATTCCCACAGGCAGTCTAATCCCTAAAACCTTGTGTATGTTCAGTGCAGACTTGCTCAGATCTCCAGCAATTCCAACCAGTAAACATGCTCAAGCCTTTCACAGATCCTCCTTTGGATTGCAGGCTAATCTCACAAAGTGATAAACAGACTTCACCAAGAGACTGAGCTGGATTCTCACTGTAGTCTGCTCTCCCACTTACTTGGAGACAGAAACAAAGAGTCCTCAGACCTCCTCTAGATTCTCAGCACTCCCACTACTGAGGCTTTGGTAGTGCAAAGGAAGAGGAAGCAACTTCATTTGGCTGCAGAAACGGAAGAAATGCAATGACACTAGAGGACTGGGAGTAGGAAAATGTACAGCGCAAAGGTTACATTAAGAAACCAAAATTGCACACCCTTTGGTTTGGGGAAGATGGGGCTAGGGTGCCACAAGAATATGCAAGATAAGCACCTCTCCATGCTCATACTGATCTTCCACTGTTTTTTTAGGCATCACCTCCTGCCCTCTGAGCTAGACAAATATTCAGTCAGACCCAGCCTGGCTATTTTCATGGTCGTGGTCATATATTTAAGGTAGCCTAGAGTAAAGTATTCCCAGGTTCTTTTATCTCTAGGAGAGAGAGAGGGAAGCTGGCTCTAATGAATGCAGGCAAGAAATGTATCCTAGAAACAGTTAATTACACTAATGAAATAGATCAKTTCCAGAGGACTAGTTAAGAACTGAACCTTCATTTGTTATAACAAAGCGGCTAGCTCATGTCACAGTAAAATCTGAATACGCCCATTTCATGTTGTACCCAACAGATGGCTTAAAGGACGTATGTTAAGAAAATTTAACGTATAATACCAGACTCAAACACATTTATCATTTTTTTAAATAACTTGAAGAAAGTATGTGTATACGCATCCTTGTACAACAGACTTCTCTATTCTTATTCCTCCTCTCATTGTTCTACTAACAGGTGCAATTACTTACCAAATTAGCAAATGTGTTTAGAGAGGCATCGTCATATCCTTTCATGAACAACAGTGGACGGAATGATTGTACAGTAACATATTACATTTGCTGCTCCTATCAGAGGCAGAATTTCTGCTCCTTTTTTATTGTGCGCGAAAAGAAATATGTAAGTGCTAGTTAGGAGAGATGTGCATATAAAGCTATTAAGCATTTGGATATTTTGTAAAAAGCTAAATAGCCTGATTCTGATMTCATATTAGCCACTACAAATTAGGAGAAACTCCAGCCAAGTTATCTCAGTACAAAACTAGCATGGAACCAGCATCTAACCCTAAATGTCTAACTCTTCTACATGGAAAAACATCAAACTGCTGGAAATGCACAAGACAAATCTTGTTATATATTTTAATAACAAGCTTTGGGATTAGAACTACTGAAGTATAAAACATTAACATGCTCAGTTTGCCTCCTTTGCATCTTCTGATCAACTCTCAGCCATGAATTGCAAAGCCTCATGGAGGCATTGTAATTAGCATGCTTCCTTCCTTTCTGGAACCATGCTGATTTTTTAAAGGGAAGTGCAAGACATTCTTCCACTTACAATCGAATGTAAATTGTATAATTTATTAATTATTTTAGTAGCACTTGATATTTATTTTAATTAATCTTTAAGTCAGACATGAACACTGGGGAGTAACAGCAGGACATCAAAAGAAGCAAAAGTTTTTTGTTTTTTTTTTCCAGAACAT
>NW_028187088.1:3476928-3483749 GCF_003343005.1 Rhea americana
AAAAAAAAAAAAAAAAAAAAAAAAGTCTGATAAAGTTTGAGTGAAATTAAGCCACGTATGGCAGATGTTTCCAAACAGAAGAGTAAGTTTCTGAATGTGATACTTGTATGAGTAGGTCAACAAATAAAAGGCATCAACCTTCCTTCATCACAGCCTTCCCTGCACGTTTGTGTAGGGCATGCTTGGATCAGGAGTCTCTGCAGGGAGAGGATGAAGAGGTTTGATCAGACTCCAGCTTCCTCAGACTGACATGGAAGTAAAACCAGCTGAGTTCCCAGGCTACATATACTGACTCAGGCAAAGTACCTTCCACTTCCATTCTCTATAATTGAAGGAGAAATCACATAAATGTGTATGTCCAAGATTATGGAGCTAATCCTGAATAGGCAAAGATCAGGTATGCAGAGCTGTGAGTAAATGTCTCCCTGGCACATAAAAATTCATACCACAAGTTTAGCAATCTCCTCCACGCACTGGAGCTGGCTGGCACGAACAGCAAACACAGGCAGCCTGGGCGGCCACAGGCCTGCAACTCCCTCCGCATCTCACCATCACATGCTGCTGCAGCAAACCACAGCTTCCTCTGGCTGTCTTGGAAATTCGTAGCTGAACAGTATGCCTGACTTTTTCCATGACAATAACAACTTTAAAAGGCAATACATGTACACACTGCTTTTAAACCAGGACCCATCTTTCCTAGTCAAAAGTGCATGAGGCGGCTGACCTTGAGCAACCTGACATTCTGTTGAAGTGCTTGCTACACCTGCAAAATGACAATTACTTTGCCCCTTAAAAATATTGAATTACCTACAGGATTTCCAAATTTTAACTCCATCTTTAYCAACTCATGCACATTACAAAGATGGCTACCAGTTTTTTACATGCACACAGGCTATTAAAATGTCTTATTTGTCTGCATTTAGCCTTTAAAGGTATCAAGTATAGCAACACAAATGTCATGTTTCTGGGGAAAAGCAAGCCTTCTTTTCTTAAATAAATTTGAATGATATAAAAATAGCAAACATGTCTAAAAATAGTGTTCTGTTTTGTTTTTTAAAGATAATAATAAATTTGTTTAAATATTTTGGCTGCTCATGTCCCTAAATAAATCACTTAGTGTTGTGCTTCATCCATCAAACTGAAATTGGAATGTGAAGGAAGAAGAGGAAAAAGAGGTGATTTTTGCATGTCTTTTATGCTGAGATCATTCAGGAGCATGCTTAGCCCAAAACATAAATGGGATCTGCCCTGTGCTTGCCTGGAACACAGCATCTATGTGAAACATCCACAACTCGCAGGATGGGCATACCATTTCCATCATCTACTCACTTTCCTTCACCATGCCCACACACTGTTACACCTAGACTAGTGCAAGAGCCTTTATGCCACTGATGGCAACTAATTGTACACTACCATCAAAATAAGAAGTACCTCAATACAATTGAGGAAAGAAGCCACAACTCTTACTCATGCAGTCTCACATCATGCCTTCACAATGTGTCTTTGTCTCATTCCAGCTATTTTAAACGTACCCAAAATAAACTCTAGTTAACRCAAGGCAGTTTGAAGTCTGTGCATGCGTGTTAGGAGGGCAAAATAAAACCTGCATTCCTCCCTAAGATTGAAAAGCTATCTCACGCTATTTGTCCTTCCAGCTAAAATGGGAGGGAAAAAAAACRACAAAAAAAAGAACACCCACTTCTTTTCTCTTAGAAGACAAGCTCAAATGACTGATCTTTTAAACATCTCTTCAGAAGCAAGATGCCTCTACAAGATCAACCTCACAATTCAGTCCTGTATCTCCTTACACACTGCCTATCTGCCCCATCCTTACTGTTATCCTCCCTTGTTCAAGGARTAGCAGTTCCACCAAGCCTTCTGGATTTGCCTCCTAGTGTAGAGATCAATGGTACAGTCTACTGGCACACAGTGATRAAGTGGCAAGCAGGTCAACCCCTGCTTTCTCGAGTTGCATCTGAATACCAGCATCTGGTGCAACTGCATCTCAAGACTTCATAGAGCTTCAGATATTAAATATGCCTACCAACCACAGCTCCATCCCTCCAAAAGTTGTCTCTCCATCAAGACAATAACAACATAAAATTAATATGCAGGTCATCCCATCTTTTATTTTTTTATACTACATGAAAGTATGCAAAGTAATGGAAGACAGATGCTTAAATTTCATGAGTTGCTCTGCATATCCCACCCATAACTTCTCATTTCAAAAAGGGGTTATTTTTCTAATCAATGCATGCAGCACTGAGGAGGAGAGAGAACAGCTACTTTTCACAGGCAGGCAGTAGAAATGCCACTTTTAAGGTCACGGTCCAGCTACAAAGTTACAGAACACAAACACAATAACATAACTTTCCTTTTCATAATTGTTTCCTGAACCTGGGTTCATATCATCATTTCGCTTTTTTATATGCCTTACTGCTTCACACATTTCAGTGAATCTTCATATACAGTATCAAATATAGACAATATAATGGGAATTAAAGCTCTTTGAAAGCCTGTGCCCTAAATTCAATTAGCAATATCAAGAATCTGGTAGTTGGCAGCAAGTCCAAAACATGTAATAGGATTACCTGAGAGTTTACTGATGAATAAAACCTTACCCAAATATTTTCTCTTTTTTTTTTCCAGCTCCTCCAGAGGTGATAAAACAATTGCTTTTATTCTGAAGTCTAGCTTACCTCAATATATAAATTAGCATTCAGTTAGCTGCAGAGAAGGGACATACTAATGGGATGTCCACAACCTCCATCTGGTAAAACCAGCTTCATCATATGGCAGCTCTGCTTGGACTGGAGTTATGTCCAGCTGCAACAGCCAGCATCAGCAACACAGACCTTGTCAAAGGCAGCCACCCTTGGGAGCGATCTCGCCTGCCTGCATTCCCCAGCATCAGCTGTCCCTGGACCAAACTGGTCCAACCACATCGCACAGCACTTGGCCTCTGTCTCCTGTGGGTCTCGTCTAGYACTGGAAGACTTGAAATAAAGACTGCTGCCTTGTTAAAAAAAAAAAAAAAATCACTGACAGTTCTGTCT
The DNA here is from genome assembly GCF_003343005.1 of Rhea americana. Classification (NCBI taxonomy): domain Eukaryota; kingdom Metazoa; phylum Chordata; class Aves; order Rheiformes; family Rheidae; genus Rhea; species Rhea americana. The sequence continues at coordinate 3,479,985 of NW_028187088.1, forward strand.
CAACCTGCCACTGCTCAATGCTCTGAGGCTGAGATATTAGAAGACTCAAGGCCTTCAGGAGCAACGTCAGACGATTTTATAAAGCAGACTAAGCCAAATCTTGCTGTGTTTGCGGCCACTTCCACCTGAAAACACACTCTCCACTCAGAACCACTTATCAGGGGAGAGGAAAAAAATAAACAAACAACAGATTTAATACTCTGCCATTACACAAAAGCGCCTCCTAAGTACCTTTTAAGGCAGGACTTACAACTCCCAAACTTAAAATGATCCATTTCCAGACACGAAACTCCAGAATAGGGGAGCCATTCACCAAACTGGAGTCATTCCCAGGAGAAACTGGTAGTTGCAATACGGAGCACACCTGAGAGAAGCAGTTTTTAAACAATTGGTCCAGGAATCAGCTGGAACAAACTGAACTGTATCTAGCACAGCCCTGATCTAAGCTACAAGTAAGACCAGCTAGTAAGGCCCATAACTAGGCATATATCTACCACATAAATACACTGCTATTATTTAGTTTACGAAAGTCATTTTTTCCTTCTCCTTTGTAGCACTCTAGCTCAGGCACAGAGGAAAATACACTAAACTGGTTAGCGTGTTAAGAGGTGGGCTATGTACGTAATGCATTGCTAGAGTATATCTTCACTGTATCTAGGAATTTCCCAGGGGCATACATCTGCTTTGTATACAGTACAGTCAATCCTTTTCTGGTAAAAATATCTTCCTAACTCTGATGCACTGATGGAAAATTAAGCCCTTTGGCTAGAAAGAATGTCTGAAGCTCTGCAGCATTAACACATTAGAAGGAGTAAAAAGCTTAGATGTAATTATTACCAGTAGGTGGTATGCATTAACTACTATTTTCAAACCAGTAGGTTATTCAGCAGCTTTAGAAACAATAAAACCCCCAGGAATTGAAGAAAAAAAAAAGTTTTTTTTTTTTTTTTTTTTTTTTTTTTTAAATCATTAACAAATCTTATGCATTCATGATAAATTGCAATTAAAAGGAAGCTTTCATGCTGGGAATAATTAGCAACATACCTCAACATTATTGAATGCTAATGAAGTTACGAATGCTCTTCATGAAAGAACAATACAGAAGTAGCAGCTAAGTTGTATTTAAAAGGAAGCACGAGCAATCTAACTGCAGAAAAATTGCCAGATATAAATAGGATGGGCTCACAGTTCTTAGCATTTCTTCAAAACCAAGACTTACACTGAGTACTTGTGTCTTTCAAGTATAGTAACTTTTAACTTTTCTTTAAAGCTTTTAAAAGTGGATAGGGCACTTGCTGGCCATTGTTTAAGAGGAAAATGCTTCTCAATAACCAGATGTTATTACTCTAAGTTCCATCTTTGGTRAATGAGTATTTCAAGTGCAGCTATCTGCAATCATCTGCTGAGACTGTACAGTAGACACATAAGACAAATACTGACTTAACACGAAGACAGAATGTACATTCCACTACTGTGTAGCTGGATAAACAAGACAGCCTGCTCAATCCTTGTTCAGTGCAACAACAACAAAAATTAGTCTCTTGGATTGTTGATCTTTATTTGTATTAACACCAAACTCAGGTTTTATTTCTTAAGGATGCTCTTGTAAATACTGTATTTTCTCACCAAAGTTGTCAGTGCTAGTTTCCCAACATTGCTCTGTTTTGTTTTCCATGACAGTATACTGCTGGTTTTACTTAATGAAAGTAGCAGGAGATACTGTTTAAACAAGACTGAGAAATTTTGAACAACAKAAAATTCCACACCAATATCAAACCTTCAAATCTATAGCAACATAAACACCTTTAAAATCTGACCCTACATGATTAGATGCCTTGAAAATTTTCCTCTGCACTGCCTGAGGTCATCACAGAGCCTGCGGAAGAGCCAAGAATTTTAATTTGGACCTCTTCAGATCTAAGCTGCTGCCATTATAACTTGTCTGGCACATCTAAACTATATGAGAAACAAACTAGAAGAATTCCTAGCAATGGGCCAACTCCTCCATGAAGACAGCAACATTTTTAATGATACAGAAAAGGCAAAAGGTTCAGTACATTTTTCTTCTATGCTTGGAAGGAAGCAGGACGACACGCTAGTACCACCACAGGATGATGAACTACTTTCCAGTCCATTAGTAACTATGGAGGCTGCTAAACAATATCTACCATAAACAAACATTCTTAAAATTAGTATACTCAGACAGTTTAAAAAAATATATGGCAGATGGCTTCTCCAGCCTACCTGCAACCAATCCTAATAAGCCCTGTATAAATTTCGTATGAAAGTCTACCTGTATCCCAGAAGGATAAACTAGCCACAAGCATAAAAGCTGTGCTAAAAATCCACATCACTTGGCTGAATGTCAGTGCTGCACAAAGCATTGAGAAAAGGTCAATAAATGAAGACCTAACTAATTGGCATGAGTTTTATTCTTGTGTCAGAAAGTCCATGCTGACCTACAAAAYCAAGTAAATCTGATTTCATTAAGTGTTTTATACATGTGGCTGTAAATCAAGTATTTATTTCCATAACACATTTGATTCAGTACCACAGAATATTCTGCTTGAGGAATTAGCACTTTAAAAAGCAAAATAAAATAAAGAATTAAAAAAAAGAAGATGTTTTAAAGCCCATTTTAAAAACAACTTTGAAAGAATGAAAAAGGGTGCACAGGAGAATCATGAAAGGCTGGATTAAAACCTCTTAGTGAAAGATTTTAAATTTGAAATCTTTTCAGATTACCCAGAAGATCATTACCATGCTACAATAATGTGTAAATACTTTCAGAGAGAATTTACTATGTACTAAGCTGACCTTTAATAAAGGCTACATCCACGTTAGCAGGCAGCATAGTCTCACTAGGAAAAGGCCCTCAGCACCCTGTGATCCTATGTCCACCCTGTTTGGGTCTGTGGTGGGAGAGGTGATGGACAGGATATTGCAGACTAGCTGTAGTTGGCTTTCATAGCCCCAATGTTTCTTCACAGTTGGGAGCACATTTGCTATGCTCCTGGGCAGCATCTTCTGGTCACTTCATTCAAAAGGAATCCAGTTCACCAGCTCCAAGGCACTCTTTGATGGGAATTAAAGCACGGAGAGAGAGGGAGGATGACAGCAAAGTTGTTTCAAAAAGCATTTCTGATCTAAACTAAAATGCTAAGGCAGATACAGTCAAAGTCCTTGAAGAATCAATGGCTGGAAGTTGAAGTCAGATAATTTCAATCTGAAGTGAATGCATGATTATCAGTATTTTTCTTAAAGAATAAAAGGTCACTAATTCACCGCAACGAGCTACACATAGAAGAAGTCAGAATCTCCATTTCTGGATGCCTCAGAACCAAAACAGAAAGGCTCTCTGGAAGATATGCAGTGGGTTTTTTTGTTTGTTTGTTTGTTTTTTGGACTAAAGCAATGCTTAACAGAACTCATGGACCCAAAGCACCAGGTAGGAAGGTCAAATTGAGGGGCCTACAGCATACTTCCCCTTCTGACTTTAAACAACATAATCTTATGAAAACTCTAATACAATTGATACTAAACAACTGCTTTTCTAATTAATTTTAACTGAAATGGAGGGTACTCAGCACTACAGAATAAAAGTAAAGRTGAAGAATATCAGTAACTTGAGGCAATCTGTGCTTTACACACTTTTATAACCAAGAAAATTAGGTATTTTCTATTAGATTATAAAGCAATAATTAAACCAAACAGAAACCATACAAGCAATTGTAAAAGCAAGTGTTCTAAACCTAACAATATTAT